>NW_027397066.1:135263329-135440662 GCF_003265705.2 Callorhinus ursinus
CCTCCCCTCTCCTTTCCTTTCCTCCCCTCTCCTTTCCTTTCCTTTTCCTTTTCCTTTATTCATTTGTTACTTTGTTCTTTCATTTCTTCCTTAGTTCTTTCCCCTTCCTTTCCTCCTTTCTTTCTTTTCTGTGTTCTGTGTTTTCTGATAAAATTTTGATTTTACTACTACTATAGAATGTGATTGAAGCTCCTTTCTTATTAATCTCTTCTCCATAACTCCAAAACAAATATTGTGTCGCATTTTTCCACAAAAATTGGAAAAATTATAATCATCCCAGAATTTTAAAATGTACTTAACTCAGAATCAAGATTTTTTCTTTCAAAATCATATTATCTTCTATTTTATTTATTTATACCAGAAGGGCACCTGGGTGTCTCAGTCGTTGGGCATCTGCCTTCGGCTCAGGTCATGATCCCAGGGTCCTGGGATTGAGCCCCACATAGGGCTCCCTGCTCGGCAGGAAGCCTGCTTCTCCCTCTCCCACTCCCCCTGCCTGTGTTCCCTCTCTCGCTGTCTCTGTGAAATAAATAAAATCTTTTTAAAAAAATAAAATAAAACAAATCCTGAGACTTGCACTACTCCCCCCCACCTTTTTTAAATAACAGAGCCTCTCCATTTCCTCCCTATGTGTAAGACAATATTTGATACTAGGTTATAATATAAAAAAAATTGAAGGGAGACAAGCTAACAAGTCCAGTTAGGGTTTTATTTATATTCTCATAGTTGCAGTGCTTAATAGTATGTGCATTGTTCCTGATTCCTCAGCATGAAGATGGAATTCTTGAGCCATGATGAGAGTTTTGGGCTCATGAGCAGATTCAGAAAAATCTGACTAGGCATATAGAGTGCAAAGGAGGACACAATCAACCTGCAGCTAAACATGATCAAGTGACTACCCAGAGGGGGATTGGAGTATGGGCAGTAAGGAATGGCTTGATACAAATTTTTCTTTTATTCTGTGTGAAACTGTACAAGCATAACAACCTCAAACACAATCTTCTTATTTACAGTATTGGTAGATGGATTTCTCAATAATCTAGTCTTAATGCTTTTATAGTCAATATGGATGTCTAGCAATATATTATAAAAGTTAATAATAATCCAGCAATTCCACTTCTGAATATATACTCATTTAATCAAGCAGACTCTTGAATAAATGTCATATAGTCATGTTCATAGCAGCATTATTCACAATTATCAAAATGTGGAAACAATCCAAATGTCCTTTGAAGAATGAATAGATAAAATGTGTTGTACATTTTCAACTTTAAAAAATAATGAAATTCTGATATATTTACAACACAGACAAACCTCAAGACATTATGCAAAGTGAAATAAACCCACCCAAAAAGAAAATATTGTATGATTCCAATTATATTAGATATCTGGAATAGTAAAATTCATAGGGATAAAGAGTGGTAAACACGTGGTTTTCAGGGCCTGGGAGAGGAGAGAATTAGTGTTGAATGGATACAGAACTTCAGTTTGGGATGATGAAAAATTTCAGAGATAGAAAATGGTGCTGGTTGCACAACAATGCGAATGTATTGCCACTGCACCATAGACTAAAAAAAAATGGTTAAAATTATGTGTTTTATGTTACATATATTTTACCATGATAAAAAACATATAAAATATTTTCATAAAGGTATTCTTATTGTCTCAAGAAATCATTATGCCCTTTTTCAAGTTTATTCATACCAAATTATGGATTATTCATTCTCATACACATGGGCACTGACTTTCCCAACACAAAGAACATTGACTTTCATCATAATTGTCCAGCATCAAATTATTCATGACACACTTACATTATCCAAGATATTCCCAGATTTGTGTATTATATGGCGGTGAATATTTCCTTAAAGTTTTCCCAAAGCCATGCTTATGTCTAAAATATCATATAATTTTATTTAATTCAGGACACAAATAATATAAGACATAACACACATTGGGAACTGAATATTGTTCCCAAGAATTCTTGGGTACCTCAGAAAATTTTTAAATCTTCGGTGGAAAATAAGATTTGAAAAAAAGAAGGTGTAGTTCAAATATGGATGGATGATGATATTGTGTTACTGTGGAACATAGTGAATCACTCAAGTTTGTATGTACCAGAGACCAGAACAAGGAAATAAAAAATAGAATTTTGAAAAAAAAGCTGTAGGACACTGAGCATGCCATATACAAGAGAAGGCAAATTCTTACGTCATTTCATTTTCACTTCTTTTGCTCTGTGTATTTGTTAGTTTTTGCTGCATATCAACTACCCCAACACTTAGTGGCTTAAAAAAGCAATCATTTATTTAGCTTCCAATTCTGTGAGTCAAAGGTTTGGGTTGGGATTAGGTGGTGGTTCTTTTTAGTGAGTCTGAGCTAGGATCAGTCATGGGTCTATGGTTAGTGACTGGTGTAGCTGAGGAATGTCTGATGTTGATAGCCTCAGATATGATAATTTGCCTTTACTTCATGTGGTTTCTTAAATTTCGACAAGCTAGTCTGTATTTATCAACAAGGCAACAAATTTAAGCATGCTGAGATTCCTGAGACTAAGGTTATAACTGGCACAAGGCCACTTCTACCACATTTATTGGGGGAAAATATCAAAGAATGAAATAAACTACATTTTAATGGGAAGAGCTTCAGAATCTCATTTTAAGAGGGTATGGATAAAGGGATGGAAGAATCTATTCACATTTTTACAATTTGTCACACTCTATAAGAGAAGTGTTAAAGTCAGTTTTATGTGAAAATGAGTAAGACATGATCTTTGCATTCCAGAATCTCTATAATATGATTAGAAAATGGTGTACACTGTAGGAACTGCGATGACGAAAATGCCATAAGAACATAGTAGAAATAAATATCTGCGCAGCATTAGAGATCTTCTGGAGTACATATAATTTTGCATTAGGCCTTGTCTTAAGAGTCCTTGTGAGAGTTCTAGCAATGTTGTACTGGTCTTACATAATTTGTACCTTTTCTCAGCTATAAAACTAACTCAGAGAGTGGCATCAGTACTGGAAGAAATGGTCTATAGTCATGGTTTCATGGCAACAACAGCAATATGAAAGATAAATATGTTTTTAGAAAGTGACTCAAAGCTGTTTCAAAATCTTTTCACTTCAATATGTATCACAAACACACCCAAAAAGAAAGTGAAAGGAGAGGAATCACTAAGTTAAAGAAAATACAGAAAAAGGTGAAATGAACATCTGGTTCAACTGCCGCTGGGGTGGGCGGGGAAGAAAATGTTATATTGGAAAAAGCTTACACTCAATGCAGAATACTAGATTTTAACAGAATAAATAAGCAATGGAAATGAAGCTTATGGAATATTTTTAATATTTCCCATAGTGTAAAATGCAGCTTCACAATAAAGAATTAAATAATAGCATATAAATTGTATTATTCCTGTAGCAGGTCTTGGGATTTTTCCTGGACAAAAATGTGAAAAAGATCTTTTTTTTGGAGTAACAATTTCTCAATCACATAACTTTTCTCAACGTCTAGAATGCAGTGGTCTTTATTATTGAGGCATTCTTACTTCTATCAAAACTTGAAGTTTTTTTTTTTTTTTAAGATTTTATTTATTTATCCGACAGAGAGAGACACAGCGAGAGAAGGAACACAAGCAGGAGGAGTGGGAGAGGAAGAAGCAGTCTTCTCGCGGAGCACGGAGCCCGATGCGGGGCTTGATCCCAGGACCCTGGGATCATGACCTGAGCAGAAGGCAGACGCTTAACAACTGAGCCACCCAGGTGCCTCCAAAACCTGAAGTTTTAAGAGTCTGTTATTGGTTGATAATTTATTACTACAAAGCTATACTGTGTTTGCTTTCTTGTTTTATTTGTTTTTTAAGAAATATAATAAAACATATCTTGTCTGCAAAATAAGTTTTATTTGTTAGGTTATGAAGGAGATGTAGTTTTGTTTTATAGAGCAATACGTAAACATGAGGAATTCATGCTATTTTTTAGTTCATGTTGTATAAGTAATCTTCAAAATAAGATATATATTCCTGGAAGTCCATAAGGTCTTTCCAAGGGCTAACTGCAGCCAGCTAGCCTTGAGAAAATTTCCACATCCTCAATTACCATACTGCCTCAGAATTTTTCTGAGTTAAAAATATCTTGGCTCCGGGACGCCTGGGTGGCTCAGTCGGTTAAGCGTCTGCCTTCGGCTCAGGTCATGATCCCACGGTCCTGGGATAGAGTCCCACATGCGGCTCCCGGCTTTGCGGGGAGCCTGCTTCTCCCTCTGCCTCTGCCTCTCTCTCTCTGTCTCTCATGAATAAATAAATAAAATCTTTAAAAAATATATCTTGGCTCCTACTATAAAACAGAAATGCTAGTCAATTTTTGCTATCTTATGGTGTAGCAAAAACAAAACAAAACAAAACACCCAAAAACTAAAACACCCTAAAAAACAACAAAAAAAACCCCACAACTCTTAAATTTTAGTGCCTTACCACAAAAAATTTTTTGTACTCACATTGCACATTGGCTGTTGATTAGCTACCTCTGAGCTCTAGGCTAAAAGTCAACTTTAAAGATTCTTAAGGTGTCTTCTTTCTTGGATCCAGGCTAAAAGAGAAGCACTTATTTGGGACATGGCCTGGGGGCAGGGAGGAAGAACTAAACAAGCTATTGGAAATACACAATGGCTCTCAATGTTTCTGTGTGTGGTCTTGTCAAATGTCACCTTTACTTAGGTTTCACTGGCCAAAGAAGACTCATGTCCAAGCCTGAAAACAGGACAAGCAGGTATTCTTCTTTTACATGGAGGCTTATTATTCATATAGAAACTCCTGTATCATCTTGTTATAGGAGACAATAATAGGATCTTACACAGTAGTCAATCTCCTCATTCATACCAAATCTCACTGTGGTACAGTGCCCCAGAATATAAAAATATCCCGAAAACCAAATAAATGGGTATTTCAAAGTTTGACATTTGCATTAGGAAGCATCCTTAATTAATTAATGAAACCACTTTAATTCTATAGTATTTTTGGTTTTCCCTCACATTATATTCATGTTCGTATTCATATTTATTGGCACATATTGGGATGTTCTGAATTCAAAACAAAAATTGTAGCTTTGGTACTGAGCTTAATTTTTTAAAAATTTAACTGAAACTTTTTTCCAGATACAGGAAAATTTTTATGATAAAATTTTTAGATAGGACATTTCAAATCCATTGTGAGACATGCAAAAATATAGTTCAAATTTATGTTCATAAATTATATTGTGGCTTAGTTAGCCTGTTATGGTTGAATCCTCATCTTATTTCATCTGATAAAATGTTTAAGATTTCTAACTCATGTTAACACAAAACTAAATGGATTTAAATCCATGATGAAATTTTCAAATGTCAGTTTAATAATATGAAAAGTGTATGTAATCTTTTAAAGTTATTTTAAGGAGTGGCATGATCAGTTAAGCTATTGCCTCTGATTTCCATCTCCTCACTTTTATACCTTCTGTGATGCAGGAAGTGAGGTACCACAAACTTCATTTTTTCTTGGTTAACTGACTTCTCATTGAGTACTGCCAAAATGAAATGCAAGAGGGAGGTCGTGAGCCACGAAGGTGGAGAGAGTACTTGCTCCTCTCTGTTTTGTACTACCTTAGTAATAGGTCTTTCTTTCCTTAGCCACAGTTGGTTTTAGTTTCCAGATTTATTTCCAATATATATTTCCAATATATTCCAATATATTGATATAGCTGCCCTTACCATGGATTCTAGATTTAATGAGTTAGCTCGAGCACCTGGAACTGCCTTCAACAGTACTTGTTTAATTGATTTAAACTTGGATTTACAATGATTGAAATGGTATAGGAAATTCAAAGGCAGAAAGAATTTCTTTGGAAGAAAGAAATGATAAAGTACATTTATCATGTGTGACCTGTATACTATCCTCCATTACATCCCTAATAGGGCCTAGAAGACACTTAATTCACTAAGACATTGATAAATACATGAGTGAAGGGAAACACCAAGAACTTGAAGATCTCTGTGGTGGCAGTCCCTTGCAGGCTGGAAATGACTATGTAAAATGCTGCCATTAAAACGGCTTCACCTATTTTAGTAGGTATGATATGATCTTGGAGTAGTGAAGGTCTAGTGGTAGTACTACTTAACTTTTATAGACAAGGTGTCACAATTACCATGATGTGTAGCAGGGACACAGTAGTGATCAGAATGTTTTGATCTATTGGGACTCTCACTAGTGGTTAATGGTTAGTTGCATATAATGTCCCTGAGAGTAAACAAATTGTCAGCCTACTAAAGTATTCCTCAATCTTCATAACAGAAAAATTGCACGTCCAATGTCAGAAACTTAACTTGAATTATCAAAAGGGAGTCACAGTCCAACACCATGTTTCCCTTCCTGTCATATGACAGATTGGAGTTTTCTATTGAAAAGGAAATCAAGGCAACTGAGTGGCTCAGTTGGTTAAGCATCAGATTCTTGATTTCAGCTCAGGTCATGATTCCAGGGTCCTGATACTGAGCCCCACGTCCCGCTCTGTGCTTAGCATGGAGTCGGCTTAGGATTCTCTCTCTCCCTCTCCCTCTACCCCTCCCCTCACTCCCCTTCCCTCTCTCTCTAAAATAAAAAAAATAAATAAAATTTTGAAAAGAAAAGAAAAGGAAATTGAATTCCCTGCATGTTTCAGGTTCTATCACATGAATGCAGCATTTTCTTTGAACTACTGATGAATATATGATTGCTATTCTTTCCTGATCAAATATGAGTCTAGAAAACAAGGAACCAAAGGGGAATTGGCAACTTTCACTATTATTCTTTATGACCCACTCAAAAATAATAAAAAAAAAAAAGATTATGTTTCAAGCTTCACAAATTTGGGATTTGGTAAGCTGGAGGTATTAGCTCCCAAGAGAGTAATTTGTGGTTCCATGAAATTGAATACTCAGACTAGTACCTGGCTACCTTGAGATCTCTTGCCTTTATTTTCACAAGCAAATATGAGTAATATTATGTTGTTTGTGGTGATTACAAAGGAAATTGGATTTCTACTCTACAATGGTGATAGGGAGACCATTTATTTTTTATTTTTTATTTTTTTGGATACAGGTACTTCTCTGGACTATACTTTAGCTTCTTTACATCCAGGAGTAATTGTTAAAGGAAAACCATAACAACCAAAAAAAAAAAAAAGAACTGCTGAGGACTTCAGTTCTTTAGGAGCATAATTTTGGATCATCCAAACAAGTAAAAATCCCTAACCACAGAGACTGTGGCTAAGGATAAAGGGAACCTGGAATAAAATGGGAAGTGAAACAATAAAGTAATAGATATACAAGGGTAGTTACAGAATTGTGACCCTTATGCATATTGTTTCCCTTACTTGTTAAATGTATGTGTGTGTGAATTTCTTTTATTTTTCTCCTTCTATTCCTGTATTGTTTTCACAGGGTTTTTTGTTTGTTTGTTTGTTTGTTTTTTTTAAGATTTTATTTATTTATTTTGACAGAGATTCAAAGAGAGAGGTAACACAAGCAGGGGGAGTGGGAGAGGGAGGAGCCGACTTCCTGTGGAGCAGAGAGCCCAATATGGGGCTCGATCCCAGGACCCTGGGATCATGATCCGAGCCGAAGGCAGACGCTTAACGACTGAGCCACCCAGGTGCCCCGTTTGTTTTTTACAATTAATCACTAGGTTAAGGAATTGACATACAATTTGAGGAGTAATTAAAATCAACCAAATGTGAATAACATGATGATTGAAATGTGGGAATTCTCTTCCTTTGGGGAAGAAAGTGAAAATCTTTTTATTTGTAAGAAATGTTTGCATTGTATGGAAGTTCACATATGTGTAGAACATATGTGTGGATGGTGACGTGGCATAGGAGTAGACTGTGAGACTGGGGTTAAATCTACATTTCTTCTTTGTTTGCTGACTTCCTGTTAGCTTCTTCCAGTAAATGATGCAAGAGCAATACTGGAAGGCAGGAATAAGAAAAAGGTTCTTCCTATTGGCTTCCTGTTTTTGCCAGTGTCACCTCAGCCACTGTTTTTCACATCAGGAGAGGCAAAAGATTTCAGTTTCCAGCTTCTTCCAATACTCTCAGATCCAGACTCATCATCCTCCTTAGAGACATCAACAACTATGAGCTGTCCTTTGGAGAGGTCCATGTGACAAAACCTTGAACTTTCAGACAACTCTGAGCAAGGAACTGATATCTGCAAACAGCCGTGTGTATGAGTCATCTTGTAAGGGTCTCCTCCAGCCCCAGGCAAGCCTTCAGATACATTAAGTCCCGGCCAACACTGATGCTCAGAAACTGTGAGATATAGTAAACACTTGGACTTTTTTTATAATGCTAAATATGGGGATAATTTGTTACACATCAAAAAATATGTAGCATGCTTTCTATCTTGTAAAATTGAAGTTTTAATTGTCAGAATATGTCCAGTATTTACAATGATGTGTAGTGTTTGTTACAACAGTGTCCAGAGCTTCAGAATATAAAGCAATTATGTCTAAGTTATTTTCTGTCTTCATTGCTCTCCACAGTTAAAAAGTTTCAAGAGTGGTGGATCCAAAGAAATAAGACTTTCTGAAATACTTAATTACTTTGATCATGTTATTAAAAACATTAAGCATATATTATGTCTCCTTCTCTGAAATTTCTAATAGTAACATTTTGTATCTTTTTGTTTCAGCAATGAAATGAAGCTGATTTTTTTTCAAAAAGAATATATTTAGGAAGAAAAAGTTCTCCAGAAACATATGGTGCTCTAGGCTTGATACCTTCCCACTCTTAGATTCATACTTTTTTGTTTTTCTAGTCTGCAACTTCTAACAAGTGTTAATCTCAATGTTAATATTGTTTTGCTTACTTAAATCTAAATATTCCCCTCTTCCCAGCTCCACAATTTTTAAATTTCCCTTCTATTCCTTAAGTCCATATACAATAGCTGCCTGAACTTTACTTGCTTCTTAAAAAAAAAAAAAAAAAAGTTTTCTTCGTTGTGAGGAACCACACTAAATTATTTTCTTTCGGCTTAAATTTCTTGGTTTAAAAGTCAGAGGTTTCAGATTTACATCTTTGTTTTTCTAGTCTTTTCTGAAACTGTTACCAGCCTTGGTAACTTAGCTATAACTTGTTACTAAAATTACAACAAAAAGAAAAAAAAGGTGCTTTCATAACAGGACTAATCAGAATAATTTTAATGGAACAGAATTTTAAACAGAAATATAATTTTACCTTGTTTGATCTTATTCCAAGTACTAAGACATGCTCTGTACCTGCTTCCTCTGCAGTGCCTGTACATAGAAGTGTTACAATTAATTTCTTGTGCATAACTATGTATGAGCTAAGGCTCATTTATGTGCATATGTGTTCTCCATTTTACTATTTTCCAATTTTATAGAATAATTATGGCTCAGTGCTATAATTACTTAGTAACTTTACACATTTATTCAACAGGTATTTATTGAGTTAAACCACCACATCACATATGACATGGACAATACTATTTTGGATAGTGAAAAAAAATATATTAAAGGAGCTTGCATTTCAATAAAAGGAATAAGGTAGCCATCCAAATAACTACTGGCATTGCCAATGTTGGGGAGTAAAATTTTCATCTGCCCTTCAAATTTCTTCCAGCTGATCTAAAAAATTAAATTGACCTAAGAGAGATTAACAGGAGAAAATCAAACTTAATTTTGTACATACAGGAACTCCACATACATGAGAGGTTAAAACACACAAAGGTACAATGAAGTATATCTATGCCATCCTGAGCTAAGCAATGAGATTGGGACCTGGGGTTTCAAAAATGAGGAGGGCAATTTATGGGGCAATAAGTTGAGCAGATGTTTGGTAATTAGATGTTTGTCCTGTCATACAGATGGGTCATTCAGATAAAATTTATCTTGGGTAATAACTCTTATTCTAGGAAAGACAACCAATTTAGATTGCTCTAGGTAGTTGAGAGAGGGGCAAATTTTCTCTAGAGACTGCAGTCTTGATTGCTGTCAGCTCAAAATAGTCCACTTGCCAAAGTGGTACATTTTGGGGAGATCTGTTCTGAACCAGATCACTAGGATTTTAGTATTCGATTTAATATATTTTGATGAATTATGTCCATAGGGCATTAGATGTCATCAATAAAATTATATATTGTTGATAAAAATATATAAAAGCATCAACAATTTGGTAAGAAATTTAATTTCTCTGAGACATACCCAGTGTTTTAACTTTCAACATTATGTGAGACAATTAATTAAACTGAGAAAACAATTTCTTCTATTACTTTCTCTCTAATTCTTTCTTTTCTTTCTTTCCCTTTCTCTATCTCTTTCTCTTACTCTCTTTTCTCTTCTCTGTTTCTCGGTCTTTCTTCTTTTTTTCTCTATCCTCTCTCCTCCTGACTGAGGCTTTTCTCTAAGTTCAAACATTCTGAAATACTAAAGTGGTTGATTCTATGGTTCTTCTCCTAATCCTGTAGTTCATATTTATGCAATAACTTAAAAAGAGAAGAAATCTGAGATTGGGAAAGTAAGAGTATTTGGCAGAATAAAAGGAAATACCTTTAAGTATATCTTGGATGTGATTTGTGAAAGAAAGGGAGAGATCTGGGATGTCAATTGGAGTCTGTATAATCAAAGAGGAATCCTTGACTTTGCATCAACCCATTTGGAGAATAATATCTATTTATAGATATCAAATTAAGATGGAAACATTTCAAAGTATGAAATTATTTTATGGACCTTTACATTTTATTTTCTGATTCTTTCCTTTCACTGACTTTAAAACAAAATTTTGATGCATAGTTTGGTGGCTATAGCTAATAATACTGTATTGTATACTTGAAATTTGTTGAGAGTAAATCTTAAGTATTACCCACTCTTCTCAAACAAACAAATAAAACCAAACATAACTATGTGAGATGATGAATGTTTTAACTTGCTTTTTAAGTTAAACAAATATGCTTTTATCAGGTACCCTTTATTTTAATTCCCCAATTTAAATAAATAAAATTAAGTGGAAAGCAATAAGAAAGGTAAATCAGAAATCCTAAGTACTTGGAAAAAATGAAATATTTCACTAAGACACTTCATGTTAAGAAAAGGAAGTCGAATTTTTCAGCACATGTCCAGAGGATAACTGAGAAGACAGAAATTGAGTTTATAACGATGTGACATCTAGGGCTGGGTTCCAGGCTAAGCATCCCTCAAAGGACTTAGTCAGATTTCCAGAGTAAAGCACTCTTTGACATATGCCAAAGACTTGTATTTTATATGCCCCAGAGAAGAGAAAAAAGGCTGCAATCACTCCAAGTCAGATTCCAACTGCTTCCCTAGTTGGCTTGGGCATATTGAGAATAAATATCAAATAAATTGTTTCTCTCCTTCACAGCAAGTGGTAAGACTGATATTTCCTGCTCAGATGCAAGGTTATGAAAAGATGTATGAAACTCTTCAGGTGGAGTAATTTATGGGATATCAAACACTTCCACATGGTCGAATAACTTATCTTGAAATGTGTGTGTGGGTGGGGAGCAGTATAGTTGTCCAAATTCTCACCTTTAACATTGGAAACCTTTGGATTGAAGCAGTACATATGTCTATTTCAAACTAAAAACTGGCAAAGTTTAAGAAATTTGATAACATTGGGGCACCTGGGTGGCTCAGTCGTTGGGCATCTGCCTTTGGCTCAGGTCATGATCCCAAGGTCCTGGGATCGAGCCCTGCATTGGGCTCCCTGTCAGCGGGGGGCCTGCTTCTCCCTCTCCCACTCCCCCTGCTTGTGTTCCCTCTCTCACTGTGTCTGTCAAAAAAAAAAAAACATTAAAAAAAAGAAATTTGATAACATTTATACTGCATAATGTATATCATGTATTGCTAAAGCATGTTTTCATAGCTTTTGAGGGGAGAAACTTAGAAATAAGCACCAAAATTGAAAATGAAAATATAATTATATATAATAAGTTGGCTTCAAGGTTTTCATAGTATATGCTGCACTATACACATTGTAAAATGGAGTAAGTACCAATATTTTTTATTTATAAGTCCAAGAAAACTGTAAACAGCCTAAACATTCACTCATAGGAAAACAGGTTAAATGAATTAATATAAAGGTATATAATAAAGCAATTAAAAATATATCTGTATATGCTTATTAAAGAAAGATTGCCAAGACACATTTTTGAGATGAAAGTTACAAAGAACAGAAAATAGTGAGATTTTTTTTTCTGCATAAACATACTTGAAGACATGTATTTATATATACATGAATTATCGCTAATCATCTAACTTGAAATATTTCACCTGTACATAGAAATTCCTGAATAGATACACAAGAAGTTGTTCTTAGTGGTTACCTATGAGTGGTTAGGATAATTAATTTCCCATTTCATTTTGAACCATTTCTCTATTATATGATTTGTAGAAATCATGTGGTTGTAGTAGTAAAAACTACTCCTCCCCACTCTTCTTTTTAAATTTTTTTTCTTTCTCAAGTTTTTATTTAAATTCCAGTCAGTTAACATACAGTATAATATTAGTTTCAGGTGTAGAACTTAGTGATTCATCACTTAACATACAACACCCAATGCTCATCACAACTCGCACCCTCCTTAATACCCATTTAACATATCCCTCAACCCATTGCCCCTCCAGGAACCCTCAGTTTGTTCTCTATAGGTAAGAGTCTGTTTCTTGGTTTGCTTCTCTCTTTTTTCCTCCTATGATCACTTTGTTTCTTAATTCCACATAGGAGTAAAATCATATGGTATTTGTCTTTCTCTGCTAGACTTATTTCACTTAGCATTATACATTCTAGCTCCATCACATCGTAGCAAATGGCAAAACTTCATTCTTTTTAAGGCTATATTCCATTGTATATATATTCTTTGAGCTTTTAGAACTAATCCTATTATGCCTGTTATCCTTCTTTACATAAAAAAAAAGAAGCCCTAAATTCTCAGGTCACCTATTTCTTAGATTCTCATCTCCAAATACTTTTTACATCTCCTAATCTGCCCCATCTCTCATTCCTTTCCAAATACTAAAATATTCTGAACCCCTGCAATTCACATTCCACCATCAGTAAAACCTTCTTTATCTTCCCCAGTTGTTCCTTCACTTTGTTACCCAAACTGAAACTTGTTTCTCCTGTGAGGACTCTGCTTCTGCTTGTTACCCTGTCACATGGTAGCTAGATGACTGATCCATTTCCTCCTTGTTCCTCATTGTCATTTCTATCCTTCCTAACACTCAGATCTAACTCTCTTGGTATCAGGTACTGTCTACATAGTCTTCCCTTGGTGCCATCTTCTACTGATGAGTCACTCTTTTTTTTTTTTAATTTTATTTTGTTATGTTAATCGCTCTTGTTTTTTTAACATTTTAGTGCCTGTCTTACTGCTTCTCTGTAACACTACTCCTGTCATGACCACTGGTGATTTTAATATCCATGAGGATAATTGCTGTAATATCTTAATGTGTACTGTTTCACTTCCTGTCCTTCATGACCTATCCACCACCATATCTCAGCCACTCCCATACTTTGCCATGGGAAATGATTGAGACTCCTGCATCATTCTCCTTCACTCCTTACTGTCACCTCTTAACTTTTCAGCACACTCTCAGTACTCTGATGATTCTTGGATTCCACTGATCTTTATAAATTACTGAGCTTGTCTCCTTTGACTGCGTCTACTCACCTCCGATGGTCATTTCTCTAATTACTCATATTAGATCCCTTGATGTTTTATTATAATACTTCTTTGCTCCTTTCTCACTTCATTATACTCACTAGAATTCATTGTACTCACCTCCCTCAGTGGAACACTAGTGCTGCTTAGCATTCTTATGCTATTCTCTAGTCTATTCACCTGTTCGCTGAAATAGACTTCTCTTTCATTAAACTTCCAATATCTCTTTTTGTATCCTTATTCTTATCTAATTATCTTGTTTTTTCTTAATTTTCAAGTAAGTAGAAGCAATCAGAAATTTATTAGCATTCTGACACCGTACAGTTCTCAACCAATCATCATATGTACCCATACAAAATGTCTTCCATTCTGTAAAGATGAAAAATATGATTCAATTGCTGCACACAAGCATTATATTTAGGTTTGCCTGGGGTGGATCCAGTTGTTTCCGAGTGGGTGGTGGTTTGAGTAATAAATACATCTGTGATAATGCGATTTATAATGAGAAATATATATTTGGTCTTTTTCCCCATTTCTGGCACAGATCTCTTAAATCCCTTGGAATTTCCTAAACCCCGAGCCTCTGAAAGTGTCTTTTGTGATATTAATGAGATGACTTTTGGAACTCAGCTAAGGATGAGGGCTGTTGGCAGTGGAGCTGACCATGTGATTAGAGGGTTGGAACTTTCAGTTCCACCTCCACCTACCCACCACGAGGGAAGAAAAAGGGGTTGGAGATTGAGTTCAATCAATTGCCAATTGCCAATGATTTAATCAATTGTGCCTGTGTAATGAAGACTCCATAAAAACCCAAAAGAACAGGGTTTGGAGAGCTTCCAGATTGGTGAACGGGTGGAAATTTAGGGAGAGTGGCAGTCTTGGAGAAGTCATGAGAGCTCTGTATCCTTTCCCCATATCTTGTCCCATGCATCTCTTCCATCTGGCTTTTCCTGAGTCATATCCTTTTATAATAAAATGGTAATCTAGGGGCACCTGGGTGGCTCAGTTGGTTAAGTGTCTGCCTTTGGCTCAGGTCATAATTCCAAGGTCCTGGGATCGAGCCCTGTGTCTGGCTCCCTGCTCAGTGGGGAGCCTGCCTCTCCCTCTCCTCCCTGCTCCTGCTCTCTCTATCTCTGTCTCTGTCTCTCTCCAATAAATAAATAAAATCTTGAAAAAAATAAAGTGGTAATCTAGTTAAGTAAAATGTTTCTCTGAGTTCTATGAACTGCTCTAGAAAATTAATCAAACCTGAGGAGGCGGGTTTTGGGAACCTTCGATCTATAGCCATTAGATCAGAAGCACCGGTGAGGACTGGACTTGTGATCAGCATCTGAAGATGGAGAGGTTGGCATTCTTATAGGACTGAAACCCTAACCTGTAGGATCTGATGCTTCAGCTTTCATTCTTCTTCTTCTTTTTTTTTAAAAGATTTTATTTATTGATTTTCTTTGAGAGAGAGGGGTGGGGTAGGGACAGAGGGAGAGAGAAAATCCCAAGTAGACTCAGAATTGAGTGCAGAGTGGCTGTGGGGCTTGATCTCACAACCCTGAGATAATGACCTGAGCTGAAACCAAGAGTGGGAGTCTTAACAGACTTATCAGACTGAGCCACCCAGGTGCCCCTCCCATTCCTCTTAAACTTACTCTAGCTGTGCTTTGTTTTGACCACTTTGCCCAAATATTGATTTTTGCATTGTTGCATTCAAAGATCACTTCTTAGGCCATGTCTTACTGGACCTATTAGCATCATTTGAAAGGCTGAACACTTTTCTCTTCTTGAAATCTACTTTTTACTCATCACTGAAGACACAACTATTCTGTTTTTTTTTTTTTTTAATCTCATTGGCTTCTATTTCAATTTCCTTTGCTGATTTCTATTTCTCTCTCTCTCTGATAATTAAATCTTGGTGTGCACTGATATTAGACTTTTTGAGTGCCTGTTTAAATTGTGTGATAAATTGATTGCAAAAATCCTCTCATTTATTCCCTGACCTAACACTATGCATCTGCAATGTGATGCTGTGGCTATTGCCATCAAAAGATGAGGTCTATTTCTCAGTCCCTTTAGTCTGGGGCTCTCTTAATAGAGAAAGACAGAAGGAATATTATGCCTGTTCTGAGTCTAAGCTTCAAGGGACTTTGCACAGTTCAACTTTCTCTTTGGGAACATGATGACCTTCATATGAACAAGGCTGGTTTAGCTTCCTGAATGAAGAAAACACCATGGTTCAATTATATCTGCTGTCCCAGATGAATGTCAGTAATTGTCAGATACAGAAAAGAAGCCGACTTGAAACAGCCAGTTTCTGGTCAACCTAAGATTAACCACAGGCTTATGAAACAAGCACATCCAAGATCAAATGAGCCTGTCTAGATCAGCAGAAATGCCTAAATGACCTAGAGACATGAAAACACTAATGAATATGTATTTTTAAAGCCAACTCATTAGTAGCAGTTGTTCTAACTACTCATATGTGAAGGAAGGAAGAAATGTATGGTCAAATACTTCAAACTGTTGGACTCCTAGACACTAGAGAAAAATTAATCTGCCCACATAATTGGTATGTAACAGCCATCAGATAACTAGAGAGCTCTTTGTTCTGCCAGATTCTAAGGCTTATTCTTTTAACCAAGAATGTGAAGGAAGGGATGAAGAAGGGTTTGGTGCCACTGGAGATTAAAGTTTAAATAAGATTTAAAGACCTTGTGAACTAAAGCTGAGAGATCTCATCTTTCTCAGTTCATTGTTTGCCTTGTAGAGAGCCTAGGGACTTCGTAAGAACAGGATAAAATAAATGTATGTTATGTCAATAAGTAGAAAGTGATGAGGAAAAATAGAAGTTATCTGAATATTAGTTTTAAGAGAAAAAAGGTGACTGTATAAGAAATGGGAAACTGTAAAAGGTTATTGCAATAAGGAGTAAAGTTGGGACCTTCCCCCTTCCAAATTTCTTTTTTTTTCAAATTTTAAAATTCTATACTAGAATTATTTTAATTCTTCTGTTGATATCTATAGAAAAATAAATGTTTTCTTAATTATTAGATGAATTTCTAACCAAGTGAGTTTGCTTAAATTTCCTTTAAAATATCTTTTTCTAGTTTTATGTAAAATATAAAATGTAAAATTGTCACCTCTAAATAACCCCATTACACAATATATTTGCGTAGTATTTACATCAATAAATAGTGTGATGTATTATTAGTTTGCACCTAGGAGAAAAGGCTGCCCTATAGCAAGAAAACTTGAAAAAATGTTTTAAAGGGTTTTATTTGTTCATTTGAGACACAGAGATACAGAGAAAGAGAAGAGAAAGCATGAGCAGGGAGACAGACAGAAGGAGAGGGAGAAGCAGGCTCCTTGCTGAGTCAGGAGCCTGATGTGGAGCTCGATCCCAGGACCCTGGGATCATGACCTGAGCCGAAGGCAGAGGCTTAACCATCTGAGCCACCCAGGCGCCCCAAGAAAACTTGAAATTTTTAAGAAGGATAGAAGAAGAAGAAAAAAATCTAGAGGATGGAACATTTTGGGGCCCAGAATTTATGCTGCAATGGAGTCGGACATTACAAAATGGGATATCCGGATATCTGATTCAGTCACACACACACACACACACACACACACACACACACACACAGATCAAGTTCATATATAGCAATGATTTAAATTTTACATTAGCAGCAGTGATTTTTTTTTTCTGTTAAAATTGAATGTGGACTCTTAGTAGCAGCAATCACATCCAGCAACCAGATCTGGATTTTTTATCATTCTCCAATAAAAGAAACCAAGAGCTCCAGGATGATTCTAGGACTGGGATAATACTCAAGATGAGCCTATAGCTTCTTGTGCGTTAAGAAGTAAGGAAGCACACATAAATACACAAACACACATTGATGTGAGTATGTCAAAGGGATATAGGATCCAATGAAACAGCTCTCAACTGCCAAAGCTGGAAATATTTGAGCAAAATAAAAAAATTAACATAATAATAATAAAATAGTATTGGCTTATAACCCAAAGTATAAGTAAATATTTATGAGTTCATTCAGATACAAATAATTGATTAGATAAATAAATAAATAATAAGTAAGTACAAATATCCCACAAGGAATTCCAAATAATTAATGTAGATACCCCCTTCTCAAAGAGATAGAATCTCCGTTAAGTGTGGGTTGCTCATAGTGACTTTTTCCAAAGAGTAAAGTAAATTTATAGTGGGAAAATATGACAAACAACCTCAGCCAGGTGTTGAAGGTTAATATCAACATTGACAAGCCATATTGGTAGAAGCTATTCTTGATACAATGTTATGAACATGGTATTTTATCTCTATGAACTTTCTCCAGCTAATCATGAGAAAAACATCAGACAATCCTAAATTGTGGTATATTTTAGACATTATCTGATCAATCTCTCAAACTGTCAAGTTCATCAAAAAACAAGGAAAATCTGAGAAACTGTCACAGCCAAGAGGAAACTAAGGATATCTGAATAATAAACCCAATGTGGAATGCTGTGTAGGATCCTGGAACAGAGAGAGAACATTAGGTAAAAATTAAGGAATATGAATAAAGTATGAGTTTTAGCTCATCAGAGTGTGTCAAAATTGGTCATTGTGACAAATGCGCCATACTAAAGTAACATGTTAAATCTAGGGAAAACTGGACCTACTGCATATGAGAATCCCTTGTACTGTCTTCACAACTTTTCAGCAAATTTAAAACTATTCAAAAACTAAAAAAAAAAAAAACTTAAAAATTAAATGTGGGGCTCAATTTTATATGACAGAGTTAGGAATAAGTTTGCTTTGCGTAGAGTAAAAACACTGGGCTTCCTACCCAGCTTGCATGGGTTTCTACATACTCTGCAAATCCCTCTCAGTGGCCTGAAGACTCTTCCACTGAAGCTGCACAAAACACTATTAAGAATCCACTGACCCAAAGAATAGGATCACTGTTGGGATTCATGAAATGAGTCCAATAAATTATAGCAGGAGAAAAATGATGAATTTTGACACTCGTTTTATTTCCTCCAGGCACTACTAGCACATGCACTAGCACTGCCCTGGCACAGAGAAGCGGCCTCGTAATTGGGAGCCAGCATTGCTAGTTGGTGTAAGGAACAGTACCTCATGTGCTCGGGCACAGAGAAAGGAGAGAGTGACAAGTGGAAAGATAGAAAGAGGATGTTATTTCATAGAATTCTATCACTTTGTAGGTGGTTAACACTTTCCTTATTTGTTCTAAGAAACTGTGTAGAGAAGGTGTATGATTCTCTCATTCCGAAATAATAAAGCCATATACATTGCTTCTATCATTTAGGGGAACATAAGTCAAATACAGCACTAGAAGCACTTATATTGGGGCACTCTAGCTTTTAAGATGTTACAAATGGTTCTTGTATCTCTATTTTAGGTGCAAGGATTATTCTTCACGTTGTAACATACACCGTACTATTAAAGATGCATATTTCTCTTTTAGGGAGGATGACAAGATGGTGTTTTGGTTGTTAGAAAAAAAACAAAACAAAACGTGAATTGGATATTTTCTAAATCCAGTGTGGGCTGGCTTTATAACAGTACATCAGTGAATGATATCTATGAACAGAATTTGGTTTGCTGATGAAACAGAACTGTGGTATAACATTAGCAGAGGCATTTGAGGATCATTATTGGTTTTGATAATTTTGTGAGTTGATAGAGAGCTGTGGAAAGCTGTGGTCTGCACTTTGATATGATATTTTGCCATTCCATGTAGGAATAGACAATCTTTTCTGACTGCTTTAGCACTGATATGTTCATTTAAATTTAAGATGTTCTCAAATCGAACAAGCATCTAAACAGCAGTAAAACTCAACCATAAAAAATGAATTCCCTGACTGACATAAATGAAGCAACTCTGACATCTGAAGGGAACATATGTCCTTAGATCACTGATAACTTTTACTTCAGAATGCTGATTTTTCAGTACCACGATAAATCTACCTGTAATGACATTATCACCTACATGGTGTTTCCATAGCTTTAACCTCTATGTCAGGTTAGTTTCCTTCCTTTTTCTTTAGTAAAATGGATCATCAAAAGACCAACTCAAGGAGAAATAAAAAGAAAAGCACTTGAATCTGATATTTTCATTGATTTAAAAACAGGCTTAGACTTTGATCATTTTTCATTTGATCAAAGAGCATTTGGTACCCTTTGAAGGGAACTGTATTTGTATAGTACCCATCAGATTTGATTCACAACTTCATTATGACAAGAATGAAAGAAAAAAAATCTCCTTTTATTGTGCATTGAATGTGTTTATTTGAAGCAAGCTCAGATGTATACACATATATAAGTTTAATTTAAAATATCTAATCACTGTTCTTGGGTAAACAGATGTCATCCATATAGAAAAAATAATTGAAATAAATAGTTTAATTAAAAATCAAATAAATTCAGTAGTATTCAATCTTCCATGAGTATTTTTAATCAGTTCATGTCTCTTACCATACAAGGGATAAACAATAATATCTTCTGACAATGATTTATCACAGTATTTGTCTTAAAGAATCAATTGAGTAATAAATATGTTAAATCTAACAGTGAGGTTTTTTTTTTTTAAACTTAAAACTCAGGCACTGATTCTTTTTTCTTTTTTCAGAGATTTTACTTATTTATTTGACAGAGAGAGAGAGCACAAGCAGGGGGCATGGCAAAGGGAGAGGGGGAAGCAAGTTCCCCATTGAAGAGGGAGCCCGACGTGGGGCTTGATCCTAGGGTCCTGGGATCATGAGCTGGTAGACACTGATTCTTAAGACAGATTATTAAATATAAATCTGCTTGAGTTCTAAGGCACTCCCTATAAAGTTAGATACATTAGAGAGAGACAATAAGTGGTTTAATATCCAAAGATATCTAAAAATAGAAAATAATTTAGTTATATTTCAAACGTTTTGTCACCTGTGTAAAATACTTTAACATTTTAACTGACAACTCCAAGGAGATTTATATTATTTAATCCAGTGTGTAATTATTTCTCATACTGTGACAAATGCCATGAAGTGTGTATATACACATACACACACAGAGAGAAATATAAGTTGAGGTCTTAAAGCTTACAATATAAGGCAGAATGCATTTTATGTCTCTATTGTGTCTAGGACATATGTACAATATAGAATATCTAAGTTAAAAAGTAAAGTAGAAAATCCAAGAACTTTGTTTATATAAATTCATAAACTCATCTCATTAGAAACACTTGGATATTTGTGGTCTTAATGAAATATTTTAAGCTATTTATTAAGAACAGTTTACATATTAGAGAGAACCTACTAACCATTGGATCACCAGTGATTTTGCCTCAGTAAATAATGTTGCTGGAATTATTTTGCTTCAGTGTATAATTTTGCTTTATCATTTTATTTCTTAGAAGGAAAAAAATATTTTTAGGGATCTAAGTAATTTTTTTCCAGGTGCTGGTAAAAACCCATAGTTGTCTTTTTCCTTCCTTTGTCTCAAAGTCTATTTAGACATTGATAAGTCAGAATGAATTTGATAATACCTGGAAAGTAAAATATTACCTTTTTGCTCTGCTCATTTAATTTGAGTCAATAAACAAAATGTTGTATATTCAAAGAATGTTGTATTATTTGCAATGAAAAAGAGTAAAGTACTGATACATATTACAACATGGATTAATTTCAGAAATATTATACCAACTAAAAATTCACAAAAGAGCATATATTTTATGATTTCATTTAAATGAATTGTGTAGAATAGGCTAATCTATAGACTTACGTAAGGCTGGTGGTGGGAGGGTAGGAGGATAGGGGAAATAATTAGGAATGAATGCTAACATCTTAGGGAATTCTTTCTGAGTTGGTAATGCTCTAAAATTAGACTATGTGGTTGCGCAATATTTTGTAGTTGCCCCATGGATGTTGGAATCAATATCCTACCAAAAATTAGTTTATATATGGAGACTGATGATGTCATGCATACCAGAAGGATATAGAAAGTTTTATTACCTTATGGACTCTCTAGGGAGAGCAGAGCTGATTCAAGCCTGTCCAGGTGACAAAAATGGAGAGAGACAAGTGATTTTGGTTTTTACTGTGGCTAGGCAGTGGGGCCAGAGTCAGGGGTTCTTGCTCATGGGGCAAGTTTTCCGTGGCTTGAACTTTGAACTAGTGTCAACGGAGGGAGGGTAAGGGGTTTCCCGTTGCCTTGCCCATATGTAGGACAAGAGGGGGAGAGAGAGGGAAGAAAGGGGTAGTGTTTGAAAGCTTTCAGGTCAAACATCCAAAACTGAGTCTTTTTCTTTACAACACACAATTCTGTAAATATAAAAATAATAGAGTTGTACATTTTAAATGGGTGAATTTTATGGTATGTAAATTTCAACAAAGCTATTTGAATAAAAAACTCACAAATACAACACTTTGGTTAGGGTATGGGACAAGTAGAAATTTCATATATTGCTGATGGGAATATAAAAATAATAAAACCATTTTGTAAATTGTTTTGGGAAGCTTCTTTTAACTTTAGACGTAAACTTACCATTTGAGCAAGCAATTTGCCTCTTAGGTATTTTATTCCAAGAGGTATAAAAAGATATTTCTATTAAAAACTTAAACAAGGTTATTCATAGGATCTTTACTTGTAATAAACCAAAACTTTAAGCAGTTCATCAAAAAGGGAATGGACGCTCAAATTGTGGTATATGCACAGAATAGAACAAAATACTGCAACATGCAACAACATGGATGAATCTCATAGTTATTATGCTGTATGAAAGGAGCTAGACACAAGTTATATGATTCAATTTTTATTACATTCTCGAACTGGCAAAACTGAATCATAGTGAAAAAAATTAAAAAAAAATGGTTGCCTGTTTTGGGAGGGATTCAGCACAATGGCCAGTAATTTAGGGCCACAAGGGAAATGTCTCGATTGATAGAAATGTTCTAAAGCTATCCAGGGCTTTAAGTTAAATAATTGTATTAATTTGTCTAGTTTAAACAGTTTAGATGTGTGAAGTTCAATGCCCATTGGTTTTACCTCAAAAAAAAAAAACTATTAAAATAGTAATAAATAGGGGGGCTTGGAATTGGGTAGGTGTTGATGAATCAGTAGTACTGGGTTATTGAAGCTAGGAGATGTGTACACGAGGTTTATTACACTGTTCGGTTTGCTTTATCCATACTTAAAATTTCCCATAACCAAAAAAAAATTTTTTTTGAAGACGTTCATGGGCAAGGATATTGCCATAACAATGCTTGAGGGAGCCTGAATTTCTCTACAAAGGAAAATGATTTGGTAGTCCAGTTCTCTGTTACTGAGAATGTATAGCTCAGTTCAGTGAATTAGAGGCTTTATTGTGATAGAAAGCTACAAACACGGTTTAAGCATCCAATGAGGAGAACTCATTCAGATAATACCAAAATAAAAATATAAAATGATTAATGTGCTTGAAAAGAGGTACAGCATTCTTTCAAACACAGAGTACTGCCATAGGATGTCCTAGTTTGTGCCTCTACATACATTTGTACATTTTTTTTTAAAGATTTTATTTATTTGAGAAAGAAAGAGAGAGAGAAACCATGAGGCAGGGAGTGGGGTGAGGGGGAGAGGGAGAGGGAGAATCAGACTCCCCACTGAGCAGGAAGACTGGTGTGGGGCTCAGATCCCAGGACCTCTGGATCATGACCTGAGCTGAAGGTAGAAGCTTAATGTACTGAAACACCCAGGTGCCCCTCTTTGTACATTTTTTAAAGATCTATTTAATACACTGTGGTGTTTCTAATTGCATAAAGTTGTGAAATATATAACATTTCAGTTTTTATTTCATAACACTATATTTATGAGTAGTAGATTTAAAATATCAAATATTTTACTAATGCATATATACACCAAGTCATGCCTTTAGGCATTGGCAAAGTCATGGTAGCTGCTTTTGCTCAATTCTTTTTAAAATTATAGTTTAAGTGCCTTATTCAGGATTATAACATAAACTTGTTGTATACTTATGGCTTGTTCTGAATTTTTAATTCCCAGGTCAATTCTATACTAAAATGCATTTTCTGTTTTTTTTTTTCCATGTTAGAAGGTAAACAACCACATTTGAGAAGTCAATTATTATGCCTCACAGTAAGATATAAAAGTATTGCTTCAGAAATTTACCTTTCATAACTTCAGATAAGTTTAATATTTAAGAATTCATGTATTTTCTTCAGAAATCACATAAATATGTATTTGACTACAGTATATGTGTAAATATGTATTCTCTAGTTTAAACCAGTTTTGTGCAACTGCATGTGTATTATTTTTCTTTTAATCATCTTAGTTTATTTTTGAAGGATCAGTAGTCAATGAAGAATGTAAGATGAAAAAAACTCATTATTTAGACTTGTACATAAACTTCAGTTCATCCTCAGATAGTTCATCAAAGAAATCAATGAAAATTTCCATACCTTTCCATTCTAAGCAGATTGATAAGTTGAATCAAAATAATGCTAGGCCTTAAAGCCGTAACACATGGGTGTCTGAGGGTATTCTTGAATCACTGAATTGTGACAGAGCTTAATCAACGATATTTGGAAATGGAGTGTTCAGAATTCAGAATTATAAATAACAGAAAATAAGATTATATGTTTTAAATATAAAGAGCAAGGATGAGAGTGCTAGTCACGACATACTCCAACTGCAACACTGACATGATTTTTTTTTTAAAAAACAGCTCCTTATCTTTCCTTGCCCTCCATTCTCACTTTATTCTTATTCTTCACTCCTCACTCAGAGGTCCTGCTTCACTAGCCTGACAATTGTCAGTGCATACTGATAAATCAGGTTGAACCTTCACATGGCTTTTGAGAAACTACTATCAGTTTTCCTAACACAATGGCTGCTCCTTCTCAATTTTCTTTTTGCTGACTTTGCTTCAGCAATTTGGCATCTTAGGACTCAGACCTCAGATGCTCTCTTCTCCCTCTCTATTTAGACTTTTGTAGTTTCTATCCAGTTTTGGCTTTAAATATCATCTTTGTGCTGATGCTTACAAATTAGATCTACTTTTTCCCTTGAACTTCAGATATGTATATACCTGCCTATTTGACATCACTATTTTGATGTGCCAGAGGTATCTCTAACTTAAAAAATGTCCCCCAGACGTTTTTATATTTCCTACCTCCAAGTATGCTCTTCTACATTTTTACCTACCTCAGATAAGTGATCCTGCATCCTTCTAGTTACTTAGGATAAGCAATTGGGAGCCATCCAATATTTGTCTTTCTCTTATATCTCACATTCAGTCTGTCTACTCTTTTTTTTCAAATATGTAAATAACTTTTGTTTGTTTGTGTGTTTTTATTATGTTATAGTAATCACTGTACATTACAACATTAACTTTTGATGTAGTGTTCCATGATTCACTGTTTGCATATAACACCCAGTGCTCCATGCAGTACATGCCCTCTTTAATACCCATCACCAGGCTAACCCATCTCCTACTTTTGATGCCACTTTTAAGATATCCCCAGAGTCCGAAACTTTATTGTTTACTACTCCTCCCTCTATCATCTTGACTCAAGCCACCATTACTTCTTGCTTGGAATACAACAATAGCTTCCTAATTTACTTTCTTCCCCTAAATTATTCCTTCTGTTTCCAGCAATCCATTCCTAGTACAGAAGCAAGAATGAACCTTCAAAATTTTAAGCAGGTAGTGTTCCATCTGTGCTCAAATCTCTATAGTGACATCTCATTTCACTCAAGGTAGAAGTCAGTGTCCTTAAAATGCCCTTCAAGTCCTATAATGTATGGACCCTTATTACTTCTATGAACTCAGTTTCTATTTCCTTCACCATTGTTCACTGGATTGCAACCACACGGAATTCTTTGAAGTTCCATGAGCTTGACAAACATCTTTCCACCTCCTTTACTTTTGCACTTTTACCAGAAATGCTACTTTCTATCCCTTTGTCTTTAAGTTTTTCATGTCTCTGTTCAAATATCACCTTATAATTGAAATTTCTCTCTTGCACTCTCTATAAAAAAATAACTCTTTCTCAATATTGTCAAGATGTCAGTTCTTCCTAACTTGATCTATAGAGTCAATGCAATCTCAATCAAACTCCCAGCAAATTATTTTATGGATATTGACAAACTGATTCTAAGTTACACGGAGATGTAAAAGAGTCAAAATAGCTTATGCAATATTGAAGAAGAACAAAGTTGGAGGACTGATGCTACCTGACTCTAATTCTTCTGAAAAGCCACAGTAATCAAGACAGTGTGCTACTGGGTAAGAATAGACAAATAGATCAATGTGACAGAAATAGATTCCCATAAATATAGTCAAATGATCTTTGACACAAGAACAAAGGCAATACAATGGAGCAAAGGTAGTTTCTTCAACAAATGGTGCTGGAACAAATAGACAACTTCATGCCAAAAAAAAAAAAAATCTAAACATAGACTTTACATACTTCAGAAAAAATAACTCAAAATGGATAACTGGCTTAAATGTAAAATGCAAAACTATAAAACTCCTAGAAGATAACAGAGAAGAAAGCATAAATGACTTTGGCTATGGTGATGCCTTTTGGATACATCACCAAAAACATGATTCAAGAAAAAACCAACTGATGATCTGGACTTCATTAAATGAAAATTTCTGTTCTGCAAAAGACAGTGTCAAAAGAATGAAAAGATAAGCCACAGACTGGGAAAACACATTTTTGAAAGACACATCTGATAAGTGATCATTATCCAAGATATACAAAGCACATCTAAAACTCAACAATAAGAAAACAAACAACCTAATTAAAAAATTGGCCAAAGACCTCAACATATACTTCACTAAAGAAGATATACAGGTGGCAGGTAAGCATATGAAAAGTAAGGCAACATATCATATGTTATCTGGGAAATGTAAATTAAAACAACAATGAGATACCACTACCCATCTACTAGAATGGCCAAAATCTGAAACACTGACAACACCAAAAGTGCTGATGATGTAGCGCAATAGGAACTCTCATATATTTCTGGTGGGATTGCAAAATGGTACAGCCACCTTGCAAGACAATTTAGTGGTTTCTTACAAAACTAGACATACTACAGTCCAACAAATGTGCTACCTGATATTTATTTACCCAAAGAAGTTGAAATTATGTCAACAGAAAAACCTGCACATGAATGTTTATAGTAGATTTTTATGTAATTGCCAAAACTTGGAAGCAACAAATTTGTTCTTCAGTAGGTGAATGAATAAACTATGGAACATTCAGACAATGGAAAGTTATTAGCATTAAAAAAAAAAGAACTAGGGAGCCAAAAAAAGATCATTGGTTGCCATATTTCTTACCTTTCTAAGACTAATCTTATCCCTTGAAAGATAGGGGATCTTTGTATTCTCTTCTCATAGATTACAAAATTATGGTAACATGATGATTCACATTTGAATAAAATAAAATTTTGTAATCTAGTTATGCAATAATGTGATTGTGGTAAAAATATAGATATGTATATGTATTTAAAGAGCTTACTACTAATCCCAGCTCTTTCACTTAATCTCTTTGAGCCTCAGTTTTCTTGTTGTCTTAAATGAAGATAATAATGCCTGCATTGTAAGGCGATTGTGAGATGCATTAGTTTTCTAATGCTGTGTAACACATTATCCCAAATTTAGTGTCTTAAAACAACACAAGATTGTTATCTCACAGTTTCTATGGGTCCAAAGTCTGACCATGGTAAAATGGTTTCTTTGTTTCTCACACAATTGAAATCAAGATATTGTCTGGGCTTGCGATTCTCATCTGGACCTCTGGTTCCTCTTTTCATTCAGGTTGTTGGCAGAATCTAGTTCCTTGTGGTTGTAAGACTGAGGTGTCCCTCTTCTTATCGGTTGTCAGCTGGGGTTCACTCTCAGCTCCTAGAAGTTACCGTCATCCCCTACCTGCATGTTCCCCTCCTTAGGCAGTTTACAACATGGCTGACATGGTTTTCACCTAGTCAAACAATAAAGAGTGCGTTGCTGCTTGTCTCTGTAAGGACTCACTTGAATGGGTTATGCTCACTCAGAATTGTCGACCTTTGGATCACCTTAAAGTCAAGTGATATGGAATCTTAATTGCATCTAGACAATCCATTTTACCATGTAATGTAATTTAACCATGTACAAAGGTCTCAGTCCCACTCAAAGGGAGGGTATTATACAAGGGGTGGAGTCAGTGATGGTTATCTTGGAATTTTGTCTACCACTTGAGAATTAAAAGAAATGAAACCTTTCCACTGGACTCATGCACTCTAGGTGCTTAGTAAGGGATCTCTGTTATTATTTTCTTTGTTTTTAACTTCCAGATATATAATGTGTTCGTACTTTTGGGAGTAGCTTGCACTTTTCTAATATTTATAATTTAAAAAAAATACTGATTACACAGATCACATAAAAGTATTTTTAGGTCTTGAATTAAAGAAGACATTGATAAAATGTATGAAATACCTGTTCAATTTTACCTCCATTTTAACTGACTATTTCTTCACTTGAGCAGTTTGCCCATTATGTTCCCTAGGGAACTGTGAAAATTGTGCTCATGAGATGTTGCAAAAGGAAACTTCCATGGCCTTCAAATACAAGCTACATTATTTATTATCCGATCAATGTTCTGGCAGTGTTGCTTGTAAGTAGATATACTGATTTAATCTTAAATCAGTCAGGTGAACTGCATGTCGTCTTGGGCTATAAGATAAGGAATGCATCTTACTTTGCTAGTACATTTGAAGTCGAGGTCATTGATGAAAATAATCAGATTTATGGTAATTGTTAACAATACCACTCTGCTTCTTTGGCCAATGCAATAGAACAAAAACTAAATTTTTATTTGAAATTATTCTCATATATATCAACCATGAAATTTTGGCAAAGACATGATTCTCAAGGTAAAGATGAAAATTATGAATTCAACATATAAACTAATACTTTTTTTACCTCCACATAATTATTATTAAAGTATATTGTTATCATTGTCCTATGTTAGTGTTGGTTATTGCTGATCTCTTACTGTGCCTATTTATAAATCAAACTTTATGATAGGTATGTATGTATAGGAAAAAATACAGTATATATAAGGTTTAGTCTATCCATGGTTTTAGTCATCCACTAGGGGGTCTTGGTATGTGTTCCCTGTAGATAAAGATATTCTGTATACAGAATATTTGTTTATTTATTTATTATTTTAAATATTTTTTTATTTGAGAATAGTTGACACACAATGTTATATTAGTGTCAGGTGTACAACATAGTGATTCCACAAGTTTATATATATATATATATATATATATATATATATATATATATGCACTATACTCACCACAAGTGTACCTGCATCTGTTACTATACAATACTTTGACAATATTGTTGACTATATTTCTTATGCTGTGCTGTTTATACCATTCATTCCATAACTGGAAACTTGTATCTCCCACTTTCCTCCATCCATTTTGCCCATCCACCTGCCTTCCTCCCCTCTGACAACCATCAGTTTGTTCTCTGAATTTATAGGTCTGATTCTACTTTTTGTTTGAATAAATTAGTTCTTAATGCTATATCTATGAATATAAAAAGCCCCTGATATATAGCTTCTCTTATACAATGTTCAGCTTCTGTTAATATCAGGAAATCATTGAATATCATCAAAAATTATTTATACTGCATGAGAAATTATGATAACTTCATAAAAGCGTAGTCAGTAATGTTCATAAACTATCATTAAGACAATTTGATATAAAATATAGGAAATAAAATAGCATTGTTTAGAAAGATTATGAAGTTAACTAAGCAATTTCTGCAAGTGGCACATCCCATTTGGGCAAAAGAGAATACTGTGTTCTCAGAAGAGTAATGCATTTGGTCAAGGGGCTAACCCATGTCAATGTCATGACCCAGCTGAATCTCTGTGTACCACCCCAACCTGTACCCACATCCCTCTAATCTCCACTATTAGAGCCACATAACTACCATATTTAGGATAAGCCATTTCTCAAGATATTTCACCAACCTAACGACTGGTTTAGAAAAAGTAAGTGGCCTTTGATCTGCTTACTAGTTTCAGTTTTGGGTGAATTTTGCTTTTGCTCCTGTTACTATTAGTTTTCATTATATTCTCTACCCTACACTCATTTATAAATGCTTTCTTGCCTGTAATTCCCATGCTTTCTCTTAAGAAGTAGAAATATTCAGGGACGCCTGGGTAGCTCAGTTGGTTAAGTGTCTCCCTTCAGCTCAGGTCATGATCCTGGGGTCCTGGGATTGAGCCTCCCATCAGGGAGACTGCTTCTCCCTCTCCCTCTGCCCCTCTGTCCCTGCTCTCTTTCTCACTTGTGCTCGCTCTCTCTCAAATAAATAAATAAAATCTTAAAAAAAAAAAGAAGTAGAACTATTCAGCAGATCCAAACCTTGAATTGGCCTGGATTCTGTGTATCTTTTTTACTGTGTTCTACCAAATACTCTGCCATCATCTTTTGCTAAACCTAATGATTTTCAAATACTATACTTTTTTTTTCCATAATTACCATTATTTCCAAATACTATACTTCTTCCAGTATGTGCAAGTATATTTGACAGTTGTTTTTGTATAAGTTTTGTAGTATTGGCTTTACTTAAACATGTTTTCCTGCTATCTATTCTCAATTTCTAATAGCCTAATCCCAAAACTAAATACCTTATATATTACAGCAATCAGTTGATAAAATGCTTGAAGATTTTTATGAGATTAAAAAAGGTATGGAAGAACACTAAGAATGCAACAGGCAGTCATCTCTTTTTTATTATTTCAGGATTGCTTTCTTCTTTGCTCATTCAAAGTTAAATAATAACACATTTACTTCACATTTACTCATATTTATTGATTTTCTTGATGACATAAGCAATGAAGCCCCATGAATATTTTAAATTTTTTAAAATTATAATTATAAGCAAGAAGTTTTATATAAAATTTAAACTAAAAATTTAGATGCTTCAAAAGATAGGAACTTTAAAAAATATTCTCTGAATTTTTTTCTTTTCTAGACTTTAAAAAAGAAGTCTATTTTATCAATTTTATTGAAGAATAATATTTGTATGTAAACATATATAAATCAAAACTGTAGAATGAACATGCTTTGTAAAAGCATCCAGAATTTCTTTTTATTAAAACAAAACAAACATGATTTGAAATCCAGAAGTCCATCTTGAGCTTTCCATTCTCCATAATCCTATTTCTGACACTGTCGATTAATTTTGTGTATTTTGAACGTTATACAAGTGGAATTAACTTGTACTTTTGTTTTCTGGCTTCCTTCAATATATGTTTGTGAATACAAATACGGTTGTATTTTGTTAATATTTAGTGCTGTGTGTAACATTCTGCGTTATTCATATTGAACAATGTTCTTATTTGCTCTAGGATTCATGAACATGTATTTTATTTTTGCTCATTATTAAAAATAATTCTGCTATGAACAGCTTGCACATGTCTTTTGATATGAGATAGAGGTCAAGATTCTTGTTTTTTGGTTTGTTTTCAAATGAATCTCCAGTTGACCCAGAACAAGTACTGTACTTCAGTATCACCTTTGTAATCAATCAAATAAAAGGAATGTATCTGGGCTATTTGGGACCTTCATTTGTATTTCTATCCTTGTGCAAATACCACACTGTTTAATGTATATCACTATATAATTCTTGATATAATTACATTGGCAGAACATAGAACATAGTCATGTTCTTTTTCTTTGAAATTACCTGTATTTCCATGTATTAAATAATCGATTCATCTTGTCAACATTTTTTAAAGATTTTTTTTTTTATTTTTTTGGTTTAGAGAGAGAGAGAATGGAAATGCAAGTAGGGGGAGGGGCAGAGGAAGAGAACTCAAGCAGACTCCATGCTAAGTGCAGAACCTGATGTGAGGCTCAATCCCAGGACCCTGAGACCATGACCTGAGTAGAAACCAAGAGTTGCCACTCAACCGATTAAGCCACCCAAGCGCCCCTCATCTTGTCAATTTTTAAAAGAATTCTTCTTATATTTTGTCTAGAATTGCTTTGACTAGGTAAATCAATTTAGAAACAACTTATACTTTTTCAATATTAAGTTTTGCAATTCACAGACATAGAACATTCCTCCATTTGTTCATGTCTTCTTCAATTTATGCCTATAATAAATTTTATAGTAAAGATCATACACATCTTTTAAAAGTTGAATTTCTAGGTTTTACCTATCTGATGTTATTTCAAATTACTTATTTGTGTTATCTACATATGATGACAGTTTTATTTCTTTCTTTCTGATCCTTATGCCTTTTGATTTATTTTATTTTTCATTGCACTGTTTAGAATTTCCAGTACAGTATTGGGTAGAAGTGATGATTGGGGGCATTACTGTTCCTTTCCTAATGTCAAGGGGTGGATTAGTCAGGGTTCTCCAGGGAACCAGACTGATGGGATATAGATAGATAGATAGATAGATAGATAGATAGATAGATAAAGATATAGATAGATGTATATCTCCATCTATATCTATATATATGGTGATTTATTATAGAATTGGCCTATGTGGTTATGGAATCTGAGAAGTCCCAGGTTATGTCATGTGCAAACTGGAGAACCAAGAAAGCCAGTGGTATAATTCAGTCTGCGTACAAAGTTCCACCAATCAGAAGGCCAATGGTGTAAATCCCATTCTGAGTCCAAAAGCCCAAGAACCAGGAGCTCTGATGTTCAAGGGCAAGGGAAGATGGATGTCTCAGCTTGGGCAGAGAAAGCAAGTTGACCCTATCTCCATGTTTTTGTTCATTCAGGCCCTCAGTGGATTGGATGATGTCCATCAGTATTGATGAGGGTGATATTCTTGACTCAGTTTACTATTCAAATGCTAATCTCTTCTGGAGGCATCCTTACAAACACACAAAGAAATGCTCTTTTACCAGCTAGCTGGGCATCCCTTAGTCTGGTCAAGTTGTCACATAAAATTAACCATCACATAGAGAAAACACCAATCGATTATTTAATATGATTTTGCCCTAAAATTTTGTAGATACGATTTATACAATTAAAAAATATGTTTACCTACCTCCAAATTGACTCCCCAAATCCACATGTATTTATGCTTTTGAATACTTCTCTTTCTTTGAGTATGGGATAGGCTTATTGACTCATTTCTAATTAATAGAATAAGGCAGAAGTGACTTGGAGAGTAAGTCATAAAAGGTCACATTTGCTCTCTATTGAATTACTTACTCCAACAGTTGCCATGTTGTGAGAGATCCGTATGTTGAGAACCTGAGGCCTCTAGCCCGCAGCCAGCAAGGAACTAATACCTGCCAAAATCCTTTTGAGTGATTTCAGAAGAGGATTCTTCAACCCCAGGTAAGCTTTGAGATTACTGTGGTACTGGCAAATAGTTTGACTACAACCTCATGAGCAATCCTAATCCAAAATCACCAGCACAGCTTTTTTCAGATTCTTGACCCTTAGAAACTATACAAGATAATGAATGTTTGTTGGTTTATGCTGGAAGTTTGGGAAAAATTTGTAAGCCAGCAATAGATAACTAATATAAGGAAATTGCTTCTTCCCTATTTTCCTAAGATTTTTAATTACAAGTGGCTTTCAATTTCTCCTTTTTTCTGCATTTATTGAATTAGAAGTTTATTATTTGTGTTTAATGAATTTCACACATGAACTATAAGAAAGGAAGAGCAAGGGATGCCTGGGTGGCTCAGTTGGTTAAGCATCTGCCTTCGGCTCAGGTCATGATCCCGGGATCCTGGGATCAAGTCCCACATCGGGCTCCTTCCTCGGCGGGGAACCTGCTTCTCCCTCTGCCTGCCACTCCCCGTGCTTGAACTGTCACTCTCTCCCTAGCAAATAAACGGATAAAATCTTAAAAAAAAAAAAAAGAAAGGAAGAGCAAATGATCAGATGTGAATACTGAAAGATTATTTTGTTTTTAAAAGTGATCTTTGTCTTAATGAGTACAATATGCAAATAAGAGTAAGAAGACATACCTATCTCATACATTTGTCTACATGTGCAACATTGTAGATTATAAGGGCATGTATTCGAAAAGCTAAATAATGCTAATTACTATATTGGAAATCTCGGGAAAATATCAGTAAACTAATATATTTTCTTTTTAATCACTTTAGAGATGAGAATTTGTTTTGCTTGCCAATAAGACTAATAAAGAAAAATTCCTTTGGACAGTTGATATGTTCTTTATTGCATAGAGGTATTTCCAAGCTTGTTTACTTTGCAACCCATTGCAACATTTGAAACTTAACTTTATCTTTCTTTTAGAATGACTCCATGCCTTTAATTGACTGTGTTCACATGATCTGTCATAATGACATTTCACTTTTATCTATTTGTGTATTTGCTACATGTATATTAGTTTGGTTTTAAGCTAGATAGTTTAGATCTTAGGACTAGTACCATAGAGTGTTCATCCATATTTCTCAGGGTTTCATAGAAGGAAATACAATGGTGGTTGCCAAGGCATGGGAGTAGGGAAAACGAGGAGTTGTTCAATGGGTATAAAATTTCTGTTTTACTGGATGAATATCTTCAAGACATCTGCTCTACAACATAGTGGCTTGTATTTAGCAATAGTCTATTGTATAGTTCAACATTTGCTGAGAGTAGATCTCATGTTATGTGTTCTTATCACACATACATATGTTCATGCATACACACACAAGACAAAAAAAGCAAAGAGGTACAGGGAAGCTTTTGGTAATAATGGATATGTTGATTATCTTGGTTGATATCAGGGATATATGTCCAAACTCATCAAATTGTACACATTAAATATGTGCAGGGTTTTGTATATCAATTAATTATCTCAGTAATACTGTCACAAAATATTTCTTGGGGCTCTAAAGGGATTTAATAAATATTTGCTAATGTGCACAAATAAGCATAAAAACTCTGAATGGTTAAATGTAAATAATAGCTAAATGAACTTACTAATTCAAAAAGTAAGTAAGATAGTCATTTTTGTAAGCTCCAATACTAGAAGATTTATGATTCTAAGTTTTTATACACAAAACAAGAGACATTCTTCCTAATATGACAAGCTCATTTTTTTAAAATTGTTATGAGTACAGCTAGATATATTCTTTTTTTTTTTAAAGATTTCATTTATTTATTTGAGAGAGAGAATGAGAGATAGAGAGCACGAGAGGGAGGAGGGTCAGAGGGAGAAGCAGACTCCCTGCTGAGCAGGGAGCCTGATGTGGGACTCAATCCCGGGACTCCAGGATCATGATCTGAGCCGAAGGCAATCGCTTAACCAACTGAGCCACCCAGGCACCCCTAGATATATTCTTAATTTTAATTTTAAAGATGCAACTTTTTGCTGCATCTATTTATATGTTAAATAATAAGAATTCTGGATGTTAATAATATTGCTTAAACATCAACTTTCCAATGAAGGAAATGACCAACATTATTGGCTGATGTTGCTACTGAACCTGCGGGTAATACTTTTTTTTTAAAATAAAGTTATTTTCTGAAAAACATTTATAAGGCAAATATATATAAAGACAATTGTAGCAATCATAACTCAATAAGAAAAACAATGATGAACACCTTAATAGAAAAAATAAGTGAAAGGTAAGAACAAATCATTCAAAAGAAGAGGAAATGAAAGCTTCTCATAAGCCTGTGATGAAAATATTCAACCTCAATTACAAAAATTATAGCATTAGTTTTAGGACTGAATTGGGGAAAAAAGATTGGAAGTACAATGAGTAAATTATTATTGCAGACTGGAGAAGGAGAGGCTTATGTTATGTATTGATGGAATAATTATAGAAGTGCTGCCTGTGGTAACTTGGAAGATAGAAAATCTACACAATGAACTGTGAATCTGACTAAGAAGAAATTTAGGCAGAATGTTGAAGTGGTTATTGGATTTTCTTAGTGGTGAGTGATAAGGTACTGCACAAGAAATATGAGATAAAGAATTAACTCTCATTGTTAAGAAAATTTTCAATAACTGGATTGAAAAATAAAACCATTTCTCATTTCCAACTTTTTGAGCTAGCAGCTATTTCTCAAAGTAATAAGGCCTCCAGGGCAAAAAAAAATCAAATCTAGGGTATGCTCTAAGACCTCAGAAATTTTAAGATGGTGTTTCCCAGACCCTCTCATCAATAGATAGTGAGCAGGAAGAATAACTGAGTCAAGGGTTTTAACATCCATATTTATTTATCTTGAAAGCAAGCACAAAGTTTTTGGACCATAAATAAGGTTCATTATTGCTTACAGCAATAACTGCACCTGTTCTTCATACCTTATTCTCTCCCTTGGAGTGACGTTATGAGAGTAGATGGACCCGACATGTACAGAGGGGCTCCATGCCAGATAAGTCTGAAATTATGGCTTTCAGAGCTGATACAAGAATTTCTGCAAGAAATTGAGAAAAGGAGAAAAGTCCTTATCTTGCTACTGTAAGGGTACCCACCCTGGGAGAATAGGGAAGGTCCCTAGATATTTCCAATACTTTTCAAAGCAAACAGATAAATGGCTCTGGGGAAATAAACCTGTAAATCTCAACAGGTCTCCAACTTGCAAGGCATGCTTACTATTCAAACATCCTTTAACCCAAGTTAGGAAATTTTACACAGAAAGCCCTGATCATTAAGAAACACGAAGATATCGTCCCTAATGTTTTGCCCTTTGTTTCTCATGGTATGGCTTATATCAGATTTTCCATTTTTATGCCACTCCATTGGCCACTCTGATTGCTCTTACCAACAACGGATAGGACCAATATGTTTGGTTGGTCTTATACAGTACTCATCAAGGCTATGAGCCGCTGAACTCAGAACAGTGGTGTAACCACCCAGAAGTGTTGATCTCAGCCATGCCCGCCGGGAGTGTCAGATGCAGCCAGCCAAACAAATTCCACTAACTTTTACAATCTACCTTAGAAGGCCAGGTGGCCTGACCTGTCCTCCAGGCTCAAGACATTAATCCAAAAAAACAGCAGGACATCTTAATAATTTGCACAGATTTCACCTTGGTCTACAAGGAGCAAATCTAGAGCAATTCTGTCATCCATAACAAACCAGAGTTGAGGCTGACTTGAATGCCTTCTAGGGCAGAAGTACTTGTCATTTATCCCTTTAGCTAAACTAACAGACAAATTTAATATCACCCTTTCTAATGAAATAACTCCCATGAAGGTAAAACTGCCCACGGAATATGCATCTGAGATATTTTCTTAAATACTTGAATGTTTCTGTTAACTACTCCTAAGTACAAATCGTAGCTAGTTCTGAAGACTACATATGTTATATAGTTTAAGCTTAAGTAAAACATTTCTGAGACTGACCCATGACTCCCGGTGAACCTCTGAATTAAAGGTCCCTGAATAGCCAGTGACCCTGGTTTTGCTTCAGCCACTGAAGTAGGATATAATGTTTTCTCCTAAAAAGATCAGGGCCACTTTCTCATGTAAAGACAAGATAATTGCTGGGATGGAAGAGCTATATTCTTTAATATTCCAACACCATTTGGCAAGCAAAGCACTTCTTTTTTTACTTTTTACCTTGTCAGCCATAGAGTCCACCCAAAAAATGGATATTCATGCTGGAGAGTCACAAGCCTGTATGAATCAAGCATTTAATTCCAGCAAAACCTCAGGAGCAAGTGTTTCAAAAGAGGCATAGCAAACAATGAATCACGGAACACTACATCAAAAACTAATGATGTAATGTATGGTGACTAACATAACAAAAAAAAAAGAGGCACAGCTAGTAGCCGTGGCCAATATTCCATATAGGTACCTCTAGCTGAAGGCTGTTTTCCTCTGTATGCTGTCTCCCTTTACATCCCACTTTCTTTTTGGTGGTAAAAAGTCAAAAAGACAGCAGTTTTTCTCTGATTAGGGGACTTCAAAGGTTAGAGGTATCTGTACTATATCCTAATGCCCACTGGTGGCAAAGAGCAGGGCTTTCATCCCAATAGCACATGTACTTTTCTACCTGCAGATTTTCCCAATTGGGATGATCCACTCAGGTATTGTGAGTTGGGGGATTACAAGCATATGACATACATCAATTTCCAGGCATTTATATACAGAAAAAACAGAACAACACAAAATCCTTTTAGCCTCCTTTGTTTTCTTCAATATACATTTATTCAGGTCACATTTTTCCCCTAGCTGTTTAGTAAGCATTCAAAGATTAAAATCACAGCTACCTGTTACCTCCCAGCTGGGAATCTTGAAATGCTGGGGTGAGGATTCAGCAGAGGTTAGGTGACAGGGATGACTGGTAAGGTAACATCTTTTTTTTTTTTTTTTTTTCCTTTTTGGTTTCTAGCCCCATGATTCACTTCTGCCCCTACATACTTCCCACAGTCTGGAATGTGCTCAAGGCTCAAGAGATCTCTCTTCTTGCCCTCCCACATGCTACCATGGTTCTGTTCTACATTTTTCAGTATTTTGGGCTATCCGTAAATCTAGCACCATTTACCCCCATAGGACTAAGTACATAGGTGTATGTATAAGGTAGTTGAAGTCAAAACAGAAGGGGAGCAAGAAATCAATGGGACCAGAGTAGGCCTCTTTATGCTAGTAGGCATGACACATTTGCATGGTTTGAGAAGCATAGAGGTTGCTCTGCCCAAAGCTTTAATCAACTTCAAGAACTAATTAAATCTTTCTTCTCTCATTTGGAAGAGAATGCAGTATGCAAATCTAATATGGTTGGTCTACACAAGGCACAACCTTAGGGATTCCTAGACCCTATTTTCTTCTTAGTGGAAAGAACATAATCTCATAGTATTCTTTTTCCCTCCAAAAGTCTTCTGTTGGCTTTGGGAACTCCTACACTCTTTTCTCTCTCTTTGAGAGGATAAAGCAAAAAACAAAGTACCATCTGGATTGCTTATTGTAACCCTACAACCCAGGACCTGGCTAACAACCATCTTCCTGATTCTTCCTTAACAGGCAACAAAGTACAGAAACAGTTTGATCAACATATCCATTATCAATTTTCATCTCCACAGGACTGTGAAACTTTCTTTTCCAGAAAATTCTACTTCCTACAGGATCCCATCCTTATCAAGTATTAACATTGGTGTTTAATATCTATACTTATTTATTTTATTCTGAAAGTGAATATGCACACATATAAAGATCAAACTTACTAGTAATTTAAAAAGCATAAATTAAAATGTATTGTAAAATATCTTATTTTAATGTTTTATACCCAATGTTAGTGAAGATAGAGATAAGCAAAATCATTATATAAGGTATATCACACTCTATTCATATCATGCAATTTTAGATGTCTTTGAAGTAGAATGAAGTTGTTCTAAGTGTACTGGAGGGGGAATAGATGCAGGATCAATTGATTATTGTAAAATCCAGTGTTTAAAATAGAATGCATTGGGTGGTTCAGTGGGTTAAGCACTGACTTTTGCTTTCGGCTCAGGTTATGATCTCAGAGTTGTGAGATGGAGCCCTGCATCAGGCTCCATGCCCTGCTTAAGATTCCTCTCTCTCCCTCTGCCCCTACCTCCCCCTAAAATAAATAAATAAAATGCATTGTATTATCCTTTTGCTGTTGTTGTTATAAAAAAGACAAAATCCACCACATATATACATAGAAAACATTTTATAGAATATTAACAGAATAAATAAAAGTTTTTTTCTCTGGGTACAAGGATGGAAACAAAAGGAAAATACAGACTTTACTATATTTACTTTAAACATTCCTCTGCTATCTGTGATTTTAAAGAAACATCATTTAGGCTAATATTAAAAAGTACAGAAAAAAAGAAATGATTGTGGAGGATATTTTTTTGAGGGGTTGAGCAGAGTGATTCTATTTTCCAATGTTCCTATAATTACAAGCTTCTATAATCAAAAAATAATAAAGAAATTCCAACAAAGAAAGGAAAGGAAAAATCTTCTTGGTACCACATGGTACTACTTTCAACTTCATTGTTTCAGTATATTTATTATTATTTTTTGGAGTTCTGAGGCTACCTGCATAAAACATGTCCTATAATCCCACTGTGAGGAAGTAAGTACCAGCTTGGTTAGGATGCTGTGGTGCAGGCTACTCCCAACTCTCCTTCCTGTCACAGAGTCTCATAATGAAAGATTCTTTATTTTTTTATGATTTATTTATTTGAGAGAGAAAGAGAGAGAGAGAGAATGCATGCGGGGAGGGGCAGAGGGAGAGAATCTTTCAAGCTGACTCCCCGCTGAGCGGGGAGCCAGACAACATGAAGCTTGATCCCATGACCCATGAGATCACGACTTGAGCCAAAATCAAAAGTTGGATATTTAACCGACTGGGACACCCAGATGTCCCTTATAATGAAAGATTCTTATTAGCTCAATTCCTTTCTCTGCTTGACTCCCACTACATGTGATGATGCTAACCATCACACCTCAAGGATATGGCTTACTTCCTCCACTCAGCAAATATTTAGTGAACATTGACTATTTGCCATCCACTTTGCAAGTTCCTAAAATAAAACAGTGAAGAAGGTAGCTGTCTATGGCATTAGTGTGTTAGACTGAATAAACGGCCCTCCAAAGATGTCCATGTCCTAATCCTCAGAACCTGGAAATAAGATACCTTATATGGTAAAAGGGAGTTTGCAGATATGATTCATTTAGGGATCTTGAGATGGAGAGATAGCCTTGAATTATCTGGGTGGACACAGCATAATCTCAAGAGTACTTGTAGGAAGGAGGCAAGAGGATCAGAATCAGAGAAAGACGCTAGGTTGGAGCCACAGGGTTGTGCTTTGAAGGTGGAGGACAGGGCCATGGACGGAGCAATGCAGGCAGCTGCTGGAAGCTAAAAAAAGCAAAGAAACGGATTCTCCCTTTGAGCTTCCAGAAGACATACAACCCTGGTGACACCTTGATTTTAGACTTCTGACCTCTAGAACTAGAAGAGAATAAATCTGTGTTGTTTTAAGACCTAAGGTTTTGGTAATTTGTTATATCAGTAATAGGAAACTAATGCAATTAAGAACTTACCAATTTGTTAAGAAACAAACTACACTATATGTTGGCTAACTGAACATAATAAAACAAAACAAAACAAAACAAAAACAAAAAACAAAAAAAAAGGAACTATACTCTTTTTGATCTACTTGAAACTGTGACCATATTTAATTTTATTTTAGGTTTGCCATTAATTTCTCAGAAACAATCTTTTATTTTTACAGAATTTGGGTATAGGGTCTACAATCTGTTCCAAGAGACCACTGAAAAACAAGAATCAAAGAGCAGAACATATTCTGTTCAAACATAAAAAAAATGGTGTAGAGTTTATATTATTAGCTCTATCGGCATAGGAATTGTACACTAGTGATATAATTTATAATTTTACCATGGCTAAAATGCTACACAATATTATAGGTCACAATTGGGTGTTTTGTTTATGCATTTTATCCTGAGTGGAATGAAGGTGATAAAGCACTGATTTTCCACTCGTGCAAAACACATTGGAGTAATTTCTCTTAAATCTTCTCCTTGTTCTGAAGGGAGTCTGGAAAAGAAACCACATATTAATTATTATAACCATACACAAGTATTTTTCTTGCATATCAATGTGATTGTTAAGTAAAGTATTAAATGTTTTGTTCTAATAGAGTAGGTCTGATTGCAGTAGGTTCAATGACCAGTTACCATGCGCATATTTTCCATTTTCTTGCAATCAGGATTTAGAGTGATACACAAATTAAGCTCCTTTGGTTGGTTGATTTGAGCATGGGATGAGGCACGCAGACAATGTTTGAGGCTGGAGAAGGGTCAGATCTAAGTGAGATCCATTAGTACATCAGTCTCTGGATCTGTCTGGTTTTGACTACAGCTTGGGCGTTTTTATTAGACCATAACTTTCCTTGTGATTGGCTCTTTATCAGTCTTTTAAATCTCTCATGCAAACAGAAGCCTGGCAAATCTCCTCTACTTATCTGTGGAATATGTGTTGCCATGTCTAATCATTAGTGAAGAGAGCTATATTCTCCAGAGATACACCCTGGAAGAGGTCTGCAGATGTGTTTGTTCAGCTAATGCAACATTAAAAGATAAAAGTTAATAATTTAGGATGGGCACACACTCTCAATTTATGACATTTTATACTATTTTATACTATGGTGTGTGGCATTCTGCTGCTTTTATGTAACCTGCCTCCATTACTGAGACATGTGATTTTGCAACCCTTGGGTTATTTCTTCTGCCAATTAAGTATAGCTCTTCTTCCAATTACAGTACGTGGTCAAAGCATCTTGAGAACAAGGCAGTTGCCATTTACATTTTTTGTATCCTTTTCTTCACAATGTTTCCCTCCCTTGTTTTAAATAATGTTCAGTAAAAAACTTATTAAATGATAGACGTTTCTCCAATGTCTCTAAGATTTCCTAACTACAGAAAAACAAGTGACAATTGATGTAAAGAGAAATATCCTGTTGAATTCTTTCTAGAAAGGTGGAGCATGGATTCACAAATAACATTTTTGTCTCTTGAAATTTTTCTTGAGATAACATCTGATTTTCCCCAAGCAGAAAAAATTTCAATTTCTAAGTATGTATCTTTTATGTTAAGGTTTCATGGGTATTTTCATGTTATTAAGCAGGAGAATTGATTTTACTGTGTTGCAAAAGATGGTTATCTGATGCAAATTCTATTTAACATATTGGTAAGTTTATTTTGTTATTGTCCCCAGTCTTATAAGATTAACAAAAGATTTATTAAAATTATAAAAGTTCAAAATTATAAATGTATAAAAATACACAACAGCAATGTCTATATCAAATTATCGTATGTCTGGTCTTGTCTATGGTACTGTTTCCAAACATTATTTTATTACTTTTGTTATTTAAGATTCTAACATCTTATATTTCTTTTTAAAAATATTTTATTTATTTATTTGAGAGAGAGAGGGAGTGTGAGTGGGGGGAAGAAGCAGAGGGAGAGGGAGAAGCAGACTCCCAGCTGAGCAGGGAGCTCCACTTGAGGTTTGATCGCAGGACTCTGATATCATGACCTGAGCCGAAGGCAGACGCTTAACCAAGTGAGCCACCCAGGAGACCCATCTTATCCTTTTTTTATTTGTCTTTTTTGCCACGTTGGTTGGAAGATGTGGCTTAAATATAAAGAGAGTAACAATGGGTCACACATTATAATATCAACTAAATTTATGTGTTAAATAGAAAATATTCATTGTAAAGTTATGAAGAGTCTTTTTATGATTTCACATTCTCTTGTATTACTATACTATTTCTAAAAGTTATTAAGTCATTCTTAATGTAAAGTAATAACTATTTGCTCCTGTGCTTGCATTCCTGTCTTGGTGCTCCCATGGACTTTTATACATGCTTCTTACATGTCTTAGCACATTGTATTTTGACTGCATGTGTTTCTTCTTCATCTTTGTCATGAGCTAGAGATCAAAGACCATTCATTACTCATCTTTGGATCACCAGCTCTCAACAAAAAAATGTCGTAAGAAAAAAATATGTGAACATGAGAGTTAAGTGGAGCTTTATTGTTTAACTGAGTTGGGCTTTCTTTTTTTTTTAAGATTTTATTTATTTATTTGACAGAGAGAGAGACACAGCGAGAGAAGGAACACAAGCAGGGGGAGTGGGAGAAGGAGTAGCAGGCTTCCTGCAGAGCGGGGAGCCCAATTCGGGGCTCGATCCCAGGACCCATGGATCATGACCTGAGCCAAAGGTAGATGCTCAGCGACTGAGCCACCCAGGTGCCCAAGCTGGTTTTTGAGTTACAGCAACTCTGTGAAGTCTAGGCTGTGTAAAATGAACTTATCATGGGGAATCGTAGTCCCAATTTAAAGATCTGACTTGTGACATATTTCCATGAGTTCTATTAGAGGAGCCACTTTTCTCAATTACTGATATTTTCTTCCATGTAGAAGAGTATCTTTTCTCTGCTCCTCACTCCTCACTCACTCTTCCTCCAGGGAAGTAACATGATTGTTGTGTTATTTTGAGTTTGGTACAGAGAACGGGTATCTCAGCTACTCCATTCTGTGAAGCTTCTTGCCTACAGAGAGCAGGTCCTCTGATTTGCTCCCAACCAAAAGAAGCTTAGAAGTCAAGGCTCTACCTAATTGGTAGATGCCTGGAGGTTCTCAGCATGGCCTGTCTGGGTGGGTTGTCTTTCTAATTCTACAGTTCACTCTTAGAAGTCCATAATTGTCTCATACCCAGGCAGTATTAAATGTGCTATTTTGATCTCACTTTTGCTATGTTCTTCAGTGCTTTAGGTTTTATAGAGAAAGGCTTTCAGCAGGAGAGGCCTGCAGTTTAGGGAAGATAAGTTCAAATCAGAGGTGAAGTGTTAGTAACTTGCATATCGATCAAGGAACTTTGAGACTTAAAGGAGAACTGCATGGATCAAAATGATTTGGCATGATTGAGGCTCTGGTGCTGCCACAGAAGGGACTAAGTGTTGGCCGCCCCGAACTAAGCAAGGCAATGGGGATTCGTGACTATAGTTAGAGGAATCGCAGTTGTTTTGCCTGGAAAGTTGATAGCGGCTGGTATTGTGCCATGTGACTATCTCAGTCACACGGTTGGTTTTTAGCTGCTTAAATGTTAGACTTTAAGCAAGTAGACCACATGGGATTTCGATTTTGGCAGCTCCGTACATTTTATGGCTCTTTCTATATGGGCCAGTGTTCATTTTTTTAAAGAGCAGTCCTCGTTAAGATAAAGTTAAGTGGAAATAAGGTAAAAACACAGGTTTGGGGCCTTATGATGCAGACTATTATTATGGATTGAACTTGAACAAGCATAGCCTGAACCACAAAGTGAATTTGGAGTAGGAAACTTTTCATATGCACTGGCCAAAAAAAAAAAAAAAAAAGAAAAGAAAAAAGAAAAAAGAAAAAGAAAAGAAATCTGCTTTCTCTAGTATTAGCCGTATATGCCAGATGTGATATCAGACATCGTGACATTCAACTTCTGCCTGAGCTCCAGAGCACCGGTGAGTTCAAGATTCAAATTATTTAGATGGCCTTGACATATTGTGTACTGCATTCAGGGATTAAGAGTGAGTACTGTGTAAGATGATGTTGAATTTCTGTGGCTTATTCATAGGCTCAAGTTTCACTCCTTATGACATGACTTAATTAAGTAATTAACTGGGCTTTGAATTGACTATATAATCTATGGCCATGGCTTTGGAGTTTAAAGGCCTAAATTAAACTTTTTTGAAGAGGCTGTGGCAGGGATTTTGGTTTTCCTTATGACTCTGGGGAATAAGCTTCAAAGGCATCAAGAGAAGCATTCAGTTCAAGAAACCCCTGAGAATCATTCTTAAGGTTAAAACAAGCAGTGAGATTACACAAGATTTGAGGGCCAGGAAAACAGGGCTCAGGTGGAAAATGCAAGTTAATAATTTTTTAATATACAGAAAAGGAAATGAAATATACTTCCATTAAGGCCCAGGGACTGGAACTAGCTCCATATTGAATTACCGAATTTTAAAAGAAGGCAGAAATGGCTCTCATGTGCTTTCACTTCCACACACACACACACACACACACACACACACACACACACACACACAGATGGATTCTGGTTAAGCAGCTTCAACTGACAGCATGCTAACAAAGCTAGAATCACTAAGCATTGGGACTTGGTAATAAAATATGGAATAACAATCTCGGTAACATAACTGCTCTAGGCTCTGGAGATTGGCTTGTTTTCTAAATTCAGTACATATAATGTCAGTGTCATAATAATCTTGTGTCCTTTTATCAGTATGTGTTCTTAAATAGAGAGTATATTAGAGCCTTACCATTTGACTAACACTATTCCTGAAGCTCTTAAATGATCCACATTCATATCGGTTAGAAATAGTTTAGGCAATAGTGCGCAAAAAGAAAAAAAAGTCTACTTAAGCATTGATAATCTTTCTAAAAGTCAAATAATTTATTAATAGATTAGGCAGATTACATTTTGGACTTTTCAACAAATTTTCAAATCAATATAGAAAAAGAATTTTCAGGGATTTTAGACTACTTTCGTAGGCATGTGCTTTCCCAAGAAAAAGAAACATGTTGATATTTTAAAAGAATGGCTGATTATGGTATAGCAATAGCTTGATGACAAACTAGCTGAGTCTCGTCGCAGAAAGCACAGATACCACAACTGACATGCTGAGGTTTCACGACATCGGTCAAGAAATTAAATGTTAACTTGCTGATTGAGATATTTGCCTAAAGGGTCTTAGAGTGCCTTACCTTAGGGTTCATCTCATCAGAGAGCTATGAACTGATTTTCCCCACCTCATGATCTTTTGAGTCAGTTGCTTTTTTCCAAACAGCTTTCCTCCTTAGATTTCAGCTACAATATTGGTGTTCAGTTAATCGTATCACTTAACAAAATGAAGAACTTGAGTGAAGAGATGGAATTAAAACTACTGAAAGAGTATGTGTTTAGAATTCATTATGAAGATTGAAAAGCTATGACAAAATATTTCAATATATTTTTATCATTTCCCAAGTAAATGATTCCCGATGTGATGCAAGGTTATATAACTCCTTAAATACAAAAATTGATATCTACTTTTCTGTCTATTTTTCTTACTGAAAAGACAATACAGTTTATATTTATTTTTAAGGGCAAAAATGCAGTTTAAATGTGCATTGAAGGCACGATTTAAATAAACTATTTCATACTCCACCTGCAAAAATGGGAAATCATTTTAATACTTGCATGAATATCTCTTCATCTGTGATGATCATGCCAGTTTGATATTAAGGAGGGGAAGTATTCATAGATTTCATATAAACTGAATAATCTATAAAAAATGACTGCCTGGCATTTAAACATTCATATCAAAACAAAGATTCCAAAAAAGTAACAACTGCAGCAAAATGGATTCAATGGGGACTCTTAAAAAAGCAACAAAATTTTTGACATTGCTCAATAAAAGAAAATTTAGAATCACTGTATTAGATGCCAAATTGGCAACATTTCTTACACTGATGCACTCATCAGAGTTGCGCATTAGCATGAAAAATAACTCTTTATAACATTTTTGCTCATGTTAGAAGTATGTAATGAGTGAAAATAAGAAAGCATATAAAAGATGTCAGTGTTTCAAAGCAAAGCAATAAACAAAAATAATAAAAAAAATACAACCATCTTGACTTACATGTTAATTAGGATGATTTATTACCAGTTAGCAAATGAAGTTAGAGTTAAAATATGTTGAATTATTGAACAGAGTGGAAAATTTCGGAGGAAAGATTAGTTAGCTGCATAACCTAGGATGCTCAAATTAAATCTGCTTGAAAATACTGCAGTAAAAGCTCAGTTTTACATTTAACAGTATCTTTAATAAATTAATTTTGCACAACAAAGTTACCATGGAAATCTAGGCCCAAACTTCCTTTGAATTTGTCAAGTGATAGATTCTTTGAATTTTAAATGCAGCAGTTTGAACAGAGATCAGCGCATCTAACTACTCATTCATCGATGAGGACATGAGCCCTATTTGGTTACTCAAATTTCCCACATGAGCAAAAGCCAACTTCTAGACAACCAGCACCAAAACCCAGTTTTCCTGAACTTGATCCACTTAGCTGACCCAGAATTGGTGATCTAGAGATAGCCCAGGAACCCAAATAATGGTCAACTTCTCAAATCCAGTTGAGAATATAACCAAAGTTGGAACCAAGAAATTGCTACATAGGACTCAGATCCCAAAGCCATGTACCAGACATTCTTCCCACTGAAACAGGAAAGCCATGCCTGAAGAGGAGAGAGATACAATCAAAGACTGCCAAATGTACTGAAAGGCCAACTGGAATGCATTTCTGCTTTCCTAAACTAGACCCTAATGCAAAATCCCACCCAAAGAAAACACTCACCAATCCAAGATTGTGGATCAAATGCCACAGAATCCCACTTTTCACTGATATTTAGTAGATTTTCTTGAATAAATATTTCTCAGTTTGCTACATGCTCTTTTCCAGAGACTTTAACATTCCAGAAACTTTAAATGACTGCTTTTTTTTTTTAATTTTCTCCAGTTAAATGGTAGTTCATTGGGAAGATGGTTCACCATGTAACTGGACCCCCCAAGACCAGCTTCTTGAGTCTCGATGTCATAGAAATGAACACCGAACTCGAAAGAAAACAGGCAGAGCTTATTAGAGATAGCTTGTATACAAGGGAGACCAGAAGAAAGAAGAGTGTCACTCTTGGAAAAGGTAGCCTGTAAGGCTTATACAGGCACTTTTCCAGAGAGTGAGGGGCAGGGAATCTTTCAGTCCTTCAGTCCTACGGTCATTTTCTTAGTGGGCACAAGACAATCACAGGATGTATTTCTTCATGGTCAACATTATTTTAGGGCTCCTGGAAAATAGAAATACTTGTGCAAGCAGCCTTTAAATTGTTACTTCTAATTTTGCCTAGACAACCATTACTCCCTGAAGGCTGTCATCTCTCCTTTGTTCTTTTCTCAGAAGGAGGTATTTGTCACTAAGCATATGGAAACTTCACCCTTGCCTCAAACCAGTGACTTTTCAGGAGTTAAGTTCTTCTTGCTTTCTCTACATTGTTTCAAGCACATTAGTTTTTTTAAATGACTATCTTAATGATTGTTATATTTTAGAATTAACACGCAAAATTTTCCTCTCACGTTTTCCTTTATTGTACATTTTTTTTCTTTATTTTGCTGTTAGTCTTATTTCTTCCGGTGATTCTCTCTTTAACCTTAAGTATCATATGCTTTTGAAACAAGGATTTGTTACTGAGATATTTGGAGAATTTGTACATTCACTTCTCTCTACATACTGCTCTGTGGAAATGAGATTTAATAACAACATGGAGTTATTCCAAACCCAGCCATGCAAATTATTAGAGAATTTTATCAGATCTATTGTTTTGTTTTATTTTCTGGTCAATCCATCTCCTTTGGTCATTGCTGATGTATTTTTTCTATGTTTTATCAACTATTTATCTTTGTACTGTCTTTGAATAAAAAAGACATTGAAATCTGGCCACCATATCTCTCTCCATAAATCTTCCATTTTGCTTCTGTGGTGCCACAGCCTCCTGGTTTTCTTTCAGCTTCACGGCCATGGAGCTTCCTGTCTCCTTCATTTGGATTTTAAGTTTTGTAATTCCTTGGTGCTCTTGCCTTTCTGCACCTTCTCTCAAGCTTATCTTGTTTCAGTGGTATTAAACTCTAATTCCTCATTCTCCAAATTTGGTATTTTAAGCCAAGACTACTAAACTAATACATATAACTGCCTATATGAAACTTGTTTTTGCTAAAATGGAACTTATGCCCTCCCACATATATGCTGGTTCCAAATTTGGCACAGTCTACACATTTTTTCCAGTCAGTACCTTGTCACAGAATAATAAGCATATAACTTCACATCTCTTTTTGAAATTTTTCTCTTGAATGCTTTATCAGTCAATATTATGGTAAACAAAATAATTTTAGAGTTATTATTTTTATAGTTTTAAGGGAAAAGACCACAGAAATGGCCTAGTTACTCTCACCCTTGCTTCCAATTTTATCAACCAACTTTAAAGAAAATTGCCAGCTAACCATCATCATTTTCTCAATTCATTTGTTCTAGTAATACTTGTGAGAAATTTATAATACATCTTTGATTCTATCATTCCATAAGGGCACATTTTCAAGCTTGGCTGCCTTTTTTCAATCTGAAATATCTTTGTCCATAGCTTTAGCTTATGGCTTCAATAAATTTTCGTAAATTGTTTAAGCTTCAAATTTCAAGGTGATATCAAATTTAATCTGGAAGCTAACTTTTAAGGTAGGCTTTATGGCTTATTGAACCATACTTTCTGTTTTATATGTTTATTTGTATCTTAATTCCTTTGTTTTAAACCTTTTTTTCCAGTTTTATTGAGAAATAACTGATACACATCACTGTATAAGTTTAAGGCACACAGCATGATGGTTTGATCGACATATACTGTGAGGGGATTACCTCAATAGGTTCAGCTAACATCCATCTTGTCATACAGATATTATTTTTTTCAAGTTTTTTTTTTTTAATTACAGTTAGTTAACATACAGTGTAACATAAGTTTCAGGAGAATTTGGTGATTCATCACTTACAAACAACACCCAGTGCTCATCACAAGTGCCCTTCTTAATCCCCATCGCCTAATTCACCCATCTCCTCACCCCCATCCATTCTGGTAACCATCAGTTTGTTCTCTATAGTTAAGAGTCTGTTTCTTGGTTTGCCTCTCTCTTTCTCTTTCTTTCTTTTCATACATTCATCTGTTTTGTTTCTTAAATTCCACATATGAGTGAAATCATCTGATATTTGTCTTTCTCTGTCATATAGATACTGCTAAAAAAAAAGAAAGAGGGAAGGAAAGAATAAAGAAAAATATTCTCCCTGTAATGAGAACTCTTAGGATTTACTCTCTTAACTTTCCCATGTATCAAACAGTAGTGTTAGCTATAGTCATCATTTTGTCCATTACATCCCTAGTACTTATTTCTCTTGTAACTAGAATCTTATACCTTTGTCTACTTTCCCCAATTCCCCCTCTCCCCACCCCTGCTTTTGGTCACCACATGTCTGATCTTTATTTTCATGTTATTTTTTGTAATTCCAATGTAAGTGAGATCATACAGCGTTTGTATTTCTCTGTCTGACTTATATGGCTCCTGGAAAACAAATATCTCTTATGTGTTTCAAAATAGTTTTGGTGGTTTTTCTTCAATTTTAATAAAGCCCCCAAGAGTTCTTTCTGATTTCATGAAGCCAGTAATTCTGACTCACACAGAGGTTTAGATTTGTATATTCAGTTCTCTTTCTAGTATGAAATATCATATTTGAAATCATCACATAAGTACATTCTACAATTTTAAATGGTCTGTTTCTGCTTTTCAGCAATTCAATGATTTTAGTTGGGTCAGTGCTATCATCTTCTGCACTGCAAAGATGATTTTAGGATATATACTTAATTAAATTGATCCTGAGTGTTTAATAATCATTAATCTTCATACTTTGATTTAAAGAATTTGACAAGATTATTTTGGGATGTAAATTTTTATGTCTCTCTATCCAAATGTAAAATTGTTGCTTCAATTAACAAGCAATGGGTACATTGTAGATCTCTGTTTCTTACTCTCTCCATATCTACTACAGCTATATGAGATTTTCACTTTTTATTTTAGTTTTGATATTATTCCACATTTCCCCATGTGGCAAATTTATAATCTAAAAATAAAAAGAGAGGGTTCTAAGAAGTTAATTATTATCACTATAATTCTAACAAAATCATATTTTTTTTCAAAGCCACTATTTTAGAGGAATTTAATTGTATTATATTTAATCCATTTACTCTCAACTTATCTTTTTATTTATTTATACTTAAATGTGCTTATTTTTAGGCAACACATTGTAGGGTCCTCCCTGTTTGTCCATTTTATTTTTGTAAATAATTGGAGTTTTTAAAATACTAACATTCAATGTAAATATTGTTAGGTTAAGATTTAGACCTACCATTTTATTATTTGTTTCATTTTTCTTTCCTTATTTTGTGTACCTCTGTGTTCTTTTTCTAACTTATCTTATTTTGGGTTATTTGTATTTGTTTTAAAGTATTCTGTGTTGTTTTTTTTTTTTTTCTGGTTGCTCTTGAGGCTGCTGTATGCACATGTAAATCCTTACAGTCTCTAAGGGTTAATTTTGTACTACTTCAATAAAATACAGAGTCATTGAAGACATATAGGTTCCTTTGTCCCACTACCTACCTTCATGTTATGGTTATTATAAGTCTACATGCATTGAAAACTCCAGAAGAAGTTTTTATAATTTTTGCTTTAAACATTCATACATATTTTAAAGAACATAAATAGTAAAATGTCTTTTATCTTTAAGTAGCTCTTTAGTATTTCTATTGTTCTTTCTTCATTCTTATAGATGCAAAATTCCCTCTGGTATCATTTACATTGATCTTGATGGACTACTATTAGTATGCAGAGTAGGTTTTCCAGAAATAATTTCCCTTTATCGGAGAATTCCTTTACTTCCACTTTATATCTAAAGGACATCTTCACAGAATGTGGAATTCTAGATTGACAGTTTTCTAATTTAAGCACATTAAAGGTCTTCTATCCACACAGTGGTTACTGATGAAAAATTCACAATCATGAGAAATCAACTTATGTTTTTCTAGTTGCTTTCAAGTTTTTCTTTTTCTTTGGTATTTAGCAGTTTGATTATAATGTACCTGGGTGTGATTTTCTTTGAGTTTATCTTGTTTGGAATCCTGAGCTCCTGGAATCTGTAAATGTACTTCTTTTACTATATTACCATTTACTATGAAGTTCTTAGCCATTATTTCATATATGTATGTGTGTGCATATGTGTGTTTGCTGTGTGTGCATATGTGTATATATGTACAAAAATAAAAATATATATGTACAGGCATACCTTGTTCTGCTTTTTATTGCATTTTGCAAATATTGCAGCTTTTACAAATTGAAGACTGTGGCAACCCCACATTGAGGAAGTCTATCAACACCATTTTTTCCAACAGCATTTGCTCACTTTGTGTCTCTGTTTCACATTTTGGTGATTCTGACAATATTTCAAACTTTTTCATTATTCTTATATTTCTTATGGTGATCTGTGATCAGTTTTTGTGACCTACTGAAAGTTCAAGGGGTGGTTAACATTTTTTAGCAATAAAGTATTTTTTAGTTAAGGCATATATATATTTATTTAAGACAAATGCTATTGTACACTTAATAGATTGCAGGATAGTGTAAACATAACTTTTACACTAGGAAACCAAAATATGCATTTAACTCACTTTATTGCGATATTTACTTTATTGCAGTGGTCTGGAACTGAACCAACATTATCTCCAAGGTATGCCTATTCACATGCACACGCATGATTTTCCCCCAACCCCCTTTTCAGATCACTATGGAGTCTAATTACACATATGGTAGACTTTGTGGTAGTTTCCCATGGGTGTATTAAAATCTGGTCATTTATTATCATTTTTTCTTTGTTTTTCAAATTAAAGAATTTCTGCTGGTCAGTCTTGTGTTAACTGACTCTTCTGTCACGTATATTCTACTACTGAGATCATTTAATGAGTTTTTCCCCCAACAAACTGAATTATTCATATCCAAATTTTCCATTTGACTTTTTTTTATAGTTTCTTTTCACTGGTGAAAATTCCTATTGTTTTTCATTTTATTATTATTTGTTTTAATTTCATGTTTGCTTCCCTTTACTACTTTAAGTTTTTACTATACTGTTTTGAGCTGCGCCCTTATATATTATTCAGAGGTTAGTCTGAGACTTATATAGGTGGTTTAAATGTCAGTTCAGCTTTCAAAGTCTTCATTATACTGTTTGGGTCTCTTCCATGCTGTATGCTTCAGATGTTAGACTAATATACATGCGGGTTTGTACATAGAATTAGGAAATCTTCTCCAGCTCTCTTCCTGGGATTATCCTATACTCTATGCCTGCAGGGGATCCTTTCTCTGGTTTCTCTGGACTGAAAGATGGAATTTCTAGTGTTGTTTTATTCTCTATACACTGCTGCACTTCTTTACATCTAAGTTCCACCCTTGCGGTAAAGCCGTGATAGAGAATACAATAACAACTAAGGCGATGGGCACATTATCCCTATATGAGTTCTGACGCCCCTCCACAATCAAGTCTGCTTTTATTTTTTCTTTAAAGCTTCCAGACATTTGCTTTCTGTTTTTTGTACAGAGATTTTAGGTATCATCAGTGGAAAAGATGGGTTTTGGAGGACTTATAGCCATAAGAATATACCATAATAGAATCGGAGCTTCTTTTCATATTTTTTCTTCAATATAAAATATTAGATGTAATTTAAAAAATTACTGGAAGCTCTTTAGTCCAAAGCTTTCAATATACAAGTGAAGAAATGCGAACCTGAATTAAACTTGAGTTGTTAGCATAATTAATATTATGTAGACATGAATATAATTAATGTCTTCAAATAAAATGTTATATGGGAAACACTTATGAAAATGGAGGTTCAGATAAGTAATTAAAATGATTAACATTGTGAATTAATGTACTAACATTGTGAAGTAATATATTTTTCCTTCAATCAGCAAATTTTTATTAAGCACCAACAAAGTACCAATCACTGTCCCGGTTTTAGTTTCAAATAAAATGTTGAAAGGTAAGAGATATTTTTAAAAAAGTGAAAAAAATAGATACCTTGACTGACAAATTTTCCAAAAGTGATGAAGTTTATAAGGTGGGATACAAATTAAATTTTCAACAATCGGTCTAGAATTATTTTCAACATATATGCTAAAATTCACATTAAAATAAATTTCATGCAAGAAAATCCCATGTTGAAATTCATTCTAATTTATTACATTGTGTTGAAATTAAATAACCTCAGGCTTTTGATTTGTGTGTCTGTTTGTAAATTTAATAACAGAAAAAATTGTTCTTGTGATATTGTCAGTGCAGAGACTGGTAATGTGGACAAGAATTGAATAAACCCACTGATGCCAAAACTATGAGATATCAAATCCTATCACTGTAGATACAAGCTTATTCATGAACTCTTCTCCCACCCCTCACACAACACATCGGACAATTTTCAAGAAACTTTCCTTTTATTTTCCAAGACTTTATTATACCATTTCTAAGACCATTATACCGGTTGGTGGGGAGTGAGCCCAGTTTCCATCAATCTCTTAAACAAAATTTTAAAAAACAAACAAAAAAAACCTCGAAGTGACTCATATGGTGTTCTGCATATGCCTGACACTATTAAATATCTGTGGCTTACTGATTTTGGCATCCTGAAATAAAATGAATAATGTGAATATATTATGTAAAAGACCTCTGGATGAAGGAAGACCCCAAAAAGACATTAGCTGTCTCCCCTCCCTCATCCACGCATGTCTTTTTATTCATAAAATTCATTTCTTACTGTGCTGTTGTTTTATTCTATTTTAAGGTGAGAGGAGGAGTGTTTCTGAGGAACTTCGGAATTATCATTGGTGCTATACGACGAGTGTAAGCAGCTATGAAGCATGGGCTGTGCTCCTTTTGACAGAAAACTGTATTACATTTTTTATGGCCTAGAGAGAGAGGTTGTGGAGTACTTTATTTGCTAGTTAACTACAATGCAGCTTTTTTTTTTCTCTTAACATCTTCAGGGTCTATTAATTTATCTTATAAACCGTGTCTGCTTGCTAACTTCAGCCTTCACGCTAGCAGTCCGTCAGTCCAATGCTTGTAGGACATTCCCTAATGGAATTTTTATCCCGGTTGATGAAGTGTTCTTTACTTAGTGTACGAACCTGAAAATCCTAAACTAAGTTATTTCCAGCAGTTTAAAATAAGACCATGGAAGAAATGGCATCATAGTAGAGAGGGTGTTACATTACCTGTATAAAGTTAAACAATCTGTCTAGAATAATTGTATGCTAATATTGAGGTATAAAATTTGAAAAAGTGTCTTTTCCATTTCAGAAATCAGATATTTGAATAAGTTCAGTAAATTTTTAGGTTTTGAGTGAAGGCACAAATCAGATTTATGTATTATATTAAGGAGGACTTCTGATTTTGAATGAAAAATACTTTTATAATTACCAAGTGAATAGTATATGTTTGGGTTTGCTTACTTTAATAGAAAGGTTTATATGCCCAGTTTTCTCTATAAAGATGCAATTAAAGATATAATTTTTGATTTGCTCCTCAGATGTTCCCATCAAAATACACCTACTGGCAAAAAAAAAAAAAATGACTTTGTATCCTCTAGACCTTCTCAATGTCATCACGCTGTTCCAGTTATGCATGAAAATAATCTGCAGAAACTCTTGTAGTGTATTTTATATGGAGACAAAGGTTTCTTAATTTGCATTAAACAGTAATTTACCATTCATTCCAATTTTTGTACTCAAAACATCTAGTAACAAGTCAAGTTTCAGAAAGATGTGGCAAACTTATCTGAGAGACTCATATATTCCTGAAACATGCAGTGTAGGGAATTAATTCAAACAGCAACAAATTAAATAAAATTTCCACATGAAGATTATGAAATCCTTGGAAGGGCTTCATAAACTTTCCTTTTTAATCTATGAATGAGATAACTGATACTCATGGTTAAGAGTGAAGTATCCTAATTTAGCCTGGTTGTTTTCAGCACAGTTGGGCTGTTGGTTCTCCCATCTTCTATTGCAAGGATTTTCAAGTATTGCTCTTAAGGACTGGGGCAGTGTCTGACAGGATTTTACCCAATACTCAAATACATAAGGAAATTACAGATACATTGGTACATTTATCTTTTTTAACATTAAAAAATTTAATGTTTGTATTCTAAAATAATATACTTTAAGTGTAGGTGCAGTAAAATGGCCTTCTATGAAATTATGGTTTCATTTGACAAGGTAACAAGTTACTTATTCTAAGGAAGTAAACAAATGCTTTGCCTTAAGATTTGCTAGCCAGTGAGGTGTTAAAGTCTGGAAAACCCTTGTGTATTGCATATTTAGTCTGCAAGGAAACTTGCACTATGCTCCAAGACAGATGAGAAGTATTTAGTGTGGAAGGTGCCATAGAAATTGCAAACAACTATGCACCTTCTCATTTTGGGACACCGTTGGAACTTCTAGTGAAAAAGTGAGGTGAGAAGGAACTCGAAGTAACTTTTGATAAGAACATTCATAGTCATTTATTTCTGAGGTGACAAAGCCTAGCACTGTGGAGAGAAGACTATTCCTCCATTTCTAGCTTTAACCTAGTCCTTCTATGGCATCTAGTGGATTGGTAACCTCAAAACACAGTATAGGGATTACAACAGCATTCTCACAATCAAGTGGAGTTCCTTCAATGAATATATGGGAAATAAACAACAACAGTAAGATGGTGGGGCTGATAAAGAAAGCCCACAATGGTTATTTCCTGGAGACTATACAGAAAGTTGGTTTGTCATATAAACAAGGACCAGTGATTTTAGCAAATGTCAAAAATAACTGACTTTGAGGTTAGAACTCTGAAGATAATCTTGGAGATTCTGAATGAATATTCAAATTCTGAATGAATATTCAAAGATACTTCACTTTTCTTCCCTGAATGGTGATAGCTGCTGACATGGGAACACACTTTAAACATACCATATGCTCTCAAGTAAGCAAAATTAAGTATCTTATCCACTCTTCTCTGCTTTCCATGTATCTGTTTTTCTTTTCTTCTTCTTTTTTTAAAGATTTTATTTATTTATTTGACAGAGAAAGAGATAGTGACAGCAGGGACACAAGCAGGGGGAGTGGGAGAGGGAGAAGCAGTCTTCCAGCAGAGCAGGTAGCCCGACGCGGGGCTCGATCCCAGGACCCGAGCGGAAAGCAGACGCTCAATGACTGAGCCAGCCAGGCACCCCAGTGTATCTGTTTTTCGTAAGAGACACTACCTTCCATCGGAAAACAAATCTAGAAATCTCCAAAATATATTCAGTTTAAATCTTTTTCTTATCCTAGTCGGAATATATTTATTTAAAGACAAAATTTAACTATGACTACCCATGCAAAACATTTTATTTACATTTTTCTTTTCTTTTCTATTTTCAGGTTAGTGTTGTTAATCTTTTGCCTAAACTATTTAACATAGTTTAAATGCATGTCATGTTTCTTCTTTCCAATTGACCAATAAAGCAATCCAATTCTACACATTGACTCATATTTATTTTCAAAATGGCTCAATAGTCCACCAATATCTACAGAATTAAGGTGAAATACCATGTCATACATTTGTCTGGTTTTTCCACCTGACTCTTGCTTACTTGAAAGCCCTCATTTCTAACTTTGTTGTCCTGTCACTCTATCCTCTAATCATCCCAAACTCTGCATAATGCTTGGAATATGTTATATACTCTCACATTCCCATGGCTTTGCTCACGTGGAACACACAGGTTGTAAGCCACATGACTTTTCCTGTCATTAATATTCTATTTATCTTTCAAATCTCAGCTCAGATACATTTCCATCATGATATTGTTCTTCATTTTTTATCTGTATTAATTGTTATATTTTCTTTGTGATCATAAATCTTTACCTCTACTTCTATTATAGTCTTTGGTTTTTATACAGCTTCACACTTAATTTAGGGGTTTGAATTATCATGTTTTTAACTGAGTAAAATTTTTATGGTAGGATACCAACCACTAGCCATCTTAAATTTATAATTTAAGTACATCTGCAATGTTGTGCAACCATCACCTAGATGTCTAATTCCAAGATATCTTCATCTCCCCCAAAAGAAAGCCACATACTCATTAGGCAGTCACTCTCCTGGCCCTTGCAGTTTGCTTTCTGTTTCTATAGGTTTACCTATTCTTTATGTTTTATAGATATGGAATCATATAATATGTTACCTTTTGTGTTTCACTTACTTAATGCTTTCAGTGTTCATCCACATTGTAGTTTGTATCAGTAATCAATTCCTTTTTATGGCTTATTAATATTCCATTGCATTAGTATACCACATTTGGTTATCCATTTATCAGATGATGGACCTCTGGGTTGTTTCCACCTTTTGACTATTATGACTAATACTGCTATGAAGACTCACACATCAGTATCTGTTTGAGTACCTGCTTTCAATTATTTTTAGTATATACTGAGAAACATAATTGCTGAATCATATAGCAATTCTATGTTTAACTGTTTGAGGACGTGCCAAATTGTTTTTCATAATGGCTGTATCATTTTACATTCCCCCTAGTAATGTATGAGGATTCTAATTGCTTCCTATCTTTGCTAGCATTTGTTATTTTCTGATGATGATAATGTTGTTTTTTGAAACCTAGTGGTGTGAATTCTATCTCATTGTAGTTTTGATTTGCATTTTGCTAATAACTAATGATGTTGAGCATATTTTTTATGTGTTTGTTGGTAATTTGTACATCTTCCTTGGAAAAATGTCTAGATTGAAAAGTCAATGCACAGAATGAGAGAAAATATTTGTGAATTATATGTCCTGATAAATAACCAGAATATATAAAGAACTTGTATAACTCAATAACAGAGACAAAGTATCAAATTAAAACTGGCAAAGATCTTTAATCATCATTTTTAATCACTATAATTTTAGGGAGTGAGCATAGGGACTGAATTCTTACTTATTATTATGACCTGTATTAAAGTACACAGGACAGTTACGCTGATGCTTAACATTGAGGAAAGTCAGATTCAAATTTTGGGATTTATTCAGTCTGTTTTTGTCAAGGGTATGGATTGAGGGCTCCATCAAGTGTCAATACTAATTAAATCCAAACGTGGGATGACAAATCCAGGATGAATGACTAAAAGTATATAAATTGACTTGATTAGAGCTCTCAGAAGATCTGCCTAGAACAATACATTTTTTCACAACATATATAATTTATTATTTTCTTAAATTAAAGTTTTATTTTTACCAAAGTTGTTGTGGTGGTTGTTTTATGTGTCAATTTGGCTAGGCCATGTGTTTCTAAATATTCATCAAGCACCAGTTGATGTTGCTGTAAAGGTATTTTTTAGATAATATTTAGATTTAAATCAGTAGATTTGGAGTGGAGTAGATTACCTTCAGTCATGTGGGTGGGCCTTATCCAATCAGTGGAGGGCTGTAGGAGAAAAAGACTGATGTCCCCTGAGGACATTGGGTCTTAAAGGTTATATTAATGATATCACCTTTGAAGATTCCTTCCCCTGCCTTTATATTTCTTTAAAAGTTACTTTTTTTTGTTACTTTGTGGGGTTTTTTTTGTCATATTATTAGATTTTATTTTCCTTAAGTGCTTGGGATTTCTTAGCTATCTCAACATATTTCAGAATTATGCATTAAAAAGATATTTTGGGGGAGGCGCCTGGGTGGCTTAGTTGGTTAAGCCTCCAGCTCTTGATTTTGGCTCAGGTCATGATCTCCAGGAGCTGAGATAGAGCCCTGCTTTGGGCTCTGTGCTGAGTGTGGAGACTGCTTAAGATTCACTTTCTCCCTTTGCCCCCACCCCCATGCTCTAAATAAATAAATGAATAAATAAAAAGAAAAATATTTGGGATTACCATGTGTGATGTGTGTTAATGTACTTTATCAACTGTGATTTTGATTTGATGATCTTGCAGGGCTGTTATGTTTAGAAAACCCAAATACAAGTATCTTTAGGAGTTTTCTTGGAGGCAGTTTATTTCTCCCTATGAAGATGACTTATCTCTGCCAAAAAGATACTAATTAACCAGGCATGTTTGTTCTGGGAGTGTCTGGAGATTAGTGAGGGATAAAGGTAGGTGCTCATTATTCATTAATGATAGCTAACATTCATTGAGCTCTTATTCTGTGCCAGGTGCTGTTTTAATATTCTGTTTTATTTTCTCATTTATTTCTTACATAATTCAATGAGTTAGGTATAAGATTTATCCATATTTTATGAATGATAAATCAGATCCAGATAGATTAAATAACTTATCTAAAGTCACAAGACTAAGAAGTGCGAAAGTTGTGTTAATTTTTCAGCAATATGTTTTATTTTTTTATTTTTAATTTTTGATCCTGTGGCTAAAAGATCTTGATTTCCACTGCGTGTGTTAGAAAGGCTTATTAAGGGGTGCCTGGGTGGCTCAGTTGAGCCCCTGGGATAGAGCCCCATGTCCAGCTCTCTGCTCAGTGGGGAGCCTGCTTCTCCCTCTCCCTCTGCCTGCCACTCCCCCTGCTTGTTCTCTCTCTCTCTCAGATAAGTACATAAAATCTTAAAGAAGAAAAAAAGCTTATTAAAACTCTTGTTTGTGGGGTTTTCTTTACTATTTTTTCAACTGCTTTTAAAAGGAACATTGTTACCAATAGTTCAGACCATTTTTTTTCAATCCATCATATGCGATTACAGGTGGAAGGATGAATATATGACATATTTTATGTTGATCTGTGTATAAACACTATGCCTCCAAAGCCATGGGAACTGTTTTGGATATTCATATTTTGTATGATCACAATGCATTTCTTCATATTTTGCTATGATCACAATGCATTAATGAAAAAGAGAGCTACATTATCATTATTCTGTATAGTTTTAGCATAAGTATTTTTCTTCCTTTTCATTAAGATATTCCAAATTTTCTTATACAGCAACTGTAGTCATCTTTTAACAAAATTGTCAAAGGAATTTGATTTTTTTATTTATGAAGAAAAAAGTGAAGACAAAGTTATGACTTATGGATGCTGAATTAAAAAATATATATATACATTTATAATTAGCCAAGGCTAGATGCAGGGTAGGGAAAATGCCATCTTATATGTATCTTATATGTTTCACAAAAGACATTAAATCACTAAATAAGGTAACAAAGTGTTGAGATTCTACACATTATTGGGAACAATGACTGTGAGTGAAGAAGTTTGTGAAACACTGAAACAGATGATATGAATGCAGAGGATTCTAATAATATAACAATAGATTTGAGAATAAAAGTGTAGAGAAAACAAAAGAGAACAAAAACAAAGAAACACATTTGTTAAAATATTATTATCCTTTCTAAATTAATGACTGCTCCAAATTATGTCTTTTACTCATGTTTTGATTCTTAGGCTTTATCATACTTAACATTATACACTGTGACCTTTTATTTATTTTTCCTTGTTCTTTGCATTAGGTGTGAATTTTGACATATGCTAATCTACCAGGTTCATGTTCCGTCCACATGCAAGAACTCATAACAGCTGTCATTTTTGAGAGCAAATATATCTTTAATGCTAGATATTTTTTACTCCATTGCTTAAACCTTCCCTTGAACTACTGTTTTCTTCTATATCCTATTATTTCTAATTAAATGTTCCTCATATCCTAAAAACTAGTTGCATTAAAAATCGTTTGTATAATCAGAGGAATACAAATCAAAACTACAATGAGGTATCAAGTCATACCTGTCAGAATGGCTCAAATCAACAACACAAGAAGCAGCAGGTGTCAGTGAGGTTGTGGTGGAAGGGGAGCTCTCTTGCACTGTTGGTGGGAATGCAAACCGGTGCAGCCACTGTGGAAAACTGTATGGAGGTTCCTCAAAAGTTTAAAAATAGGACTTCTGTATGATCCAGCAATTGTCCTACTAGGTATTTATCCAAAGAATACAAAAATGCTAATTCAAAGGGATACATATACCCTGATGTTTATAGCAGCATTATCAATAATAGCCAAATTGTGGAGAGAGCCTAAGTGTCCATCAACTGATGATGGATAAAGAAGAGGTGGTATATATACACAATGGAATACTATTCAACCATAAAAAAGAATGAAATCTTGCCATTTGCAATGACATGTATGGAGCTAGAGAGTATTATGCTAAATGAAATAAGCCAGTCAGAGAAATATATGATTTCACTCATATATGGAGTGTTAGAAAGAAAACAAATGAGCAAAGGAGAAAAAAAAAAAAGAGAGAGAGGGAGGCAAACCAAGAAACAGACTCTTAACTGATGGTTACCAGAGGGGAGGTGGGGGGATGGGTGAAATAGGTGATGGGCGTTCAGGAGTGCATTTGCTGTGATGAACACCAAGTGTTGTATGAAGGGTTAAATCACTACATTATACACCTGAAATTAATATTATACTGTATGTTAACTAACTGAAATTTGAATAAAAACTTAAAAATTATTTGCATGACATCATTTTATTTTCTATCAAATTATTTTTAAATTTTAAAGGTAGTTTTCTTGACCCATCCACTAGTTATCTTGATTTTGTTTTGTCAAATACTTAATCATTATTTTCTAGATTTGTCATCCACTGGTCCTTATAAGACTTATTGTTGAAGAGCATGAAATTTTGAATGTAAAGATGTTCTGTAAAATGCCATAATGATATTTCACTAAAATAATTGCTTTATAGTTATTGAAATTGGATTTATTTTTACTACTTTGTTCATTGTCTCAAATTGGACTTGCATCACAGGAATTGTTATATAATGTAAAAGAAAATAACCTAATGTGCAAACAATGCATAATAATCAAACAGATAAATATATTTATGGACATATACTTTAATGGTGTTAGAAGAGGCTATTTTGCATAGATATTGAGAGAGAGCACATGAAAATATTCAGCACATATGAGACACAGAACAAGAACAGGATCAAATAATGTTATGCTCTGTAATTTAACAACCATTTCTTTATTTCTCACAGATGTTCATAACACTTTCCCAATTCATGAGCAATACATAATTTTTACTTCAAAAATCAGATTTAATTCCATTTATTTTTCTCATCTTCATTTCCACCACTATAGTATAATCCCCAGATATATTACCTAGAATTCTTCAACTAGTAGTCTTTTAATTTATCCTTCATCTTCTGCTTAAACTAGGTTATGTCACCACCATGCTTAAAATTTTTCAAAAACTTCCCATGACACTTAGGAAAAATATCCAAAGTCTTTATGCAGCATCTGTCCTCAGACTACTACCTAGATTCATTATTGTAACATTTTTCCTTTCATGTGTCTCCACTAGCCTAAGAGACATACATTTATCTATCTATCTATCTATCTATCTATCTATCTATCTATCTATCTATCTATCATTTATTTCACACTCCAAGCTTTTCTTCTCCATCAGGAACCTGCACTGTCCAGACCTTGGAACAACTGGCCCTTCATTCTTTGTCTCTGACCTGCTCAGAAGCAGCATGTTTTACGTTTTCCTCTTTTCATCATAACTTCAGTTATTCTTAATCAGATCTTAGAGACTTTTATTATTATTATTATTCCATAGTAATTATTCTACTCTGAAGTAATACTGCCCTCTTACTGGTTTATTTTTGTCTCTGAGAACTGAAACATAAGCTCCATTAAAGTCCTGGCAACATAATATTAGCACTTCTAAATGGCACCTTACATATTTAACAAGTTAATATTTAGTCTATTCATGAAGGAACTACCAAGACTTGGAAATGACCTTGCAACAAGAATTTTGGAAGGAAATAGTATATTTTCTGCTCTCTCTGCCCTTTAAAAATAATGAAGATGTAATTTATGATTTTATATCTTTGGAACTAACATATTTAAAATGTGAAGTATCTTGCAGCTGAGGTGGAGAGTGGGTGTGTCAACTGAATGGACTGAACAGATGGTAAGACCAGTGTCCACAGGAGCAGGAAGAGGATGTGACAAGTAAGGATGTCTGTAAAATGGCATGCAGATAACAAGGGAAATGGAGTATGAAGACATTGAAAAAAAATCTATGGCACTCTTTTTTGCAAGAATAATTAGCAGCCTGGTACTAAAAGGAAAACAGTTACATTAATTACTATAAAAAGTTAAAATGTCTTCACTGCTAAATCAAACACTTGCAAGTTCTCAGACTATACCAGAATAGGAAAATGTATGCCATGTACCATTTAAATAACTCATCATATTGGAGCAGCCTTTATTTGCCCTAGTTACTGATTTATGATATGGTGAAACATCCTCCAAGTAATCCCCAAGTGTGGTTATAACCCCACACTGAGAATACAGAATTGTAATAACAGGCAAATAGCATAAAGGAAGGTTACTTTTATAGCTGTTGTTAGTTTATCTTCTTAATCTTTTTCAAATTATTATAATAAATGGGAAGAATGTTCAGTTACATCTATATAGTTTTACATTTGCATTTATGTTTATATACAAATTTTATCATGTTTTGATCAAAATTATGTATGAGACTGGGTATTTTGTTGTTTTGTTGGCTAAGAGACAGGGTAAAAACTGTAGTGAAACAAGGCATCATAAGTTTCTTCATTTTTGGATAGAAATTATATTGTATTTTAGGGGTAACTTTCTTTTGGAGGTGGATCAGAAACAAAAAATTTAGTTTATCCTTAATCATGCCTATATAAGGAGAGTGTATCCATTGTGAAGAACTGCATGAATAAAGTCATCTAAAAGCAAATGTTTAAGATGATTATTGTGTTTAGTAATATAAAATATACCTTTGCAAATTATGAGATTCGTAATTTCTAGCAGTATAAATACATTGCAAGAAGAAGTGGCTCAAATCCCCATAGTTCTTTTTTGCTGCTAACTTGCCTCCTCTCTCTCAATCCACACTTGTATCTTCATCAAAAATTCCTTATGTCCAGTCAACTTAGAAAGAAATAAAAGGTGGGCATAGTTTACATATGGTTTTGAAGATATACTTGGCACCATCTAAAGTGAATGGCTGCAGTATGTAGTCCCACACAGGATACTTCTGAAGAACAAAAGTAAAATAAATTCTTCCCAGTGGGCAGATTTTTTAGCTGTACATTAGATTGGTTATATTTCCTGGGTGGAAGGAGAGGTTTACAAACACATAGATATACATTGATCGATGAGAAGTGACACATTGGCTGGATGGTGGGTAACTTGGAAAGGATACAATTGGGAAATTTGAGAAAAAGATTTTTGCTGAAGAAAGTATGGATAGACTTGTCCAAATTCACAGAGAATGTGCAGATATATGTATACAACATAAATGTTAACCAAGAAGCAATCTCAGCAAAAGAGGATCTTAGTAATTAGGTGGATAAACAATGTTCCATTCTGTAGACACCATTCAACCTTTTTCCCAACCATTCTATCCTCACAAAATTGGCTCATGAACAAAGTGGCTGTGGCAGCAGGAACTAAGTTATGCATGGGCTCACTAAACCATACCTGAGGCTGAGTGTTTGACTTGCCAACAGCAAGTTGGCACTTGCTGTGTGCATACTCAGTGATCACACTGAGCCTCCAATATGGCATCATTCTCCAAGGGATTCATCTGTCTACCTGTGGCATGTTGCCTACATTGAGTACTCTCATCTTAGAAAATGCAGTTTCTACCTAACCTGTATATGGCCTGCAGTGCTTCTACCCAAAACATTCTTCATGTGTTACAGAATGACTTATTCACCATTATGGTGTTCTTTACTGCATGGCTTCTAACTGATAATTTCTGTTTTCTCTGTAAATAGGAAACATGGTTATCCATAGAATGAGAATGGAAGAGGAGATCTGGAAGGGTATGGAATGAGGAGAAGGCACACAATAGTCTAGGAGCATAGAAGAGTGAATGTTCTAGGTTACATAATAGGAGGTCTAGAAGAGCACTAGAGGCCCACCTGACATTAGTAGTTGTGAATTTAAAGTGAGACTAATCTTCATGTTTATAGGTATTTCTTTAGCCATATTCAGCCATGCACTGAGTTGGATCTAATCATGATTGCTGTTTGCCAGAAACGGGCAATGAAGTGATAGAGGAGCAAGGAAATTTAAGGTTTCTGCAAGGATGGGATTTTAATGAGGGATCATAGATTCTCCTTTGTGTAAGAGATATTAGGATCTGCAGGTGGTGATTTTAAGGTAGTGCTTCTCAACTATGCCATGCATCAGAATCTTCTGAAGACATTTTTAAAACACAGATTATAGATTCACAAATTTAGGAGTTCTGTATTCAGTAGCTTTGGGGAGGATCCTAAGAACTTGCAGTCCTAACAAGTTACTGGTTGATGTTTATGCTACTGTTCTGGTGATCACATTGGGAGACCCACTCTATTAAGACAGTTTTTTTTTCAAGATTTTATTTATTTATTTGAGAGAGAGAAAGTGAGAGAGAGCATGAACAGGGGGAGGAGGGCAGAGGGAGAGGGAGAAGCAGACTCCCCGTGGAGCAGGGAGCCTGACACTGGGCTCTATTCCAGGAACCCCTGGACCATGACCTGAGCTGAAGGCAGATGCTTAACCAACTGAGCCACCCAGGTGCCCCTATTAAGACAGTCTTAGGGCTATGCCATTCTTCCCCCCCGCCTTACCTTTTGTTATTCTCTGAAACCACCTTTCTGAATTCCATGTATTTATTAATTGGTTCACTTATAACATATTCATACATATAGTAATGTTAACCTATTTGAATTCCCCCTAAAGGATTTGAGATGAACAAAAAACCTATATTCTTTATTTTTAAAGATTTTGTTTATTTATTTTAGAGAGAGAGAGTGTGCGAGTGAGTGAGGAGAGGAGCAGAGGAAGAGGGACAAGCAGACTCTGTGCTGAGAATGGAGCCCGACAGGGGCTTTATCCAACAACCCTGAGTCATATGATAACCTGAGCTGAAATCCAGAATGGGCCGCTTAACCGACTGAGCCACCCTGGTGCCCCAACCAGAGTCTTATAATTATAAAACAGTAGGAAAGTGTATTACCACTTCTCCATCTTTTTTGCCAGTCTTTCTGGCTAGAGTTTTGTTAGTAGACTACTTCTCATAATTTTTATTAATTTTTCAAATGGTGATATAATAATTATATATCTTTAAAAATAACATAAACTTTATATTATTTTGTTAGTCTAAACTGTAAATGGATCTTAACATACTTTCCAAAAAAAAAAAAAAACCTTCCCCAAAGCAAACCAACATAAAAATTAAGAAAATTAAGAAAACACATTTTTCCACAGCTATTCATCTTTAACTCTTAGAGGAAAAAAGAAAGTCTGTATTGGGACATTAATGGTATAAGCAAAATGATATTGTTCTGGAAAATGTAGTGTCACTTTTAAACTCCTATCAGTATAGAAAAATATACCAGGAAGTTCTCTCCATCAGCATGCCAAATCTGGCAGTAAGATGATGTTATCTTTGAAGAGAGTCGACAGGACTACAGAAGGAACATTTGGTGAAGAATCTGCCAACTGCCTTTATTACCTTCTGAGCCACCTCTAAGTTACAGGTATTTCCAGTTTGGTTCTGCAGATAATTTGAGCTCCATCTGTGGTTGATGAATATTTTTTAGTATGCTATTACAAATTATGGCTTTAGGCACTATTGCACCTTCTCCCTGCAAATTCAACTACATAAAATATTGTGTTTCTTGATTCTGGTATATTTCCATAGTGGGAAATGCAGTGAGAGAAATGGGGGCATTATTTTCTGTTGTAATTTGTTGGCTAGTTTGTTTTCCAAAAGAAGATTGTTTTAAATTTTATACTGAAATAGGTGATTATTATTTCTTTTTTTTAAAGATTTTATTTATTTATTAGAGAGAGAGAATGAGAGATAGAGAGCATGAGAGGGAAGAGGGTCAGAGGGAGAAGCAGACTCCCCGCCGAGCAGGGAGCCCGATGTGGGACTCGATCCCGGGACTCCAGGATCATGACCTGAGCCGAAGGCAGTCGCTTAACCAACTGAGCCACCCAGGCGCCCTGATTATTATTTCTTAAGTATAAAATCCCAATAGAGTCTATACTATATACTCCCTGAGTATATATACAGAAGTATCTGTAAATAAATTTTAATTCATATAAAAATCTATGTAGTAACTGTATACTATTTAATTTGGTTTGAAAGAAGGAAGATTTGACTTTATATTGTGGTTAATTTATACAATGTTCAATTTCTAATTAGTTGTATAACTCATTTTGGTGGAATTATTTTTGTAATTAGGAAAATGTGAAAATATTTTGTGGTTTAATGTATTACTTTGTAGATGCATTACTGAAATAATTTTAGAACATGGACTGTTGGGGCACCTGGGTGGCTCTGTCATTAAGCCTCTGCCTTCGGCTCAGGTCATGATCCCAAAACTCCCAGGATCAAGCCCCACATCCTGCTCCCTGCTCAGTGAGGAGTCTGCTTCTCCCTCTGACCCTCCCCCCTCTTGTGCTCTCTCTCTCTCTCTCTCACTTTCTCCCTCTCAAAATAAATGAATAAAATCTTTTAAAAAGAAGAACATGGACTTTTACATACTGGTCTGTTACACACAGGGGACTTAGAAAGCCTGGCAGGTCAATTATGGTAGAAGTCAGGATGAACCAGACAATTACATACTGCATGGTAGCGATCCAAAGGAAGGTCAAAGTAGATGATTAAAAGAACAAATTATAGAGAACTGGAGATTCTCAATGATTAGTGTGTAATGCAAGTACAAAACAGTACATGGCATCATAAAAATAGAAGGATTTTGAAGTTTTTCTCTCAGCTCCTATGGTGTGTTAAAAACACAGTTGGGCGCCTGGGTGGCTCAGTTGGTTAAGTGATTGCCTTCGGCTCAGGTCATGATCCTGGAGTCCCAGAATCGAGTCCCGCATCGGGCTCCCCGCTCAGCAAGGAACCTGCTTCTCCCTCTGGCCCTACCCCCTCTCATGTGCTCTCTCTCTCTCATTCTCACTCTCTCAATATAAATAAATAAATCTTAAAAAAAAAAAAAGAAAAGAAAAAAAGCACAGTCAAGTAAGCCTGGGTTTAAACTCGCACCTAGCTTGGCCACTCGCTCAATCTGTGACTTAGAAAATGTTTTTTCTGCCTCTGAGACAATTGTATTTATTTTTCTCCTTTAATCTGTTAATGTGGTAAATTGCATTACTAGATATCTTGATAAGCCATTCTAACATTCTATGGATAAAGTTCAATGATCATTCTATGGATAAAGTTATTTTGAACTTGAATAGTCATGATTTATCTTGGATAAAGTGCTGGATTTAATTTGCTAAATTATAAAGATGACTTGCATCTATACTAATATAGTGGAACTAATCTATGTAATTTTTTTCTTATATATAAAGATTATATAAACTGGATAAATAAATCTGGTAGCTATCCTTTTACTCTGCACAAATTTATATAAGATAAAAATTAAGGATTATTTGTTGTTTGAAACAATGGTAAAATTTGGCTGCATGTGTATATATGTGTGTACATGAAATTTCCCTACTTATACAACTTCTTCTGCTCATTGGTCTATTTTTAGACGCCTACATTCTTGAATTAACATGGTTATTTATGTTTATCTGGAAATGTATCCCTTTTATTTGTATTTTCAAATTCTGATTCCTTAATTAGTTCATAAAATTGTTCTATAACTTTTAAATCCCAAGTACGTATATAGATAAATTTAACATTCCTATTTTACACTTATACTATTGGATTTTCTTGGTGTCTACTGTTTTTTGTTAGTTTCATTTTATTTTTGCTTTGATTAGTTTATCCTATGATTTCTTTTTTTGTATTTTATAATTTTTAAAGAACTACATTTTGCTTTTGTTTTATTTTGGGGGCAGTTTCTTTTATTCTCTAACTTACCAAATTTATGCACATACCTTACCCTAGTTTCCTGGGTTGGTGTTACTTCACTTATTTTTAACATTTGCTTTCTCTATATGTATTAAATACTACAAATTATTCATAAGTAAAAATTTATCTGGTTCCCATAGTTTCAAGATACAATGATTTCATTGTGACCTAGTTCTAAAAATATCTTAATTACCATATAACTTATGGATAATTTATGATAATTTATGGATAAATAACTAAATATTTTCAGTTCTTAAATGTGGTATGATTGAATTTTGACAATCTGATTTTTAATTATTTCTAATTTTGTTACTTTGTTATCAGAGACACAACACTGAGTGCCCAGAATTTCTTAAGCCATGTTTTCTGAAGTATGACAATGTTAGGAAATGTTCAACATCTATTTTAAAGGCATGCATGTTTTCGGTTGAGTTAAAAGTTCTGTTAAAAACAGAACTACCCTATGATCCAGTAATCATACTACTGAGTGTTTACCCAAAAAATGCAAAAATGTTAATTCAAAGGAATACATGCACCCCCATGTTTATTGAGACATTATTTATAATAGCCAAACTATGCAAGCAGCCCAGGTGTCCATTAATAGATGAACGGATAAAGAAGAAGTGGTATATATACAAAATGGAATATTATTCAGCCATAAAAAGAATGAAATCTTGCCATTTGTGATGACAGGGTTGGAGCTAGAGACTATAATAGTAAGCAAGGTAAATCAGTCAGAGAAAGACAAATACCGTATGATTTCACTCACAGGGGAATTTAAGAAACAAAACAAATGAGCAAAGGAAAAAAAAAGAGAGAGGGAGAGAGAAAGAAACTAAGAAACAGACTCTTAACTATAGGGAACAAACTAATAGTTATCAGAGGAGAGGTGGGTGGAGGGATGAGTGAAATAGGGGATGGGGATTCAAGAGTACACTTGTCATGATGAAAAAAATAAATAAAATGAAGACAAAAAAGGAACTCAAGGCTATCGCCTTGTCAAAAAGTTAGCTCTTGATGTTTCTTGCTCACAAATCCTTCAAATACAAGGAGCTTAACAGCATATTTAAAAGATTGGTGTTGGTAAGTTAAGGCATTACTAAAATTTTCAAGGTAAAAATCACTGTTTTGGTGGAATATAAAAATAATATTTGAAAATATATATATTTAAAGTTTTTAGTCAATTTATAAGAGCTAAAACTATATTCAGACAAAAAAAAAGGGAATGTCTGTCTAAAATAGCAATTTTTAGCTGCGGTAGAAGAGCACATTTGAATATAAAGTCTCTAAATCATGCATAATTTGCAAAAGCATTTTTCATATTTTACTATACTTTATATCTAAACTGAAAATACCTGTGTATTTAGACAAAGAGTATAAAAAATAGTTTGTTTTCAGCTATTAAGAATGTGCAAAATAGAGGCACCTGGGTGGTTCATTTGGTTAAGCATCTGACTCTTGATCTAAGCTCAGGTCTTGATATCAGGATCATGAGTTCAAGCCCTGTGTTGGGCTCTGTGCTGGGTGTGGAGCCTACTTAAAAAAAAAAATCTATCTATCTACCTATCATCTATCTATCTCTCTCTCTCTCTCTATATATATAAATAATGAACATCTATCTGAGATATTTATATCTATTGAAAGAGAAAATGAATTTTTAAAACACTGGAGAAATGTTGCCTAAAAAGTTCAGTTATTTATGAGGTTGAAGACTGTGAAGTATAAGAGAAATATGGAAATTTGCAAAATACTGCTTTAAGTTCTAGAAGATTGAGATAATTTTGAAAATAAATATATTTGCAAAAAGGACCACTAATTTCTGTATTTTTTCTTTGCTCAAGATTTGTCAATTATTTTTCAAGTTAAATTAATTTCTTTAGAGTATTTCATTTTTTAAAGAGGTGGAGTATATGTGCCTTTTAAATGCTTAAAAATAATCAGTGCATTATGTCAAGTATCTAGATCAATTACCTAAATAAATTTTTAACTAAATATAATGGATTATTTTTCAGTTGAGAGAAACATACCAGTCATGATAAATCATGTTAAACATTAAGATTATTTTTAAATATGTGCTTGGGTCTGTAGAACATATATTTAATCTAATTCATATCTTTTATGAGCTCTGTGATGTAAACTTCTCAAAAATAATACTAAATAAACTTGCTGTGTTCCTTACCCTGAAACCCATTAAATCAACTAAAGGAACATAAAAATAGAAACAATTGCCATCTTTAATAAAGTAGAAAATGACTGTGACACCAAATTAAACATTATGAAAAATACTAAAATTAAATTTTGAATTAAATCACAGAAAGTCAATAAATTTCCATTTGTGAGTGGAATTAGGTTTCTCTTCAAGAAACAATAATGTCTTGAAAAATCCTACCAAGGGTACCTTGGAATAACAAGTTTCAGTGTTTGAGGACAATCTGAGAGCTAGAAAGAAATATCAATGTAAGAATTTTTAAATTGCAAGACACCTATGTTCTCTCCAATGGTGGAACTTTGGAAAAATACTTTTCTGCCAGAGTTCTGAGAAATCATTCAAGGAAAGAGAAATGAAGGAGCCTAGTAACTATGAATAATATGGTATAACTACTAGAGTCATATATCTATTTTCTCTGACCAAAAAAAAAAAAAAAAATCCAGAAACTAAACAAGCAGTGAGCTAAAGTAGAATAAAAAGTGTACCAATGGTTCTAGTGTTTTTAGGATAAGTCCTTGACCTGAACAAGGCCAGTCAAAGTCAATGAGGCTTAATTTTTGGACTTCCTTTTGAACTTTTGATACAGCAAATTCTAGCTCTGAAGGGGAGGGGTTGAAATGTGAAACCCTCTATGTACAGAGCCCACAAGTGAAACATCAGGATAGAACTGACTCCAAAATTCAGAGCTATGGCCCTTCATTAAGGTCTATCTAGGGAATATCATGTGGGCACTGAATAAACTGACCCAGAAGTATTCCTTTTATAAAGGTTTCAGGAGTTGATACGTGCTCCTTTTGCTTGAATCAGTTTGGTTTATGTTTTATCAATATAAAAACTCCTAAATAACAAACAAAACCATTTCAAACAAACATAGGCAGCAAAAGTAACCAAAAAGCATATTAAAGAGTATGGAGATTGACATAGAACAATTTCAATTAAATATGGAAAGAATGACAGAATTTTAAAATTATCATTTTGCCACACTTAATGAAATGAATTGAGACAACAATCATCAATGATGATGAAACAGGTAAAAGGCTTATGGGGAGCCTCATAATAAATAGGTAAGTCTAAAATCTTGATCAATCTTAACATGAATTAAGGTAGGACAGCCAAATATTACATCTAATATGATGATAGGAACCATGTAGCACCATGTATTTTTGCTCCCCAAATAAACCAAAATCTAAACAAAATACTATACATAACTATCAGATTATTAAAATATGAGACAACACCACAATTTAAATTCTATAGCTAAAGGACATAATTTTAAGATAATTGGAACGGGGTAGAATACTTTCTACAAATGGCAGATTTCTTCTTTACTTATTGGTTTATTTATCTCAATTCTATAATTTTGTTTTTATTTCTCTTTTTTTTTTTTTTACTTTTTTCTATTTTTTAACATGTTATGTTAATCACCATACATTACATCATTAGTTTTTGATGTAGTGTTCCATGATTCATTGTTTGCATATAACACCCAGTGCTCCATTCAGTACATGACCTCTTTAATACCCATCACCAAGCTAACCCTCTAGAACCCTCAGTTTGTTTCCCGGAGTCCATAGTCTCTCATGGTTTGTCTCCCCCTCCTATTTCCCCCCTTCATTTTTCCCTTCCTACTATCTTCTTCTTTTTTTTTTTTTAACATATAATGAATTATTTGTTTCAGAGATACAGGTCTGTGATTCAACAGTCTTACACAATTCACAGCACTCACCATAGCACATACCCTCCCCAATGTCTATCACCCAGCCACTACATCGCTTTGTTACCAATTGCATGCAAATTTAGATTTTTACGTCTGCCTGGTGAACTCCACAAAGATGCACAAAAATAATCTCAATTATGATCATAGATGTAAACATGAAAAACTCAAATTAAATATAGAAATATAACCAAAAGTCATGCCTAAGTTGAGTTTAAGCTTAAGAATGCAAACATATTTTAACATAAGACAGTATAATATTGTACAAAAAAACCCCACCAAACCAAAATGCATTAATTAATTAAAGAGATGTGTCAATAAAAAAAATCTGATAAAATTTATTATAAATATGGGAAAAAAGTGACTCCTACTTATCACCATACATCAAGTTAATTGTAGAGGGATTAAAAATATAATGTGAAACTCTTAAGATTTTAGAATTTCTTTTTTTTTAAGATTTTATTTATTTATTTGTCAGAGAGAGAGGGAGATAGAAACAGCAAGCAAGCACAAGCAGGGGGAGCAGCAGGCTCCCCGCGTATCAAGGAGCCCAATGCGGGATTCGATCCCAGGACACTGGGATCATGACCTAAGCCAAAGGCAGCCACTTAACCGACTAAGCCACTCAGGCGTCCCAAGATTTTAGAATTTCTAAGAAAATATAGGAAAATATCCTTAAGATCTCAGGGAATTTGTATATTTTTTGAACAAAACATAAAGCAAGCAGAAACAAACTCAAAGTTTATAAAAACAAACTGAAGTTTAAAAATCCTCAAATATAAGCCCTAGATTTACAGGAAATATTTTATGTACTTATAAAAATGGTGTTATTGTAAATGATTGCAAAGAAATTATACGAATGAATAGAAAAAGGCAAACTAAGTAGAAAAAAATAAGAAAAAGAAAAAAAAGAAAAGTAATTCATAAAAGAGGAAGTACTTATGGCCAATAAATTATAAAAGGATGCTTACTAGTGATTCAGGAAAAACACGGCCTTAACCCAAAGACTTTTCATAAATTGGCCAACACGTAAAAACCTAAAAATTAAAACAAATTCTTAGGATGAGTAGAATGGGAACACTTATATATTGCTTCTGGACATACAAATTCATATAAGAGCTTGTCATTCGAGCAAAATTTAATGAAATTGGAGTGGTCTATATCCTCTGACTTAGCAGCTCAATTCTTACACAAATACACGTAGAGACATACTAGAATGGTAACTGAGGCATTGTGCTCAGTATAAAATATAACCTAAATATCTATCACCAAGATAAAGAAAAAGTAAACTACAGTATTTTCTTTCAATGAAAATACACAGGCATCAGGAAATACGAAGTAATTAGTGCTGTCTCTATCAACATGAATTAGTTTCACAAATATAATGATGGCAGGTGTACAGTGGTAGATAGACAGTGTTGCTAAAGACTTTCAGCAAAAGTGACAATGCTCACAAATCTACAACTCATGTCAGGAAAGAATACGATACCACAACAATGTTAAATTAAGCGTTTACTTCATAACCCCAAACTGTCTCATCAATGGGGTCTTGAGATGCCAGGTCATAGCTCCTCTTTCCCTACTTCAATAAGGAAGAAATATGCAAATATTTTCCTGTGTATTTCCCTTTGATCAGAAATCATCAAGGTGTGCACAAAATACCTCAGAATCAAGAAGTACAAAATGGAATCTCAGTTGGGTTTGTTCTATCATACTGGTCACACAGGCATATTCTTGCTATGCAAACAGCTTAGCAGTAAAACCTTCTGGCTTACCATTATCAATCTTCCTGTTATCAATAAACAATGGTGACAAGCTGGTACAAACCATGCTGAAACGCCATGTACCCATGATTACAAAGAAACGCTGTCAATCAGTTGTTCCATGACTTTACCAGGGTACCAACATATAGGAACTTTAACAAAATCGTTCAGGTGAATTCTAAGACTGTGGAAATTAACCTTCACAGCATGTCAGGGAGGAGAAAGTTAAGTGAGATATGTGCAGTACATTATCATTCATATAAAGTTTGAAATCCTACTAAACAACGTGCCTAAATTATGGTATAGTGTAACTATAGTTCCTAAGTTGCTTTTAACCTATGTTGTTAAAATATAATATGCAAAGCTTAACACATGTTGTTAGGTAGAAAGAAATACACGGGTGTTATAATCACTAAGTACAACATAATAATAACTCTGCATAGAGAGAAGGGCATATGTACAGAGTTGTATACACACAGCTTAAACTCTATTAATATACCATTTCTTAAGCTCTGATGTAATGAGTACATGTCTATTTACTATTATGGCCTTTCTAACTCTTTCTTAAATATTTCAAAACATTTTAAGAATAACTATGGAATGACAAAGTCATAGAATGAAAGAACTTGTGGTAAACAGTTTAAATATAGAATAAAGAATAAACAACCATGGGAATTATAACTTAAAAAAAAACATCGTTTTATATAAGGATGTCATGGTTGCCATAGAGTGACAATGACTGACAGAAGAAAACATAAACAAAAAATAAACAGGTAATTTTAATGTGAGTTTAGGGTCTAAGAAATTAAAATTTTATGTGCACAAAAATGACTGGGCACAATAGGGCTCAGAACCACAGAACCGATGATGCCATGTGGCATCATGGCTCTCATCGTGTTTTCTATTGAAGTGTGCACAGATGGTGATGATGCTGCCATTGGGATAGGAACTGGACTCTTCTTGAGGAGTCTCCATAAATCCTGACTGTTCTGTGATACATCTAGTGATGACGCCCTGCTGCTGTAAACTATAGTATATCTCATCACGTGTAAGTACTTCTTACTCTGATCATATACACAGATGGTATTAACCATCCCCTAAGCTGACTGGTCTACTTTACATCTGTGGCACTGAATATCATGTGGACTCTACAGTCTGACTGTCAATCATCCCGCATTTCCTTAACTCCTTCATCCTTTCACTCCCTTGGAAGACTGTTCCATACCTTTGGGTCTGTCTTCAATCTCCCTGTACATCCTCCCTGTTCCTCACTCTCCGCTCATGGATGAGTGTCCTATCTTACTCAGAATACTGGAGAAATCAGAAAAGAAATTCCGCACCCTTCCACAGCCTCTTATCCCTGCTGCACTCACTCATCTTTCACTTCTGACACTGTGGTCACTTATCTCTACCCCCGTCTATGGTCTAAACTTCAAGTTGTGTGTTGATCATATCCTCTTTCACTGACTTGGTTACAGAACTACATTAATTTTCTTGTATATTGCATTTTCAGATTGTCCTTATTTGCTTTGTCATTCTCATAAAAAATTCTATTATTTCTTCCATCTTCATAAACCTTATTGACCCCAGATAAACCCTATTTTCCCCTTATAGAAAACATCTGGAAAGAATTGCCTATATTTGATATTCCCCAGATTCTCCTCCTGTTATCTTATAAAAATTAGGCAGTCAGTTCCTTTTTTCCTATAGCTGAACAAATGCTGAACAAACACAGTGAATGTTTCTGTTGATCTCCATGTAGCATGGGAAACCATGCATGCCACTCTTTCGCTTGGAACACTTTCTTCCCATAATCCAGACACACTATCTTAGTTTTCCTCCTTCACTAGTGACTTCTCCTAATCACTCTCCTTTGCTCGTTCCTCCTTCTCCTTGATCAATTCACATTGGAGTAATCCTGGACTCCATCCTTAAATGTGCACTTTAGATTAGAACTTTCTCTCACATGCATTCCTTATTTCCCATCATTTTTTATTATTCTCTGTAACATGTTTTGCAGTCTGACAAACTACATGTTACATGCTTAATTTCTGTTTTATAAGCTCCAGGAAAAAAACAAGTAATTTTTCTCTCTTTTGTTTACTATTCTATTTCTAGTACCTAGAAAAGAACCTGGAGCAAAGTTAATGTTCAGAAAGAATCTGTTGAATAAATGAGTGCTTAAGGTGCCTCTCCTGACACTACTGTTTCAAATTTTCTCAAGGCAGTGGCCATTAGATATGGGTTAGGGGGTTGGGACAAACACCAAAGTCCTTAAAATAAAGGACTCCTAACTCTTAAAGACTATGTATGAATAAAATAATTGGCTAGGGTTATGCTTAAATAAATTGAACTCATTCCCCACCCATTCACACACAAATAATTCAGGAAATCGTATTGCCAAATAAGGCCTAATGATCAGTCACTTTTACTTTTCACCCCATGATCTGGTCTCTGGGCTTTTAAACTTATACCAGAATAGTGAGTTGTAAATGCTTTGCATTTCTGAGAAAGAGGATCTCTCTCAATGCTCAAGTAAGATATGGCCCCCCAAAATAAATAAATAAATAAAATAGACAAGGGATCCACTCACTCTCCAAAGGCAAGACAAAGGTAAAGGAAGATCTTTCTAAGTTTCACAGGTTGTTGTTACAGGGACTAAATAAGTACTCAATCTACCAATGGAGTAGGATATCTTTGCTAATCCCACCCAGAGGACATATCATTTCAAATTTTAAATTTTAGTAATCCTTTTTTTTCCATTTTGAATAATGAGTTGAAAGCACATTACTTTTCTTTTGGGTATAGTTCATCAGATCATATGGGATCACTAAGATCGCCAAAACAAGTCAAAATATATTGTTAATTACAATGAATGTAAATTAATTAGAATTCCTAGATTTGCTCATTTTTGAATGTCCAACTCTATGTTGTTCACCAAAGATGTATCTATAATCTAAAAAGAAAATATCAGATTAAAGGAATAGAAAAATGCATAACAGTCAAATAGTAGCCAACATAACTAAGACAGTGATTTTAGTAGTTATATCACACATAAAAGACTTAAGGCAAATATTTTTCAGGACAGAGGATAGAAATTTGAATATATAATTATGGAAGGATCATTTCATCTGGTATGAAAAAGTTTATGTTTCTCTGCTTTCTCCCCAAAACCTGACATTTGGAAACAGGATTTTAGACACAATAAATAATTCATGGTGTCATGTCAGATGATTTAATGAACTAAAATTACTTCAAATACAGTAAAAAACAACTATCTCCTGGACTAAGGAAATGATATCAAAGGAGTATGAGCATTATATCAGGAAAACCTTGCCAGTTGGGGTTCAGTCAGTAAAAACACAAAGGAATTAATACTGAGAACATGGTGCCCACAAAAGCATTGAAATGGCTGAAGGAATGGGAAAACACCACCAGTTTTCACACTAACTGGTACAGCTATGGGCCAGAGATGTTGTCTTTTGCCACGGTTAAAATGCCCCAGAGATCTAGTGCTGATTCCATCTGCAAGGCAAGAGAGGGTGACTGGCAGGCAGAGGCCACTACCGAGACACTCCACACCACCTCATCTGCCACTGCCTTCCAGACCTCTTATATGTGTGTATCACTGAAGACTGTTGGAGCTGCATCTGGAAGTTTAGAGGCGAGAAAGTCTGTAAAACATAACTCTAAGACCTTCAGCCCCTAAAGAAAAATACAGAGAAGTCAATACAATACAAAACAAAACAAAACAAAAACAAAAAACAAAAACAAAAAAACAACTGAGAATCTCAGCTTCCAAGTTCATTGCTCCTAGCTTATGTGGTGATATTCACATTTTACACATTTTATTTTGAAGTGTCCTTTTCTTCCTTTCTCTTTTCCTCCTCCCTCCCTCCCTCTCTTCTTTTTTTTTTCCTTTCCTTCCCTTCTTTTCTTTCAATTCTATCATATTTAAGAACATTAAAATACGTTTTGATTAGATGCATAAGAGAAACATAGCTGCAAGGACACTCAAACAAATGAAAACAAGTCAGTGTAATTATAGAGTAAAATCAGAGCATAAAAGAGGAATTTTTTAAAGGACTTTTAACAACATTAATAAAAATTGAATTTCTGAAATGCTCAACATGAAGTGCCTGAGTTCTTTAAAAAGAGTAATTAGTTAAAGCAAACAATACTCATATGAAATGGAAAATATTGTCTATCCATTACCTTACCCAATGTTATTTTCCATAGAAGAGACAAGCACAAGAATTAGACCTCAATAATATAACTTTTTGTTTGCTTATATTAAATACTAATTAGACCTCAAGATGTTTCCCTAGCAAAAATATGATTTGACATAAACTGAATAACCAGTATAATTTTTATTAAATATTTACCTAAATAAGTAGGATATTAAGTCATTTATTAACGTATAAAAAACTTTAATAAGAAACCAAGGCAGAAGTTGGAAATACTGCTATGGCACTTTTCTTCTAGAAACTAAGCTGCTTTCACTTTGAATTGTCTATTTTTATAATACATTTGTGTTATTATGGAATTATTTTATATCATTTACATTATTATAGAATTATATTGCAAAAATGTTATTAATTTTACCAGCATATAGTCCTTTTTTGTTTTCAAGTAAAAGTAATTCATATACATAGTAGAATATTGAGACTTACAGACTGAAAAAAGAATTCTATCCACCTTTCTACTTGCCAAATACTAAAATATTCCTTCTGTTTTCTTCCAGAAAAAGGGTTTCAATTTTATTTACACCAATAAAACAATATAATACATATTTTTATACTTTTAATTGTTTAAATATAGTATAGTCCTGCTACATCACTCCATGTAGCACCCCATACAACACTTTTTTATTCTTATGTTGAATAACTGTATTGCAATATGAAATTATAAAAAAAAAAACTATGCTGGAGTGGAGGGGGTTAGGAGGGATAGGGTGGCTGGGTGATGGACAATGGGGAGGGTATGTGCTGTGGTGAGCACTGTGAATTGTGTAAGACTGACGAATCACAGACCTGTACCCCTGAAACAAATAATAAATTATATATTAATAAAAAAATCTATATGTATTTAAGTTGCCCAGTGAATTAACATTTTAAATCTTTTCATGTATTCCAAATTTCTTTGTCATAGTGTTGGTACTAATTTAATACCAACAGTGTATTGAATCAGAATTCACTTATTCCATATCCTCCCTAACAATTGGTAATTTGTACTGTTTTTTTTTTTAAAGCAATTCTGGAGGGTTTCTAAAAGTATATCAAAATTTTCATTTATATCTCCCAAGTGACTAAAGAGTTTGAATACATTTTCATGTTTTAGCCATGTGCACATTCTATTGTGAATTATTGTTCAAGTCTTTATTGGGTTGTCCTTTTTCATATTATCTTATAAAGGATATAGATTAGAATCCTTTGTTGCAATGTGTTGCAATTACATACTCACAGTCTACAGTTTGCCTGTTCACACTTAAATGTATCTTTTGAAGAATAGAAATTCTTATTAATAGCATGGTTTAATTTATTAATCTTTTCCTTTATGGTAAGGGCTTTCCCAATTTCAAACTCATGAAGATACTATTCTGAATAATCCTCCAGTAATTTTATTATTTTACCTTTACATTTATATCTACAATGTGAGTTATAAGTTGGAATTAAGTCTATAACTGGGGACAATGTAAATTAAGGGTCAACTTCCCTTTCTTTTTTTTTTTTTCTTTTCTTCTTTGGTCTGGATATCCAATTGATTTCATACTATAGAATGACTCTCTTTTTTCAAATGTTATACTGTTCCATCTTTGCCACTCCACTGATAACTGATAATTTCAAACTGATTTTAAAAATCATCATTATTACTTTACATAAATAAAAATATTTTTAGCAGAATATGTATTTTATAAGTTTGAAGACTTGTGGTCTCTAATTTGAAGTTCTGGGTTCTAACGACCCAAACATTGTGCTGGATATATTGTAATGGTGAAATTTTTATGTCAACTTGGCTAGGCTATAGTTTTCAGTTGTTTAGTCAAATACTAGTCTAGATATTTTTGTGAAGGTATTTTGTAGATCTGATTAGCATCTACAAGAAGAAGCAATTTTATGTCAAGATTGTAACAGACATCCTGTTCGAGTTTCCAGCCTGCTGGCCTCCCCAGCACATTTCAGATAAAAACTGAAGCATTAATGCTCTCTTGGGTGTCCAATCTGCCCCAGCCAGCCCTGTGGATTTTGGACTTTCCAGCTCCCATTATCACAAGTCAGTGGTTTAAATCTCTTTATGCATTCATTCATTCTATTGGTTCTCTCTTTCTCTCTCTCTCTCTCTCTCTTTTTTTTTTTGTAAGACCTTGACTAAGGCACATGTCTTAGAAGAATTATGTTAAACAGCATTCATAATTCCATGGAAGGAAGGCAAAGTCCTAGTTCAAGACTGAATCAAAGGGAGCAAACTAATTAAAGAAAGTAAAACACATGAGGTATAAAGAGATTAGAATGTTTCAATCTGCTTTTCCTGAGTGCTATTTATCTTCTGATATTCCTTAACATATATTAAGAGATTTGGCATTCGACTTTGAAGCACAAGTCATTTAAATGTCACTGAGATTATATCTGATAGGAAATTATTTATTTGGCAACTAGTTAGGGCAGCAGAAAGAGTTCAGGAAAGATAAAAATGCCATTGTTTAAATGTATGACTATAATTTAAAGATACTTTTAGATGTTATCAGATAGTGGGATTGGTTTACCATTTAGAAAGTTACTTTTCGTGATTTGTTCCAATTTTACTTTAATATGAGACTGGAAATTTAATTGCTTCATTTCTCATTATGTGTATTGCCTCTTGTACACATGAAACAAAACCACATTATAAACATGTGAGATCTTTTTTGTGTCTATAAGTGACATCATTAATAAATTAAATAAGAAGTAAAACTTTATCAACTTAAACTGGGAAAATCATTTTAAAAATGAAAAATAATATGACATATATATGATTAGGCATTACATCAAGATACAGGGGCTAAATCAAATATAAAATAGGAAGTCATCAGGAAATATTTTAGAATTTCCCTTTGAAATCAAGACTCAGAATAAACCTCCTGAACTTTTTCACCCTTTCTTTACATGTGTGGAGAGGCTGTAGTTCCTGAGATGCAACAGAGTAGGAAGGTGGATGTTGGAGGGTCATTGCCTATGTGATGAAATAATTTTTAAAAGCATTAAGACTGCAGAGACAAAGACAATATCTACCTTCTTGAGTAAACTACCCAAAGGAAGTTTCCAGCAAAGTGAAAGAAAAACCAAGATTAGTAAAGAAGGAATAAAAAATCTGTAGAATAAAATTGTCAGTAGTGAATAAACACAAATGTGTGTGTATATGTGTCTACAGAGAGATAAAGATTAATAATTTATAAATGCACATTATATGTATTGTTTTCCCTCATGCCCATGTAAACCACAGTAATGAAACCGAATCAAGGTTATATTCCCAAATCCTACACCTAGTTGAATTTAATTGACTATTTAACATTAGAAAATTTAGGACAATTTGTTGGGTCTTTGGGCAGAGAAGAAGGTGCCATCAACTTCTTTTTTCCTCAAACTGCTAGGAAAAGATATATTAATGACCAAGAGTAACCTCTCTCATCCTTTAACTGTACCAAAATGTATCCATGCCAACACTATTCTACATGGAAGTTAAAGAGGCAAGGCAAATCGTCCTATGTTTTTGTCGTGTAGGTCCACATGTCTGCCTTCAATAGTTTCTCTGTCGCCTCAGTATGACTTTCCAATAATCCGTATTTTTTATGTGTGTGTCATAATAAGTGAAAATTTATCTTTGACTTCCTGGTTGATTCCTATAACCACTCAGAGAGACTGAATTCTGAGTATCTCAATAGTTTACTTGTGGCATAAATTTTAACCTATGTTGAAATTTAAAATATTTATTTTTGCAAGTTAATGCTGACTGGTTAAAAACAAACAAAAAACAAAAACACATTTCTCATTCATGTATTCCATACATGAAATCAAAATATTATTATATTCATACATACTTTTCATACTGATGTCTCATTGGTATTCTTTAAGTTGTTACATCAAGTTACTCAATTTCAATAGATTTTATATGTAATAAAAATAATAATATCATCTAGAACTCAGGGATTAATTAGCAATCATGAAAACTGGCAGGGAGGAAAAATTCATTAATATACCTCATACTGCTTATTAAAAATTCTAAAACATCTTTTCTTATTTTGATATTTAAAGAAATAGGGTATCATTTACATTTAATAAGTTTAAAGATAAACAATCAGTGGGACTTAAGATATAATTCTTCATTTATAAATAAAAGAAGGTAAAAACAGAAGAATATGATCTACGTAGCAAGGTGTGCAGAAAGCTCCAAGTAAATAACAGCTTTATATTAGTCTTGACAGTAAATATGTGTTATAAACTCTATTAATAGGAAAATAACTGCAAAGTGTTTTCAAACATTATGCAATTAAATATGATTCTTTTTTTAAATTTTATTTTATTATGTTATGTTAATCACCATACATTACATCATTAGTTTTTGATGTAGTGTTCCATGATTCATTGTTTGCATATAACACCCAGTGCTCCATTCAATACGTGCCCTCTTTAATTCCCATCCCCCAACCCCCCTCCCCTCTAGAACACTCAGTTTATTTCTCAGAGTCCATAGTCTCTCATGGTTCGTCTCCCTCTCTGATTTCCCCCCCTTCATTTTTCTCTTCCTACCATCTTCTTCTTTTTTTTTTTTAACATATAATGTATTATTTGTTTCAGAGGTACAGGTCTGTGATTCAACAGTCTTACACAATTTATAGCACTCAATATAGCACATACACTCCCCAATGTCTATCACCCAGCCACCCCATCCCTCCCACCCCCCACCACTCCAGCAACCCTCAGTTTATTTCTTGAGATTAAGAATTCTTCATATCAGTGAGATCACATGATACATGTCTTTCTCCTATTGACTTACTTCACTCAGCATAATACTCTTCAGTTCCATCAACGTTGTTGCAAATGACAAGATTTCATTCCTTTTGATGGCTGCATAATATTCCATTGTGTATATATACCAATTCTTCTTTATCCATTCATCTGTCGATGGACATCTTGGCTCTTTCCACACAGTTTGGCTATTGTGGACCTTGCTGCTATAAACATTGGGGTGCACATACCCCTTCAGATCCCTATATTTGTATCTTTGGAGTATATACCCAGTAGTACAATTCCTGGGTTGTACAGTAGTTCTATTTTCAACTTTTTGAGGAACCTCCATACTGTTTTCCAGAGTGGCTGCACCAGCTTGCATTCCCACCAACAGTGTAGGAGGGTTCCTCTTTCTCCGCATCCCTGCCAACATCTGTCGTTTCCTGACTTATTAATTTTAGACATTCTGACTGGTGTGAGGTGTTATCTCATGGAGGTTTTGATTTGGATTTCCCTGATGCTGAGTGATGTTGAACACTTTTTCATGTGTCTGTTGGCCATTTTGATGTCTTCTTTGGAAAAAGGTCTGTTCATGTCTTCTGCCCATTTCTTGATTGGATCATTTGTTCTTTGGGTGATGAGTTTCATAATTCTTTATAGATTTTAAAAACTAGCCCTTTATCTGATATGCCATTTGCAAATATCTTCTCCCATTCTGTTGGTTGTCTTTTGGTTTTGTTGACTGTTTCTTTTGCTATGCAAAAGCTTTTTATTTTGATGAAGTCCCGATAGTTCATTTTTGCCCTTGCTTCCCTTACCTTTGGTGATGTTACTAGGAAGAAGTTGCTGTGGCTGAGGTCGAAGAGGTTGCTGCCTGTGTCCTCCTTCAGGATTTTGATGGACTCCTGTCTCACATTTAGGTCTTTCAACCATTTGGAGTCTATTTGTGTGTGTGGTGTAAGGAAATGGTCCAGTTTCATTCTTCTGCATGTGGCTGAAGATTTTGCCAATACAATTTGTGGAAGAGAATGTCTTTTTTCCATTGGACATTCTTTCCTACTTTGTCAAAGATTAGTTGACCATAGATTTGAGGGTCCATTTCTGGGCTCTTTATTCTGTTCCATTTATCTATCTGTCTCTTTTTGTGCCAGTACCGTACTGTCTTGATGATGATACTTTGTAATAGATCTTGAAGTCTGGAATTGTGATGCCACCAGCTTTGCTTTTCTTCTTCACATTCCTCTGGCTATTCAGGGTCTTTTCTGGTTCCATACAAATTTTAGGATTATTTGTTCCATTTCTTTGAAAAAAGTGGATGGTATTTTGATAAGGATTGCATTAAATGTGTAGATTGCTCTAGGCAGCATTGACATCCTCACAATATTTGTTCTTCCAATCCATGAGCATCAAATATTTTTCCTTTTCTTTGTATCTTCCTCAATTTCTTTCATGAGTATTTTATAGTTTTCTGAGTACAGATTCTTTGCCTCTTTGGTTAGATTTATTCCTAGGTATCTTATGGTTTTGGATGCAATTTTCAATGGGATCGACTCTTTAATTTCTCTTTCTTATGTCTTGTTGTTGGTGTATAGGAATGCCACTGATTTCTGTGCATTGAATTTATAACCTGCCACTTTACTGAATTCCTGTATGAGTTCTAGCAGTTTTGGGGTGGAAACTTTTGGGTTTTCTACATAAAATATCATATCATCTGCAAAGAGTGAGAGTTTGACTTCTTCTTTGCTGATTTGGATGCTTTTTATTTCTTTTTGTTGTCTGATAGCTGTGGCTACGACTTCTAATACTCTGTTGACTAGCAGTGGTGGTAGTGGACATCGCTGCCACGTTCCTGACTTTAGGGGGAAAGCTCTCAGTTTCTCCACATTGAGAATGATATTCGCTGTGGGTTTTTCATAGATGTCTTTTAGGATATTGAGGTATGTACCGTCTATCCCTATACTCCAAAGAATTTTGATCAAGAAAGGATGCTGTACTTTGTCAAATGTTTTTTCTGCATCTATTGAGAGGATCATATGGTTCTTGTTCTTTCTTTGATTAATGTAATGTATCACATTGATTGATATGCAGATGTTGAACCAAATTTGCAGCCCAGGGATAAATCCCACTTGGTCGTGGTGAATAATCCTTTTAATGTACTGTTGGGTCCTATTGGCTAGTATTTTAGTGAGAATTTTTGCATCCATGTTCATCAAGGATATTGGTCTGTAATTCTCCTTTTTGATGGGGTCTTTGGTTTTGGGATCAAGGTAATGGTGGCCTCATAAAATGAGTTTGGAAGTTTTCCTTCCATTTTTATTTTTTGGACCACTTTCAGAAGAATAGGTATTAATTCTTCTTGAAATGTTTGGTAGAATTCCCCTGGGAAGACTTCTGGCACTGGGCTTTTGTTTGTTGGGAGATTTTTGATGATTGCTTCAATTTCCTTAGTGGGTATAGGTCTGTTCAGATTTTCTATTTCTTCCTGGGTCAGTTTTAGTAGTTGATACATCTCTAAGAATGAATCCATTTCTTCCAGGTTATCTAATTTGCTGGCGTAGAGTTGCTCATCCTATGTTCTTATAATTGTTTGTATTTCTTTGGTGTTGGTTGTGATCTCTCCTCTTTAATTCATGATTTTATTTATTTGGGTCCTTTCTCTTTTCTTTTTGATAAGTCTGGCCAGGGGTTTATCAATCTTATTAATTCTTTCAAAGAAGCATCTCCTAGTTTTGTTGATCTGTTCTACTGTTTTGTTTTTGGTTTCTATTTCATTGATTTCTGTTCGGATCTTTATTATTTCTCTTCTCCTGCTGGGTTTAGGCATTATTTCATAGTCTTTCTCCAGCTCCTTTAGGTGGAGGGTTAGGTTATGTATTTGAGACCTTTCTTGTTTCTTGAGAAAAGCTTGCATTGTTATATACTTTCCTCTTAGGACTGCCTTTGCTGCATCCCAAAGGTTTCGAACAGTTGTCTTCTCGTTTTAATGGGTTTCCATGCATTTTTTAAATTCTTCTTAAATATCCTGGTTGACCCATTCATTCTTTAGTAGGATGCTCTTTAGCCTCCATGTATTTGAGTTCTTTCCAAATTTCCTCTTGTGACTGAGTTCTAGTTTCAAAGCACTGTGGTCCAAAAATATTCAGGGAATGATCCCAATCTTTTGGTACTTGTTGAGACCTGATTTGTGACCTAAGATGTGATGTATTCTGGAGAATGTTCCATGGGCACTAGAGAAGAATGTGTATTCTGTTGCTTTGGGCTGGAAATTTCTGAATATATTTGTGAAGTCCATTTGGTCCAGTGTGTCATTTAAAGTCTTTATTTCCTTGATGATCTTTTGCTTAGATGATCTGTCCATTTCAGTGAGGGGGGTGTTAGAATCCCCTACTATTATTTTATTGTTGTCAATGTGTTTCTTTGCTTTTGTTATTTATTCGTTTATATAACTGGCTGCTCCCATGTTAGGGGCATAGCTATTTACAATTGTTAGATCTTCTTATTGGATAGGCCCTTTAAGTAGGTTATAGTGTCCCTTCTCATCTCTTATTATAGTCTTTGGTTTAAAGTCTAATTTGTCTGATATAAGGATTGCCACCCCAGCTTTCTTTTGATGTCCATTAGCGTGGTAAATTGTTTTCTTCCCCCTCACTTTCAATCTGGGAGTGGCTTTGGGTCTAAAATGAGTCTCTTACAGAGAGCATATCAATAGGTCTTGTTTTTTTATACAATCTGATACAGATTTTATACAATCTGTGTCTTTTGATTGGGGCATTTAGCCCATTTACATTCAGGGTAACTACTGAAAGATATGAATTTAGTGCCATCATATTGCCTGTAAGGTGACTGTTACTGTATATTTTCTGTGTTCCTTTCTGGTCTATGTTACTTTTTGGCTCTCTCTTTGCTTAGAGGGCTGGTTGTGTGTTTGCAAATTCTTTTAGTTTTTGTTTGTCCTGGAAGCTTTTTATCTCTTCTTCTATTTTCTGTGACAGCCTAGCTGGATATAGTATTCTTGGCTGCATGTTTTTTCTCATTTAATGTTCTGAATATATCATGCCAGTCCTTTCTGGCCTGCCTGGTCCTTATGGATACGTCTGTTGCCAGTCTATTGTTTCTCCCATTGTAGGTTACAGATCTCTTTTCCTGAGCTGCTTTCAGAATTTTCTCTTTGTCTTTGAGACTCGTAAGTTTACTATTAGATGTTGGGGTGTTGACCTATTTTTATTGATTTTGAAAGGGGTTCTCTGTGTCTCCTTGATTTTGGTGCCTGTTTCCTTCCCCAAATTAGGGAAGTTCTCTGCTATAAATTGCTCCAATATACCTTCTCCCCCTCTCTCTCTTTCTTCTTCTTCTGGGATCCCAATTATTCTCATATTGTTTCATCTTATTTTATCACTTATCTCCCGAATTCTGCCCTCTTGATCCAGTAGTTATTTATCTCTTTTTCTCATCTTCTTGATTTTCCATCCTTTGGTCTTCTCTATCACTAATTCTCTCTTCTGCCTCATTTATCCTAGCAGTCAGAGCCTCCGTTTTTATTGCACCTCATTAATAGCCTTTTTGATTTAACTTGGTTAGATTTTAGTTCCTTTATTTCTCCAGAAATGGTTTCTCTAATATCTTCCATGCTTTTTTCAAGCCCGGCTAGTATCTTTAAAATCGTCATTCTGAACTCTAGTTCCTACATCTTACTATTGTCTGTATTGATTAGGTCCCCAACATTTGGTATTGCCTCTTGTTCTTTTTTTTGAGGTGATTTTTTTCCATCTTGTCATTTTTTCCAGAGGAGAATAAATGAATGAAAGAACAAAATGTTAATAGGGTAACAACTACCCCAGAAAAATATATGCTAAACAAATCAGAAGAGACCTGAAACCGGGGGGAAAGAAACGGAAAGAAAGAAAGAAAGAAAGAAACAAACAAACAAAAGAATAAGAAAAAGATAAAAATAAAGAATATGATCAAATATGATCAGGCTGGTGATTAGATCAATGTCACACACTATATTTTGGGTGTATTTTCATCTGTTAGAAGAAACTGCCTCCCAAAATTTAGAGAAAGCAAAGCTTATATATGTACAAAAATAAAGGTAAATATGATGAAGGGATGGAATATGACTGTAAAGAAGAAAATTATAAAAGATTTTATAAAAGAAATTGATAAGGTAAGAAGTTGGTTTAAAAAAAAAAAAGAGAGAATGTAATCAGGCAGGAGAGTAGAACAAAGCCATACACTAGAGATTTAGGGTATATTTTGGTCTGTTAGAAGAAACTGTATCCCAAAATTTTAAAGAGAGGACAACCTATGTATATACCAAAAATAAAGTTAACTACTGTGAAGGGGTAAGATATGGCTCTAAAAATGAAAAATAAAAAAGATTTTTTAAAAAAGTGATTGATAAGATGTTGGTTGAAAAAGGGAAAAATAAAAATTCAAAAAAAAAAAGAAAAAGAAGAAAAAGAAAATTAAAAAAAAAACTTTGAAAGACTAAAGAATCATGGTAAAAAAGCCATGAATTCTATGTGCAGTATTCCCCTAGTGCTGGAGTTCTGCCATTCTCATTGTTCAGTAAACTTGGTCTTGGCTGGCTGTTTTTTCTGATCTTCTGGGGGAGGGACCTGTTGCCATGGTTCTCAAATGTCTTTCCCGGAGGCGGAATTGCCCCGCCCATGCCAGGCCGGGCTAAGTAATCTGCTCGGGTTTGCTCTCAGGAGATTTTGTTCCCTGCAAGCTTTCTGTTCAGCTTTGGAGGGCGAGAGTGAAAATGGTGGCCTCCCAATCTTCACCTGGAGGAGCTGAGAACTCAGGGCCCCACTCCTTAGTGTGCCCCCAGAGAAAAGCAGTCAATCACTCCTGTCTCCCCGGTCTCCAAACGCACTCCATGCTCACCTGGCCTGTGATCGAGCATTCTATCTCTGGCACCCAACCCCAAGTAGAGTCTCCAAACCCAGCAGATCACTGTGATGCATTCCTGTGCTGTTCCTCCAGGGGGAGGAAGGGGAGTCTCCTCAGATCTGCTGCTTGTTGGGTCCATGCTGGAAGAGCAGTGGTCTGACTGTGCCATGGATCATGGTTTATGGCAACCCCAAGCTGAGAGCCCACTCTTTGACTCCATCTTTGCAGCCAGCTTCCCCACTCCAATACCTGGGAGCTCTGCTGCACTCAGGCACCCCCCGGTCTTCCTATGACCCCGAGAGTCCTGAGACCACACTGTCCCAGCGAGGGTTCCACCCCCCACTTAGCCACTGGAGCAACGTCCCTCAGCGGAGCAGACTTCTATAAGTTCCGATTTTGTGTTCCGCTGCTCTATCACTTGCCAGTAGCGGCTGACAGAGGCTCCCTCCCCCTACAGTCTATCTTCCCGACAATCGCCTCGGATTCACTTCACATGTCCTACCTTCCAGAAAGTGGTCACTTTTCTCTTCAGAGAGTTGCTGCTATTCTTTTCTTTGAACTCCTGTTGAGTTTGTAGGTGTTCCAAATGGTTTGATCCCTATCTAAGTGAATTCCTGGGTCCAGAGGAAATCTTCCTTCTCCCCCTAAATATAAAATTCTTAACAAGAAAAAAATGTTTAAAAACAACTGACAGAAAGAAATTAATTACTAGAAAGCCAGACAAAAACTAAATTAGAAGGGTAAAATTAGAAACACACAAAAGCAGAATTCAAAGTGAAATACCTTACAGGTAATTAAGAAGGTGATTTTATCTCAAAGTTAATAAATAATGAGGACATTGGTGTCATGAAACAATGTGCCAAAAGAAATCCATTATATAAATGTAAATGAAAAACCTGAAGATAAAAATAATAATTACCATTATTATTGATGGAATCAAATATATGTTTTCAATTTATATTTACTACCATTTGGTATGTCTTATTTTGTATCTAGAAATAGAATAAGGACATAGATGGTTTGAGAAAAAAGCCAACGTTTTAGCGACTAATGAATGTCTTAAATAGTGTGTGTCTTAAAAAACAGTAAAAGTCTGTATAATGGGGGCAGAATAGGCTTAAATATATGTGTGTAGTCAAAAATATAAGTTAAGGCAAATACTGATTCCCAATTTAGTATCATGTTTACCTGAAATCTGCATAATTAAGGACTTGACATTTTTTCAGTGACTGGTGGTGGATGAAATGTAGGTTGAGCTATATGTTCCATATAATATTTGAGGATATAATTGTTAAAACTTATTTGCAACAGAACCGTTAATTCACTCATTCCAAAAATAGTGATTGAATATCTAATATGTAGCAGATAGTGTTATAATGGTGAAGCCATACCATAAATGCTACTCTCAAGGAACTTATGTTCTGCTTGGGGAAAATGGACAACACATATACAAATAAAATATGTACTATGTTATATAGTAATAAATTATATGGAAAAGAGTAAAGCAAGTAGGAGACCAACCAGCACAAGGAATCATATTTCTTTTTTAAATTTAAATTCAGTTAGCCAACATATAGAACATCATTAATATCAGACTTAGAGTTCAGTAATTCATTAGCTGCATAGAACCCAGTGCGCATCACATCACGTGCCCTCCTTAATGCCCATCACCCAGTTACTCCATCCCCCCACCCACTTCCTCTCCAGCAACCCTCAGTTTCTTTCCCATAGTTAAGAGTTTCTCATGGTTTGTCTCCCTCTCTGATTTCTTCCCATTCCATTTTTCCCTCCCTTCCCCTATGATCCTCTGTACCATTTCTTATATTCCTTGTATGAATAATATATAAGAATGATATTTCTTACATAGTATACTAACAGAAGACTGGATAGTATAATATTCATCAAAAAACTGAAAGAAGGAACAATATAAACTCTAGCTGTCTGGAGCAAGAAGATTCCAGAAAAAGAGAACATTAAATGCAAAAGCAGAGCTATGAGAACTTAATGTATTTGAAGAACAGCAAGGAGACCTGTGTAAGTAGAGCACAGTGAACAATGCTGAACAAAGTAGTATATGAGGTCAGAGCTGAAGTCAGAAGGGACCAGATTCTTGTAAGATTTTACAGGACAAAGTTAAGGATTTTGAATTTCACTTTGGATTACATCATTCCCTCTTGATTTTTGTGTTGAAAAGAAATATAAGAGGACAAGGATGAAAGCAGGGAGATCTCTTGGGATGTTATAGCAATAATCCAGGTGGGGGAAAAACATGGTAGTTTGGACCAAGTTGTTAACGGGAGAGGCCACATGAAAAGGACAGATTTTTAATGTTTCTTAGTGTAGATAAAAGATTTAATTGTAGTTTTGATATGAAGTATAAAAAGAAAAACAGGATTCTAAAATAAATTCAAGATTTATTTTACCTTAATAACTGGTATGGTAAAATTTTTGTTGACTAAGATGGAGAAAACTATGGGAGGAGTAAGTTTTAAGGTAGAAATCAAGAGTGAAGTTTTCTGCATTTGAGTAGAAATGTCAAGCAACTAGCTTAATATTCAAGCTAGAATTCTGGGAAGATATCCCAACTAGAAGTATTTGTCAATCATCCACAAATAGATGGTATTTAAAGCCTGTCAAATTGAGTGAAGCTGATTGAACAGAAAATTGCCCATTGGATTTAGCAAGGCAGATATAAGTGAAGATTTTTTGTTGGGTAAGAAGAGTAAAAATTAGTGAGACTATGGAAATAACAGTTCTGTTGTAAAGTAGTACAGCAGGAAAGTCAGTAATGGTGTAAAAAGATGTGTTTTTTTTATGGAAAAATTATAAAATGAGCAATGTGCAAAGACAAAGGAATAAGATAGTAAAAAAGGGAACGATTCCTGGAATTATGTCCTTGAGTAAAAAAAAAAAAAAAGTAGATGGGATCTAGTGAACAAGTGGAACCACCCATCCTTATTAACAGGAGTAAGAACAGAATATACGGGAACAGAATATATGGGAACAGTGGTGGATGAGTTAGTAAAGTGATGTTAGATACATCTAGAATTTCTGTTCTGTGATTATTTCTCTTTTCTTGGTGAAATGGAAGAATCATATGAGTGGGATAAGAGTGCTGGTGGTGTAGCATTTTGAAGAAAAAGAAGATGGCATAAAACACTTCTTGGAGAGAGTGGGAGAGATAGTGGACTGCAGAATTCTACGAGGATTGCAGAGCACATTAACAGCCCACCTGAAGTAAGTGGTCATGATTCAAAATGAGACCAGTCAACAAGGTTGGGTATTTTCCTTCAAGCACAGAGCTGATGGAAGATTCCCAGATTGGGGATTGTCTAGGCAGTTTTATGAGTGAAATAGATTATGTAGGCTGCTAAGAATGTTTCAAGGCGGTGATAATAATGATAAGCCAATGATTCTTATCTGGAAGTGGAGGGAAGTGAGAATAGGTTAGGGATGAGGACCAGAAAAATAGGTGGCAGGATTAATGTATTGTCCATTTCTATGGGGCCAAATGATAATAAAGTCAAGGCACTGCAAGAGATGATTGAGCTCTGAATAGCCATCACCAGGGAAATCCAATGAAAGTAAATAAGGTCTATTTTAAGAAAATAACCAAGAAAAAAATGAGAGAATAGAAAAGATTTTAACAGTATAAGAAAATGATCCCTGTCTGGTTATACCTTAGCATTAAAAATCTACAACTTGGATTTTACAACAAAAGATGTAGGAATACATATTTTTAAAACTGTTTTGTAGTTTAAGAAAGTTATATAAAGAGATAGATAGGTAGATAGATAGGCACAGATATATAGGTAGATAGATTTTATATTTATTTATACATATAAAGGACTCAGGGCATATAAATAATTTCAAGCTACTCATTCCCTTCCATTTTAAGTGCACATCAACTGCCAAAGCCTAAGATTTAAAATAGAGTTTTTTATTCTCTATTTTGAAGGGGAAAAAAAAAAAGTTTGGTTTCTGGGATGATGGGGTTAGTTGTGAATACATAAAAATAAGTACAATGAAAGTATAAAAAAACTGGTAATTACAAAGAAAATTGAACAATTTAAACTCAAAATGTATAGCAATAGGAACTAGGACATATGGAGCAAATCACTCACTTAAATGAGAAGTACAGCTGAAAGTCTGCTGTAGTTTTGGAAGAGCATTTTGTCTTTGTCTTGTCCCTTTCTTCTTATCAGGGGATGAGCTAAAAGAAGGAACAACTTACAGAGCTTAGGTGAGAGACATAATAAACATTCCGATCCAAATTCCAAATTACATAAAATTTGACAAATGTAGGAGTGTATTCCTAAAGAACCATTTAAAACCCAGCATTAGCCAGGATAATACAGCGAAGGCAGTAGCTCATTATGCACTGTGAAAGACCAGAATTTGACAGCTTTCAGCTACCTTTTCCAACAAAAGGCTGTTATCAAGATTTTTCATGGTAAATGCTTTTAATGAAGCCCCTGTAGGCAAGTTGTCAAAGTGTACACATGTCATTTTGCATGTCCCTCTTTAAAAAATGAGATGAAAACTGCTGAGAACACTTTGGACAGCACTTCTCCGCAGAACAGGAGTCCTCAGCTGCCTCTAATGACCATATCCATAAGACCTTGATAATGACACAATTTCCTGCTGAATGTCTTGTTGTTGCCCCACAGGGAGCACAGTTACATTGATGTATCAAAACTGTTTAGTGACAATGCCTATTATTACATTCTTGACTTTCTACTTTCTGAGTTTTTTGACACATTTTTATTATATAAGGATTTGGAAAGTACTACAAAGAAACAGCTTTTTATCCCTCAGCTGGAACAAAAATGGTTTGCCTGAGAAGTTAACCAATTCATCAATTTATTTAAATTCTGTGATAAGTTTTAATATTGGAGAAAATATACTGTGTGTACAGCAAATGTTGAGAGAACATGGACACAGCAGCTGTGTGTTAGATTTCTTAAAAATTTTATGCAGCATACTCCAATATAAATGTCAATTCACTTGTGGAAGAAGTAATGACTTAAAATTCTAGTTTATTCTTAGAGTATAAAGCAAAAAGGACAAAAATCTTTATCTCTACTGCTCCTTCTCTATATTTTTGAGATATTATATTTATCTGTATTGGAATAATGGCTCTAAGGAATGTTTAAATGTGTAGATATTTATGTGTTATTATTTTTAATATATAATAGGAGACCAGAAAGATAGCTTTATTGTATGGATTATGCCCAAACAGGAATAGGTTTAATTCAGATTTTTTTTTTTAATAATAAGACTGCAATTCCAAGCTTTGGCTGATACTGTTAGGGTCAGAAATAGTATAAGTTAAGGTAGCCTGGGGTAACAAACAGGGCCCAGTGCATACTGGCACAAAACCAGCACATGTATTTTTGCTTCACATCCTGGGGGAAAGGAATGGAGAGGGCTTTTATCATGTTAAGATTCAGGAACCCAGGCTGATGGAGTCTCCAAAATGATGGTGACTTTTCAACACATGCCTTTGAAGTTTCCTCTGGGAGTAGAATCCATCGTGTCATCCAGAAATAAAAAAAATAATAATAATAATAAAAATAAATATAAAAAAATAAAAATAAATAAAAAAATAAAAATAATAATAAAAAAAAGCTGATGACAGGCACATAGAGGGTTCCATAGGTCAGGTGTGGAGGTTGAACTCATCATTTTCACTCACATCGAGTCTGGCTCTAGACCTATAAAAAGAAGAGAAACTTCATTTTGATTATTAGCCAGCAGTCATTCCTTAAACATCTTCCATTAAGGCCATATCAATATGAGGGCCTTCTGCTGCAACATATTCAATTGGGAATATTTCACCAAGTGGGTTAATCAAATTAAATATACCTGAAGCATCTAGGAATATCGCATAAGTCTGAGGATCTATTATTAAGTATCCATTTATTCTCAGTGGGACACTCAGAAAAACCTTACTATGTGGTTATATAATGTCTGTCTTATTGCTTCTTTTTCCTAGTTTGGTTTGATCTGTTGTTTGATGGTTGGATTCTGTGTGATATTTTCTGGCATAATGAGCTTTTCTGGCATCAATTAAACAGCTATTTTCCTTGTCAGAGCTGTTACACGAATTCCAAAGAATTGATATCTCTATTATGTACAGTTTAAATCCTAGTCTTTATTTAACAGAAGCTATATTTATTTTTTATGTATATGGCTATAATTTCAAAATATGTGAAATATTATAGATGTAACTTTCTTTTAAATCAGAATATTCCAGTCATTCAATAAAAAATCCTTTATTAAACTTATACTAAGGGTCATGTACCTTAATAAGCCCTGGGGCTGCAAAGAATACATGTTTTAAAGAAATTACAACAAAACATGGAGACAGACTTATAGACCAATAGAGACTAACATGAAGACAAAGCATTTGAAGTGTCTCTGTATATTTTTTATTTTGGATTACTGAGTGGGTGTTTTAATAATATCTAAAAAATACAAAACTAAATAGTTTTGATCCAAAATTATTTTAAAGAACTTCAATGCCATTTTTAACAAACACATAATTTCCTGAAGATCACAAAACTCCTCCTACTTCAATATATGTGGTTTCAAATGTACTGAATTAAAATTTGGGTCAGTACTAAGGAGTCAAGCTAGACTTCTAAGCCCCCCCCCCACAGAAACTAATGTTAATAAGAATAGAAAAGGCAAACAAACAAACAAAAATCATTGCAGGAAAACACACTGCAAGCAGTTAGGGAAAGAAGGTGCCAACTTCATATTCTAATCTTGTTGAAAGTAGTGATCACTGAGAGAAGTCTCTCTAATTTGATTTCATGCAGATTTTAGATGTTTTACATGTAAAGACTACAAAAATTAAAGGTAGGTAAGAAAAATCCTAAAAAAAAAATGACTTAAGAATACACACACACACACACACACACACACACACACACACACACACTGCTGCAGAGACAGACCAAGAGGTGTAGTAAAAACCCATGGGGTAAAGAGCAAACATTCTTTTCTTATCACTTTCTATTCTACCTGAGGCAGGAAATAAATTTTGGATCTCATTCATTTGGTCGCTCTAAGCTAAAAATAAGTAGAATGGATATATCCAGAGGTAATTGTCTTTAGCAATACTGAAAACAAAAGAGACAATAAAAATAATCTTTTTAGAAAGCAAGACAGAGTACAATCCCAGGTAAAATTAGATCCTCCAGGTGAATGGCATGCAGTTTTACAAAAGAGAAACATCTAAAAACTATAGTAACAAGAAGCAGAACATCGGTTTCTATAGGCTATTGAGCAAGGAAGAGAGATTGGCTTATGAAGGAGATGATGGAAATGTTCTAAATTTTGATTATTGTGATGCTTACAAAATTATCAACATTTGTCCAAATTTATAAAGTGAACACTGAAAGTAGCTGAATAGTGTGGTATGTACTTTATATCTCCACTAAGTTGGTTAAAAATTAAACAAAAATGGAAATATTAAGCATAAAATGAAGTACTGCAGTCTTCGTTTGGCCCTTTTGGAAGGGCCTCCTAAAAGCAGAAGGTGAGGAGGAAGAGACTGTGCGCTGAGACTTGAAACTTATAGAAGAAAGCACATGTTAAAGGTGGGGTCACCCTAAGGGTAATCCCCAGCATCAGTATCAGAATCTGTATCAGTATCAGTGCCATAGTTAGTAGACAAGATTTTTGTCCAGCAGCAAAGTCCAGGGTAGAACTAGTGACCCTCAACTTAGACCAGAACCCTTTGGAGTGTGCTAAAGTGGCTCCAGATAGTTATTAGATAGAAAAGGAAAAAACAAAACAAAATAAAACAAAAAAACCTATAAGAGTACTTCAAAGATATGAAGTGTACAATGGGAAGGTTTACCATATATGTGTAATCAAATTTCTAAAAGAAGAGAATGGAGAGATGAGTGGAAATAAAATATTTGAAAATGGAATGATTGAAATTTTTCCTGAAGATACATAAGATTCCACAGGTATATGAAGCACAGTTTAAAAGTGTACAGGATAAATACAAAGATGTGCCCATCTAAAGGCATTATAAGAGCACTGAGAAAAACCAGACACAAAGAAGGTGTTTTAAAGGTAGCCAGAGATTTGTGTAGGATCACATAGACAGGAACAACAATTAAACTATGCCAGATTTCTCAGCAACTAAAACCTGAAGTCATGGTTTTATATTTTGGAGTAAAATGCTGAGAGATCATTATTGTTAATAAAAATTTTTGAATCCAGAAAATATATCTTTTAAAAACAAAGTCAAATAAAGAAAACTCTTAAATACACAAAAATGGAGTTTACCACTTGCAAGCTCATATTCATACTAAAGAATCTCTAAAGGAAGTCCATCATGAGAAATAAAATGTACCCATGGACTTAGTAGGGAAGTGTGAAATGCAAGAAAGAATGGTAAACAGACACTGGTAAAAATAAAAATAAACAAAATGTTGGGGTTTTTTTTTTTGAAGTTTCATTTATGATACCAAAATGACAGGATTCAAATCCTAGAAAAAGATATAAGGTATTTTAATGGAGTATTTTAATAGAGTGTATTTTAATAAAGTGTACATTTTCTAAAGTTCTCTATTTGGGAGAAAAGCATTAAATTTAGATGGTATACAGTATATTATGCTTGGTAAAATTTTAAGGAGAGCCAGATAAAGAGGAAGGATTATACAGCTTGCACAAGGGTAATGTGGAAAATTTAATAAGAAAACAAAAACAATATTTAAAAAATCAATTTTTATTTATTTATGTATTTTCCTTTTTATTTGAGGTAGTTGACACAAGTTGTTACATTAGTGTCAGGTGTACAACTTGGTGATTTCACAAGTTAACACATTATGCTCTGTTCATCATCAGTATAGCTGTCATCTGTCCCATTACATCACTGTTATAATATCATTGACTGTATTCCTTATGCTCTGCTTTTTATTCATTCCCATTAACTGGAAGCCTGTATCGCCCTCTCCTCTTCCCCTGTTGCCCAACCGCCATCCATCTCTCCTCTGGAAACATCATTTTGTTCTCTGTATTTATAGTTTTGATTCTGCTTTTTGTTTGCTATTTTTAGCTTTTATTTATGAGTGGAATTATATGGTATTTGTCTTTCTCAGTCTGACTTATTTCACTTAGCATAATACCCTCTAGATCCATCCATGTTGTCTCAAATGGCACAATCTCATCCTTTTAATGGCTGTGTAATGTTCATGTATGTGGGGTGGGGTGTGTGTGTGTACATGCCATATCTTCTTTATACATTTGTCTCTTTATGGACACTTAGGTTGCTTTCATGTCTTGTTATTTACATTTTTTTATTATTGGGGTGTCTGGGTGGCTCAGTTGGTTGAGCGATTGCCTTTGGCTCAGGTCATGATCCTGGAGTCCTGGGATCGAGTCCCACATCAGGCTCCCTGCTTGGCGGGGGGTCTGCTTCTCTCTCTGACCCTCTTCCCTCTCGTGCTATCTCTCATGCTCTCTCAAATAAATAAATAAAATCTTTAAAAAAAATAAATTTTTTATTATTATTTTTTCCTTTTTGCTTGTGTATGTTGACACACAGTGTGACATTAATTTGGGGTGTACAACTTAGTGAATTGACATGTTTGTCATGTTTATACATTATGCTATGTTTGCCACAAGTGTAGCTTCTTCTAAAGGCAAAAAAGGAGAAAATATTCAAGATAAATAAATGTAGGATAAAAAAATTCCAAAATGAAAAGAAAAATAGGAGAGAAGTAAACATGCCATAAGAGACTCTTAACTATAGAGAACAAACTGAGGGTTGATGGAGGGAGGTGGATGGCAGATGGGCTAGATGGATATTAAGGAGGGCACTTGTTATGATGACTATAGGCTGTTGTATGTAGGTGATGAATCACTGAATTCTACTCCAGAAACTAAGATCGCACTGTATGTTAACTAAGTAAAATTTAAATTAAAAATAATTCCAAAATATAAAAAGCTAAGGTGAAGTCCCAGTGTGTGCACAATCATTTAAAATGTAAATACACTTTTTAAAAGAAGGTGTCAGAATGGATTTCAGAAATACAACAATATACTCCTAATAGAAAAAATAAAGAGATGAATACATGGAAATATGTAACAGGATTTAAAAATACCAGGAAATTGCTGAATAAAATAAATATTACATAGCTTGGAAAGATTTTCTCTGCAGTAGGCACGATTCCTATAATGCTTACCTGACCTGTGCAGTGAAGGCTACTATGGTGGAAAGGCCAAACAGAAGCAACTAGAACTACGTCCACCTAGGAAAATAGTAAACCAAAAATAATAGGACATTCCTGAAGGTTTTTAAGTTTAGTTCTGCCATCAAAAACTTGAAGGATGTGGGGGTAGTAATTCCTACCACATCCCCATTCAACTCACCTGTTTGGCCTCTACAGAAGGCAGATGGATCTTGAGCAAACACAGTGGATTATCGTAAGCTTAGCTAGGTGGGGACTCCAATTATATCTGCTGTACTAGAAGTGGTTTCATTGCTTGAGCAAATGAACACTTCCCTTGGTACCTTATATGCAGCTATTGATGTGGCAAATAATTTTTTCTATTGTCTGCTAGTAAAGAGCACCTGAAATATTTGGCAAGGCCAGCAAAAATAGACTTTCACTATCCTGCTGCACAAGCATATCAACCATCCAGCTCCATGGCATAATTTAGTTCCTAGGAATCTTGATTGCCTTCCTCTTTCACAAGATATCACTGATAAACTACATTGATGATATTGTGCTTTTTGGACCTAGTGAGCAAGAAGTATCAACTTCTCTAGACTTATTGGTAAGACATTTGCAATGCTAGAGGGTGGGAAATAAATGTGACAAAAATTCAGAGGCCATCTGCCTTAATGAAATTCCTGGAGGTCTAGTGGTATGGGAAATGTTGAGGCGTCCCTTCTAAGAGGAAGGGTAAGTTGTTGCTTCTGTCCTCTTCCATAATCAAAAAGAAACAGGAAACAGGCTTCTGATTTTAGAAGTAATGTATTCCTTATTTAACTGTGTTTTTCCAGCACATTTACTAAGTGATTTGAAAATCTGCTACTTTTTAGTGGGGTCCAAAGTAAGAGAATTTTCATACTTGTACAGATTGAGTAATAATTTAGTAATCTTTCTATCAATTTGACTTCTGGGAATAACATGATTAACTAGCCAACACCATGGGTCTGCATTAGTCAGACTATTTTGACTATTGCTTCGATGTTATTGTTGTCCATTACAATAACCATATCCACTTTGCCTTTAGTATTTGAAGGCTGCTCCTTACTCCTTCCCAACTTAGGCTCCAATTACTCACATTAGATATGTTCACCATTATAGTGACTGGAGATCCCACAGAGAAGAGTAATTGCGAAGCTCTTCAGGGATGCTGAGCCTCCCCTCACATATTTATTTCTCACAGTACTGGTGAAAAATATGCTTCTTACCCTTGCAGTGTGGGTGAGTAAGTCTCAAACAACAAATCCATTCTAACATTCTCCTCACAAGCCTTTGAATTCCTCCCCCAACATTAAACCAAAGCAGGTCTAGAATTTCCAATTTATTCACCATGGGCAATCTTTTGATCTATGTTTTAGCTGACCAAACTAATTTTTAGATACCTTCCCAACTTTCTGACCTGCAACATAAACGCAGACTCTCTCCTTAGTGAGTACATATCAATAAATTTGGCCAGATTCAACTTTATGTTCCTTCTATCATTATCACACTCGTAGTAGCCATTCTCATACATGTTCATCAGAATTCTGTCTGTATATATTAGAAAATGTGAGTAGATCTTTTAGAGTGTAGCACACCTCCTCATGGGTCATGTTTTATACCTGATCTTCAGAGGCCTGCTAAGGTTTGAGTCTAGTTCAGATCTAAAAGCAAACAATGGTGCTGGGGTTGGGGCCTAAGAAGCATGAACATGGTCTTACATGACAACTGCCTCAGAGGAGGCCATTACAGTTTCCACCAGCACTGCAGGTAATCTTAATGTCTGATACCATTAAGGATGGGAAGACTGCTTCTACTGAGATTGGGGAGGCATTTAGCAAAGAAGATTTATTTAAGGGTCTCTTGAAATAAAGAAGCAAAAAAATCTTACATATATTATCTTAAAATTAATAATAAAATAAGCAGAATAAGTATTACTAGTGTATATTTGGGTACTTTAGCTTCTAAAAAAAAAAGAAAGAAAGAAAAAAAAGAATGTAGGGTCTCAATGTCCCATTTTTATCCACGTCTCCCCAGTTGTGCTCATCTCAATTTAGAGGATCCCATTCTTTCTCAGTCAATGCTGTTAAAAGTTGACACTCTGCAAATTGGAAGTTCATGTTGTGCTCTAATTCAGCCAGTCACAGGATGAGAGTCTGAATTTCATTTTAGCAGTCTCTGCCTTCCAGCTACAAGAGATAAGGGTCTCCTTCAAGTCACACATAGAAACCTTCAGTCATGTATGTGGCACTTGAGATGGGAATGAGAATCCTTGAGCTTATCCTTTTCTTTTGCCACTATCCAAAGGCAAGGGGGAGCAACCAAGCAATCTCATCAAATTGTTAGTTTTCCCAAAATATTTGAAAATATACAGTCATCATCCCAGATCTTGTGTCTTATAAGTGATTTATTAGGATTATCCAATGGTGATATTTTTCATATCTCTAGTGCCAGATCATGCCAAGAGCTATTAGTGCTCTCTTTACCACTAAAAATAGTCTTTAACTTCTTTAAATATAATCAGACTGGAGAGTTAATTCCCAAGACCCTAGAACCAATTCAGAAAACTAATTCTTTTTTTTCTTTCAAGATATTATTTAAATTCTAATTAGCTAATATATAATCAGAAAACTAATTCCTAAAATTCTGTCCCTTTAGAATCATTTCAGCACACATAAACACAGCATATATATATATAGTTTAATAACAGAATATATATTGTTTAATATAAGGAATTATCTCAGGCAATTATGTAGGGTAAGATGTCCCATGATCTATAGTCCAAAGGCCTACAAACCAGGAGAGTTGATGGTCTAAATTCCAGTCCGAGTTTGAAGGTATGAGACTGATGTGTCAGTTTAAAGATCATCAGGTAGAGAGAGCAAATTCTCTCTTTGTCAGCCTTTTGTTCTATTCAAGCCTTCAACAGGTTGTATGAAGCTCATCATCACTGGGGAAGACAATCTCCTCTTCTCAGTCTATCAAATTAAATATTAATTGCATCTAGGATCAATCTTATAGATACATCCAGAATAATGTTTCATCATATATCTGGGTACCCTATGGCCCATTCAAGTTGACATATTAACCATTATATGCATAATTTAAAAATACTTATAGATGAATATTAAAGTAACAGTTACAAGTAGAATTATTTTTCTTAAATGTTTATTTTAAAAAAATTCTAAAAATTCATAAGCATATTACTTAATTTAAAAGTTACAGAATAAATTTAAAAAGCAAAATATACCAAGAAATTAGAAAGAGCAAGAAAAATATAGGAGCAAAAATTAATGAAATAGAAAGATACATTGGAGAGGATCTGTAATGGTAAAACTTGGTTCTTTAAAATGGCAAATAAAATAGACAAATGTCTGCCGTTATGGACCAAGAAGAAAAGTTAGGTGGCAAGATAAATTCTATTAGCAGTAAAAAGTGAGATTAATGGTGCCAATAATTCAAATATAAAAATCTATATACCAAAAATATTTACAACATAGCCAAAAAAATACACATTCCAAGATAAAATAAGTTACCAAAAACAATTCTAAAAGATACATTTAAAAATAATAGTCTTATAATCATTAAAGAAATGAAACTATATTGCTTGCTTCAACAGGGGTGGGCTTGGGATGTTTATAATGTGATGTTTATAACATGACCTATGTAGAAATGCCTGACTGTGGACTTTTACAGCAGAGGGCACTAGTTGAGCAGGAGGAAACTACCTGTTCCTTCTGACTTACCTGCTCTCTGCACTCACCTCTTTCTCCTATATTGTATGATAAAGTTACATTTATGTAAAAGGATAATTTGATAAAGCTTTCTGGAGCAAAAGGTAATATATATCAAAAAATAAGATATATCCTATCACTTAGTAAATCCACTTTTAGAAACATATTTAACATTATAATCCAAAGTATGAAAAAATTCATATTGAAAGAAATATATTTGAAATACCCAAAATGAGAAATCAGTTGTTTTTAATAATATCAGTTTTCTTGAATAAATTATGTATCCTCATGTAAAACAATGAAATTATTTAAACTTTCCTACCAAGAAAATACTAGAGGACAATTGTTCCTCAAAAGTTCTCCATATGCTCACAAATTATACCATTTTTATGAAATGAGAAAATTCACTGAGAAAATAAGGAAAAGGAAGGAACGCTCTATTATTTTGTTTTCCTGTGAAAGCAGACCCAAAGAGAAGGAACTGGGTTTGAGTAATTTATTTGGGAGGTCTGATGGCCATGGATGTGTGCCCCTCAGAAATCCTTCAAGAGAAGCTGCTGCAGGAAAATAGGTAACTCACCACCACAGCTGTTGCCCTTTGGAACCATCATTTCATGTGTTCTGAGACCATACTATCAACGAAGACCTAGTGGAAGGAGTACTTGTACCACTACAATATTCTCTGTTGGATCTTTTCTGAAAGCCAGGGCCAGTGGTAGCAGAGGGGATCACAGAACCAATCTCTTTAATATCAATAGGTCTAATAGGACTGAAGTAATAAGGACCAAGTGGCATTAGGTCCATTAGGTCCATGGTCCCAATCTATGGTCATCTCTTCTATTCCTGAGTGTATTCGAGGGATGCTCTAACAAAATACTGGGTGACTTAGACAACATAAATCTATTTCTCACAGTTCTGGAGGCCAGGAAGTCCAGAACAAGGTGACAGTAAATTTGGTTTCTGGTGAGATCTCTCTTCCTGACTTGTAGACAACCATCTGTTGTTAAGTCTTCACATGGCCTTTCCTTGGTGTGTTGTGCAGAGAGAAAAAGCAAGAGATCACTCTTTCTTCCTCTTATTAAAGGCTATCAATCTTATAATATTAGGGATCCATCCCTATGACCTCACTTAACCCTAATTACCTCTTAACAACTCTATCTTCAAATAGAGTAACACTAGAAGTTAGGACTTCAACATATGAATTTTGGGAAGACGCAGTTCAGTCCACAGCACTGAGTATATAATAGGCATCTATGTTTAAGAGTACATATTTGAAAGTCGGAATATATCCCGATGTGAACTTTAACATGCAAAGTAAGTACTATTATAGTAAGGGAGGTTAAGTGGAAGTTCTTGAAGCTGCCCTCCTTCTGTCTCCTACCTGTGCAGCCAAGAGAATGAATAAAAATCAAATCACATCCTTGGAAGGATGGTGGGGCTAATGATATCATTAAAAATGTAAAGGATGCAGGTAGGAGCAGCCCTTGTGATATCTCAGTTTATTCACCAATCTGGTTCTGGCAGAAACTAACTGGGTCTTGGAGAATGACAGTGGCTGCTATCATTGCCAAAACAGATTAATAAAGCCTCAGCATATGGCATATCAGTCATTGACACGATGAGTACGTTTTTTGTTCCCTATGCCTATTAGCATATAGTGGATCAGAAAGAGTTCATATTCATGGGGAATGGACAACAATATTCATTTATAGATTTTTCCACAAGATTGTTAACTCTTCTGCCTTCTGTAATAACATAGTCCCAAAAGACCTGGACCATCTTGGCATCCCTCAGAACATTATACTGATCCATTACATTGATGACATCATGCTATTTTGCCAGTACAAGCAATAAGTGGCTAGTATGCCGGAGGTCTTGATAACACATGTGCTCCAAAACTTGGAAGATAAACTGAAATTTTCAAAATTTGGTACTCGATATAATGGATATACAAGGATATTCCTTCCAAATAAGTGATAAATTGCTGTATCTTGCATAACCACAGAGAAAGAAGCACCTGGTAGACTTCTTTTGCTTCTGGAATCAACACAGTCTGCTATAGGTATACTCTTCAGGCCCGTATACTGGGAGACATGAAGGCTGCCAAACTCATTTGAAGCCTAGAGCAATAGAGTGCTCTGTAGCACGTCCAGGCTGCAGTGCTAACAGCCCTGAAGCTGGGGCTCTATGATCTGCCAGACACTGTGTTTTTGTAATCTTGGCGATGAAAAAAGATATATTTGAGGTTTATGGCAAATTACAGTGGGAGAAATACAAAGCAGATCCCTGGGTACTAGGACAGGGTCATGCCGTTGGCAGCAAAGGATTATAAACACCTTTTTAAAAACAACTCTTAACATGTTACTGGACCTTGACAGACATAGAACACTTGAGCATGACATACCATATGGCTTTGTCTCCAGAACAGACTACTGTAGCTGAATACAGTAATTGAGCAAATGAAACTAGAGTGGTAGGCGATAAAGGCAGAAAGGCAGAGATACTTATAGAACAGGCTAACAAGCTTCAAGTGCAGTGGCAAAACAAGGAACCAACAGGGTCTGATCTTTAATTCTAAAGGAACACTGTGGCTGCTGTGGCAAGAATGATCCATGAGTGAACAAAGTGGAGTGGGAGGTAGATCAGTTCAGAGGTGATGAAGAATTAGAGTAATGACAATTGAGATAATAAAAATTATTTTTTCTGCATTTATTTTAGATGTAGAGGTGATAATAATGTATAGATTGAATGTAGGTTCTGATTTGTGGCAGTGTTTCTCAAACTTTAATATTTATATGAATTATCTGGGGATCCTGTTAAAATCTAAATTGTTTATCTAAAGGGTTTGATTTGAGGCACATGATGTTCATCAAACAAGCTCCCAAGTGATGGTGGTCCAGTATCACGCTTTGAGTAGAAACTGTAAAGATTGAAATTGAGAACAGTTCTGGAGGTTTTTAACTGAGTAACTTGTTGGGATAATGGAATAATACTGATAGAAGATCATTATACTGCTGCTGGTGATAGGATAGTGGAATGAGCATTTTGGTTTGGCCAAAATAAGTGTAAGATTGTCATTAAATATCCATGCAGAGATGACAAATAAGCAATTGAATGTCTGATTCTGGAATGCAGAAGAGAGAGCAGGCCAGATTTAATAGTTTTGGATCATCAATTTACAAATCTCATTCAAGGCATGAAACTGTATGAGATAACTTATAGATAATGAGTATTTGGAAACTCAAATTGGTCCAAGTCCTGAGATCTGAGTCATTCTTATGTTTACTATATATACTATAAACCAAACTCACATATTTTTAGGTTCAGATATTCTCAGCTTGTTTATTGCTTTGTTTTTAAGCTTTTGACAAAGGAAAAAAAAGAAGCACAGTACCATAGCCATCTCAAAATACAAAGATATGTCAGAGAGTTATTTTACCTTCTTTTAGAACAAAGATGGGAAAAAAAATTAAACAAAAGGACAAGTGATTTTATTTATAAATTAAGTGATCAATAGCAGATACCATATTTTTTATGATAACGTCTTCCCTAGAATCTCATCCCCAAAAATATGACTCTTAAAAGCTTTCAAACAGAACAGCAGAAGTCTTTGGTGTTAATATAACTTCAATATCAAAGTTTTTTATTTCAAATGACTGAAAACAGCCTCGGTAATAAAATAATTGGGAAGAAACATCATTCTTTTACATTGGATGAGAGAAAAATACAGTACAGGCATTCTGCCACTTTTAATTGACCATAGTCAATTTTAGAGTTAATTGTTTGTCTCAACCTCATTAGACAGAGGCAGACTCTAATTTTTTTCCTCCATAGGTTGTAAGTACTCTGATCCTTAGCTTTTCTGAATAAAGGGAATGATTTATAAAACAGAGTATGAATGATGCATTTTTATATCTATGGGAAATATATCACCATTTTTACATTAATGCTGATTTTATCCAATTAGATGGATACTTATATTTCCGATTTCATATTTGTATTGATGAAAGAAGAGGATAATACTGTTTTGTTTTTATAAAATCTGAAAGCATTTAATAAACTCTAAAGTTCCATTCGGATTAAAATGGATGGATCCTTTCTTAACATGAAAGCTAGCTAGTTGGATATAGACAGATAGTTGGGGGGGAGAGAGAGAGAGGAGAAGGGTAGGAGAGAGATGTATGGAAGAGGAGGGTGTCAAGTGAAAAAAATCTTCAATAGTGAAGCACTAGAAAGACTCTTTTTTTTTTTAAAGATTTCATTTATTTATTTGAGACAGAGAGCACATGAGAAGGGGGAGGGTCAGAGGGAGAAGCAGACTCCCCACTGAGCAGGGAGCCTGATGCGGGACTCGATCCAGGGACTCCAGGATCATGACCCAAGCTGAAGGTAGTTGCTTAACCAACTGAGCCACCCAGGTGCCCTAGAAAGACTCTTAATAAAAGTCAAACAAAGCATGGATAACCACTCTCATCACATTCATGTAACATTCTGGACATACTACCAAGTGTAGTAAAAATTAATGCACATTTGTGTGTGGATTAGATAAATATGTAGTGTAAATGCACATAGTATTTTATATTATAAAAGAAAGCAACATATGTCATTTTTAGATAAGATGATCAAATCAAATAATGTATTGCTGCAAACCCAAGAAAAATAGCTGAAAAGTCTGTAGGAACAATGTGAAGATACAGTATTGTGAGTACTTTCCTGTATATATGAAGTAATACCTTTTAAAAATTACTAGAAAAATATCATATTCAAAATAAAAAAAATAAAACTAAAAAATTTTGAAAGTTGAACCCAATAAATGTTTAAGATATATAAAAACATTTTAAAACTCTGGGTACCATAAAAATATTTTACCAATATTCATGAAAAAAAAATCAGTCTTTTTGGTAAATCATGTGGCTGTATTACTTATCTTGTCTTATAATTTTGATATATTGGGAAATATTCCATGGTCCGTTCAATCATAGATAATAAAATTGCATTCAATGCAACTTTTTCCAGTGTTCTTGGTAGGATAAAGAAAGTTTTTTTTTTAATTTTTTTTTATTTTTTAAAGATTTTATTTATTTATTCATGAAAGACAGAGAGAGAGCAAGAGAGAGAAGCAGAGGGAGAAGCAGCCTCCCAAGGAGCAGGGAGCCCGATGCGGGACTCGATCCCAGGACCCTGGGATCATGACCTGAGCCGAAGGCAGACGCTTAACCATCTGAGCCACCCAGGTGCCCGGGTAAAGAAAGTTTTAAATGAAAATCTTAATAATGTTGTTCTCAAATTATGCCTGGAGTAAATAAGTAATATATGAGGATAGTTTCAATAAAGATGAAAAATTATATACTTTATTTTCAGCAAAAAGTATGAGGCATCTTTTAGTTCCCTTCCTGACCTGTGAAGAAGGTAGAAATGAAAAACCAACTTTTCTTAGACACATCAGAGGACTGAGATCACAGGACAAACTGCTCCCCTAAAACTAGAGATACAGGTAAATACAGAGAATCTCAGCTAGCCAGGGGAAGAATCCTCTGGAGCCAGTAACTGTAGGAACATTTAAACTATGATTGATGAGCTGCTCGAGGTTCAGTGTGAACTAGCTTGAGAGTAAAAATGCAAGATCCAGTCTTATTGGAGCCCTACACTTTCTTGAGTTTTAATTCCAGGAGACTTACCAGGTTTACACTGTGAAGATTCAGGAAAATCCCATCCTGCTTCCAGCAGGGGAAGAATAAAAATAACAATTTTGAAATACAGCCACAACATTCTGTTCTTCACTATACTTTTTGTGACAAAATTTTATACTACTTTACCAAAGTCTTATTTGACCTGTAGAGAGGGAAATTAGGCAACTTTAACCCACTCTAGCCTTGCTGCCTCATGCAACTGGAGAAAACAAAAGACTAAGAAATTTTTCTGAAAGTCACAGCCCAGGGACTCTGGCATAGGAAAATAACAGCAACAAAAGACATGTTATCAAAGATTATAGAATGCCTCCCTACCCCAATATTATACTACCTCCACTATAGAGCTTCAGGATAGCAGTCGATTGTAGCTGAGAAAACTGGAAGACACAGACTCTGATTAAGAGTTTATAAAAAAAAACTAGTAACAACAGCAGAGAAAAAAAAAAACAACAACAAGAATACTAGGGAAATTGAAGCTTCTAACAGCTTCAACTATAGCAAACATTCAACATAGCCTGGCTCTTCACCAAATACAAAACCTCACACTAAAGGACTTTGTACTTCAATTCCTTTTATCCTGTATATTGTGCCTGGCTGTCTGTCAAAAAAAATTACACAGCATGATAAAAAGCAAGGAAAAAAAACCTGAAGAGATAAAACAAGCACTAGAACATATTCTGATATGGAGAAATTTTGGAATAGTCATACCAGGAATTTAAAATATAATTAATATTCTAAGATCTCTAATGGTAAAAGTGGACAATGAAAGAAAAACTTGATAATTTAAGGAGATGAAAAACCGATGAAGGAATAAAAAGAAAGCTAGAAATAAAAATACTAAAGAATGCCTTTGATGGGCTTATCAGTAGACTGGAAAACAGAGGATAGATTCAGAGATCTTGATGATATGTCAATAGACATTTCCAAAACTGAAATTTAAAAAAGTGAAAAAAAAATGAAACAGAGTATCCAAGAACTGTGAGACAATCACAAAAGGTGTAACATATGTGTTATAGGAGTACTAGGAAAATAAATGAAGGATGGAAGATAAGTAGGAAGGAAGGAAAAAGTAGAAAGAATAATTGAAGTAATAATGTCTGAAGAATTTCCCAAAATTAATGGCAGACACCAAACTATAGATCCAGGAAGCTCCAGAAAACACCAAACAGGATAAATAATAAAACAAAGCAAAATGGCAGACACCAAACTATAGATCCAGGAAGCTCCAGAAAACATCAAGCAGGATAAATTATAAAACAAGGTGAAATAAACAAACAACAACAACAAAAAAACACCTCACCTAGGTATATCATATTTAAACTGCAGAAAAACAGAACAAAATTCTTGAAAGAAGCTGGGGATGGGTGGGTGACAGTATTAGTACCTATAGAGAAACAAAAATAAGAAACGGTAGAATTCTTCACAGACTGAGCAAGCAAGAGAGAGTGGAATAAAATATTTAAAGTAGTGAAGGAAAAACCACCAACCTAGAATTCTGAATCAAACAAAATTATCCTTCAAAAGTGAAGAAGTACTTTCTTAAACACTGGAGGCATTTGTCACCAGCAGAACTGCCTTGCAAAATGTTAAAGAAGTTCTCTAGAAAGAGAGAGAGAAATATGTGTGTGTGTGTGTGTGTGTGTGTGTGTGTGTGAGAAATTCAGACCTACATAAGAAAAGAAGTGCATCAGAAAAAGAATAAAGTTAAATAAAATTTTTCATTTTTTGAATTTCTAGATGATCTAACAGATAAGTGTTCAGAATAATAATAACAAGAATGTGTTGGTGATTATAGCAAATAGATAAATCAAATGGCAGCAATGTTATAAGGGATGGAATGGAGAAATTGAAAATACTCAGTTATAAGAAACCTACAACATTTATGAAACAACATACTGCTATGTAAAATGGACTTGGATTGGTTGTAAATGTACATTTCAAATACCAAGACAACCAGTAAAAAAGTCAAAAAAGGAGGTTTAAATAAATTAGTAAGAGAGGAGAGAAAGCTGAATGAAAATATTTCTCAATTAAAACGAAAGAAGGAAGAGAAAGAATGAAAGGCAAAAAAAAGTGTAAAAATTAACACACTACTACATGTCATCTATAAGACCAAATTTAGATATAAACACACAAATAGATTAAAAGGATAAGGTTGGAGAAAGATACGCCATGTTAATAATAATCAAAAGAATACTGGCATCGCTTTACTGATTTCAGATAAAGGAGACTTCAGAACATAAAGAAGAGCATTACATTATTATAAAGGAGTCAATTTTGTAAAAAACAAACAAACAAACAAAAGTCCTTAAAATCTATGCATCTAACAACAGAGTATAAAAATACACCAGGCAAAAACTATAAAGTGTCAAGGAGAAATAGACAAATCACCATTTAGAGCTGGAGACTTAGACACCCCTCTTTCAGTAACTGACAGATCCAACTGGCAGAATATTGGAAAGGATAGAGCTTAACTGAACACCACCATAGATCAATTGGATCTAACTGGCAGCCATTAAATATCCAACAATAGGAGAATTCATATTTTTTTCCAAGATCATATGGAATATTCATTATGATAGATCACATTCTAAGCCATAAAACATACCTTAGCAAATGTAAGAGAATAGAAATCATATAGCATATACTCTCAGACCATAAAGGAACCAAACTAGAAATCAGTAACAAGAAAAATGACTGGAAAATTGCCAAATATTTCAAAATTAACACACTTTTAAATAACATTTGCATCAAAGAAGTCTCAAAATAAATTGGAAAAAAATATATTTTTTTGCACATAATGAAAATGCAGAAATAATTGCCCAAGTTTGTGGGATGTAATGACAACAATGCTAATGGAAATTTATAGTATAGAATGCATATATTACAAGAGAAGAAAGATCTAAAATCAGTAGTTTAAGTGTCTATCTTAGGAAACTAGAGAAAGAAGAGTAATATAAACCTAAAGCAAGCAGAAAAAAAAGAAATAATAAAAATTACAATGGAAACTAATAAAATTGAAACAAACAGCAAAGAAGATCAATGAAACAAAAAGCTGGTTTTTGAAAAGTTTTTGATAAACTTCTAATCAAGCTAAGAAAAAAAAAAGAGAGAAGACCCAAATTACTAATATCAGAAGTGAAAAAAAGACCATCTCCACTTTTCCTATGGACATTAAAAAACGAATAAAGGAATACAAACAACTCCATGCCCATAAATTTGATAACTTAGATGAAAAGAACCAATTCCTTGAAAGACTGATCTTACAAACTCACACAAGGATAAGCAGATAATCTGAATATCTGTTAAAGAAATTGAATCAATAATTAATAGCCTGTCAAAATGAAATCACCACGCCCAGAGAGATTCACTGTTGATCTACCAAAAAATTTAAAGAATTTAGATCAAGTCTGTTCAATCTCATCCAGAAATAGAAACATATGAATCCCTAGCTCATTTATGAAGTCAGAATTATCCTAATATCAAAACTAGAAAAAGGTATTGCAAGGAAATAATATACAAATCAATATCTCTCATGAATATAGATGCAAATATTGTCAACAAAATACTAGCAAATAGAATCTAATTATGTATAAAAGTAATTATACATCACAACCAAGTAGAACTTATTCCAGATATACAAGACTGATTCAACATTCAAAATCACTTAATTCAATCCATTACATCAGAAAAACAATATTATTATATCAATAGATGAAGAAAAATTATTTGACAAAATTCAATATCCATTCATGATAAAAATTCTCAGTAAACTAGGAATAAAGAGAAACTTCATTGATAAAGAACATCTACAAAAACTTGCAGCTCACATCATGCTTCATAGTTGGAAACTAAAAAATTTTACCCTAAAATTGAGAAGAAGGCAACTTCATACTAAAATTCCTAGCTAGTGCAATATAACAAGAAAAAGAAATTAAATGTATATTGATTGAGAGAAAAATATAAAATTGTCTTTGTTGGCAGATGACACAATTACTTATGAAGAAATTCCAAAGAATTCACACACACACACACACACACACACACACACACACACAACTCCTGGAACTATTACATAACATTGTAAAACCAAGTTAACATATAAAAGTCAATTGATTTCCACTATAGCAGCAATGAAAAATTTGGATTTGAAATTTCAAACATAATGCCACTTTCATTATCACTAACAAATAGGAAAGACTTGGATATATATATTTAACAAAATATATACAGGATATATGAGGAAAACTATAAAACTCTGATAAAAATTAAAGAGATTATAAATGAAGAGATATTCCATGTTTATGAATAGAACAACTTAACAACTTAATATGTTTTTTTTCCCCAAGTTTAAGTATAAATTCAAAGCAATCCCAATCAAAATCCCAGCAAATTATTTTGTGGATATTCGAAACTGTGTCTAAAATTGATATGGAAAGGCCCAGAATAGCCACCACAAGGTCAAACTGACACTAATCTTCTTCATGTTTTACTAAAAAGTTATAATAAAGACAGTGTAGTGCTAATGAAATAATAGATCAATGGAACAAAATAGAGAGCCAAGAAAAGTACCCATACAAATATAGTCAACTGATCTTTGGTAAAGATAATTCAATGGGGAAATGAAAATCTAGTCAACAAATGATGCTGGAAAAATTTTACATTGACATGATAAAACGATGATAGACACTTTTCACAAAAATTAACTCAAAATGGATTATAGACCTAAAAGTAAAATGTCAAACTATAAACATTCTAGAAGATATCATAGAAGGAAACCGAGGTGAGCTTAAGATTGGCAATTAATTTTTATATACAACACCAAAAGCATTATCTATGAAAGAATAAAATAACTTGGAATTCTCAGCAAGGTACTTTTATCAGATATTTATTATCAGATAATAAAAAGACATGCTATTATCTGGGAGAAAATATTTATAAAACACATATCTGATATAGGACTGGTATTCTAAATATACAAAGAACTCTTTAAACTCAAGAATGAGAAAACAAAAAGGGAATTAAAAAATGGAAAATAGGGGCACATGGGTGGCTCAGTTGGTTAAGTGTCTGACTCTTGATTTTTTTCTCAGGTCATGATCTCAGGGTTATGAGATCAAGCTCTGTGTCAGGCTCCATGCTGGGTGTGGAACCTACTTGGGATTCTCTCTCTCCCTCTGCCCCTCCTCACTACCCACCGTCCCCACTCCTGTCAAAAGGAAAATAGATCTGAATAGATCTTAAAAAATGTACAGTTGGCTGATAAGCATATGAAGAAATGCTTAACCTCATATGCTGTTAAAGAATTACAGATTAAAACAACATTGGGGGCGCCTGGGTGGCTCAGGTCATGATCCCAGGGTCCTGGGTTCGAGCCCCACATCGGGCACCCTGCTCGGCGGGAAGCCTGCTTCTCCCTCTCTCACTCTCTGAGCTTGTGTTCCCTCTCTTGCTGTGTCTCTCTCTGTCAAATAAATAAAATCTTAAAAAAAATAAAACATTGAAAGACTACTACATATCCATTAAATTGGCTTTAATCCAAACTACTGACAATACCAAATATGGAAAGGATATGGAGCAATAAGAAATCTCATTCATTCCTAGTGGGAATGTGAAATGATGTAGCCACTTTGGAAGAGAGTTTGGCAGCTTTGACAAAGCTGAACATAGTGTTAGCATGTAACCCAGCAATACACAAATGAGTTGGAGAATTGGATACAAAAACGATTCTGCACATGAGTGTTTATAGCAGCTTTATCCATAAATGTCAAACAATGGAAGCAATGAAGACACCCCTCAATAGGTATGTATATGTATAGAATACATAAACAAATTTTGGTACATCTATAAAGTGGAGTATTATTCAGTAGAAAAAAGAAATAAGCTGTCAAGTCACCAAATGACATTGCCTAAAATGCACATAGTTAAGGGAAGGAAGCTACTCTGAAAAGGCTTCACTACACACTGTACATTTCCAGTTATAGGACCCTCTAGAAAAGGCAAAACTATGTAGACAGTAAAAAGATCATCCCCCCCCCACTACCACAGGAATGAAAGAGGGTGAAGTGAGTAAGTGAACTGCATGGGATTTTTAGGGTGCTAAAGCTATAAAGGATGATACTGTAATGATGTTAAAACATCTTTAACATGCATGATGTTATGCATTTGTCAAAACCCATGGAACTGTACAACACAAAAAGCAAACCCTAACGTAAATTATGGACTTTAGTTAAAATAATGTATTAGTATTGGGGCACCTGGGTGGCTCAGTTGGTTAAGCATATGACTTCGGCTCAGGTCATGATCTTAGGTTGCTGGGATTGAGCCCCACACCAGGTACCCACTCAGCAGGGGGGTCGGCTTGTCCCTCTCCCTCTACCCCTCCCCTTGTTCGTGCTCTCTCTCTCTCTCTCAAATAAATAAATAAAATCTTTAAAAAAAATAATAATGTATCAGTATTGATTCATTAATTGAAACAAATATACCACAGTTATATAAGAAGATGCTAAAAATAAGGGGCAATGCATGAGAGCGGTTATATCTGATCTTTGTACTATCTGGTTAATTTTTCTGTGAACCTAAAATTGCTCATAAAATATATTAATTTTTTAAAGAAGATGAAGTAATTTACAAGTATTGGAAAAAATGTTTTTTAAATAAGTTTAGCCTAATATTTCCTAAATATTGCAAAATCTGTAGGAAAAAATATTTTCCATTGCTATATCTATTAGAAATGAATTTTTTTCATTACAAACAAAATGAAATATAAAAATATATTTGATGTAACATCAATATAAATACCTTCTAGACAATTATGAATATTGAGCAGATAATAAAGACAAAAACTCTATATTAAATAATAAATGAGAGCATTTGTCATTTTATAATGTATAACAAAATGAAATGCAAATAATTACTTGTATTTTGTATTTAATTCTCATTTCATGGGTGTCTGGGTGGCTTAGCTGGTTCAGCATCTGACTCTTGATTTCGGCTTAGGTCACGATCTCAATCAGTCTTAAGAACTAGCCCCACGTTGGCTCTGCCCTGGGTGTGGAGCCTGCTTAAGATTCTCTCCCTCTCACAGAATAAAAAAAATTCTCATTTCAAAATCTCTTTTATTATTTATATATATTAAAAATGTAAAGTTTAAATGTTGTATATGAATCATGTTTTGATAACTTTGCGGTTAGAAAAGAATTTTCCCATGAAACTTTTTTTATTGTTTTATCTAATTAATCCAGATCTATGTATGGGCTTTTATTAGTGTTTTGTGAACATGGTGTTATAAAATGTGCTCCTAGGCCCAAATATTTTTATATTAATCAACTCCAGCTCAGTTTTTGACAGAAACTTTTTGGGCGATATGTCTTCAGATTTAATCACAAACAAAACATTTAAGGCTTCTTTTTCTTACTTTCCTCCATGTGTCTTAATCTCTTGTATTTACTTCTGTTTAAAACATGCTTAAGGTGGCTAGTTTAAAAAACAGTGTGAATCTTAAACCTTTGTTTTATTAAAAAAAATCCATGCACTTGTTCAACATAGAGTATATTTCTTTGAGTTGCTCATGTGAGAAGCAAGTTGTAAATCAACTTGCAATGTTTTTCTTAATTTGGGACTTGTGTTCAAGGACAGTGTTAATTTTCTCTGTCCCAGTATCCTACTACTTTGAATGTGTTTCTTCTAATCATGATTATCCAGGCTCTCCATCTGTCTTAGTTTTAGATGTCTAGACTGCCTCTTCCTGAGAGATGCCCTGAGGAATCCAATTTCAAAAACAACCCTTTATGTATGTTAAAAACTATTCAGCATTTTACATTACATATGTAATAGAACAAAAATGGATCACTAGAAAGAAACCTGATCTATTGAAATAGATAATGAGCTTTGTATTTTACAACCTAGGTCAAAATCATTATAATTTGTTGGGTTTAATGTAAAGCATGAAATCAGCCATAATATCTGGCTTGCTAAAATGTAACACAGGCCTCTGGGGGCAGGGAAGTTTTCAGAGGAGGGTGTAGGCCTTTGGAATGCCCAGGCTGGCGTGACCACTCTGCTGTTGGAATGTTGCCAGGGAGTTGCCTTCCCTAAGCTCTCTTAGCCCGAAAAGGCACTCTGTGATCTAAGAGATGTATGCATTGTCCTTTAGGCTATGATTAGCAGAACTGTAGAACATTCAGATTAGCATATCCTATCTTTCCAGTAAACAGATCCTCCTAGTTTCAGTAAGACCCCTTGTCACACATCATGTGCTTGAGAAACAGTGATAAGGATTTGTGATTCTCTTGAAGGACCAATAAAAGCGGGAGCAAAGAAGAGCAAAGGGTCTTCTTCTATGAGCGTTGACCCCCTTGCCTTCTCCTCTCTTTCACCACAAAGTCTGGAGTCATCTTTCATCCATCAGTACAGGGATTGCTGGCCATTCCCATCAATAAGTATGTCTGATCATTGCTTATTTTAAAAAAAATCAATACTTTATCAGAGGTACCGCATCCTCCAAGAAAAAGAGAGGGGATCTTTCTAACAACACCTATAAGAAGTCTTTTTGCTGGTTCTTTTCACTCCTTATTATACATAGATGTCACATGTGCATGATTTCTGCTGAGTTGGGGGAAGCACAGCTGGTAGCTACCATCACAACTCAAATACACATCTGGTGTGATATTGTCAAAAAGATTCTTCACTAATTTTTTTTTAAAGATTTTTATTTATTTATTCATGAGAGACAGAGAGAGAGAGGCAGAGGGAGAAGCAAGCTCCCAAGGAGCAGAGAGCCCGATGTGGGACTCGATCCCAGGACTCTGGGATCATGACCTGAGGTGAAGGCAGATGCTTAACCATCTGAGCCACCCAGGCGCCCGATTCTTCACTAATTTATATGATGAAACATCTTTTACCTACTACACCTTCTCACAGAAGTGCAAGATATTTCCAAAAAAACCCATCTGGACTCTTTGGTAAAAGGAGATAGTTTTGTTTTGTTTTGTTTTATTAATATATACTATATTATTTGTTTTAGGGAAAAGAGATATTTCTTATCTAATAAGACACTGTTTTCATTGGATTTATTAGATTATCTCATTAGATTTTATTATTTTTTCAACAATTTGGTATTAAGCATTGAATCCCTGACAATTATATATTAGTGTCAGATATGTTAATTCAAAAATAACCTTTTGAAATATTTTTGAGGATCCTTCTTAATTATTTCAACTGTCTAAGACTTTCCAACATACCAAGAAAGAACTAATTACTTCTTTTCCCAGTTTAGCAAATTCATTTTTTGTCTCTTTTACTCAAGACTTGGAATTCCATAAATCTTCAAGTCTCCAAAAGTTGCTTTAAAATAATTTCAGTACTAAAATATAAAATCAACTCTTTATAACCATATACTTTAAAAATTAAGGTTTCATAATTTTATTTTTTATTTGCTATATTGCACAGTAATTGTAGTGTTTATTTATTCTTAAATATATCTGATTTGTCACATGATAAATGATGGAGTTAGCATTGCTCTAAGAGTTCTAACTTAGGCATTTTCTAAATTTTTGAAATTTACTATTCAATATTTACTGGTTATATACAGTACGGTATCTATTTTAATTAGGAGAGATGGTATTAGGTGATAAAAATCATAGGCACTTTACTGAATGATAAAAAGTATTTCAGGAATTAAAACCATTCTCTAATTAGGGCTGTGTGTTAAAGCTCTGAGGTTTTCAAGTATGAAAAAACAGTTATGCTCAGAAATGTCCAAAATGAGCACATGAGTAAATTTATATAATAGTACCCTTGTGTGCAAATTACAAATTCTCTTCATTTCTAGATGTTTATTTAATTATCATACTATAGTTTCAAAACTGCTCCAGTGCTGTTAGTCATAAAATAGGTAATAAAATAGTCTAGTCTAATAGTCTAATAAATAAAGTCAAGTCAACTTTAAGTTTTAATCCAATCAATAAATAACACATATCCCCCCCCCACCAAATATTACAAGCAAATAAATTTATAGGTTTATATAGTAGTTATTGAGAAGAAGAGGTAGAAAATGGATCAGAGAATCAGGAGCCAGATGAGGGGACATACTGTAGGCCTTTTAAAGAATTTGGATTTAGTTTCAATGTAAAGGAAATAATCTGGAGACATGTAGGCAGTATAGTACCTTGCTATACTTTTTTTTTTCTCTTAAGTTACTCTTTTTATTATTTTGAAAAAAAAGTTATAGGGAGAAAAGGGAAGAAGCTGGAGTCTAGAAATAAGACTATATTAATGTCAGTGAAATGTTAAGTCAGAGTATATATTTTTGAAAGCTGTATTATCAATAGGTTTGGGTAGTATAGGTAAAGGATATGGTCAAATGTCCCAGATGCCATGTCAACTGTCCCAGTTGCCATGTCAACTGCCCCAGTTGCATCAACACCTCTCCTTCAGCTCACACCTATGGCATCATTAGTTTTTCCTCATGACCAGGAAAAGAGATTAGGCCAGGTTCAAGATTGGGTTATTTCTATATATTACGATAAGACAAAAATTGGGTGCTGCTAATGATAGTCTCACACTGAAAAGAGGCTAGGAAAAATAATCACATAATTTCAAGCAGTACACCTAGTCATCATCATTGTGTGGAGGAAGAAGTGGTTAAAAACAAGGTTGTACATAGACTCATGAACAATTGTGAATACCTTGACTATTTTGTTTGCTCCTTGATGAAGAAAAGTTGTAAGTCTTAGAAAAAGGCTAGTGGATGAGTCCATGGGAATCAGCATAAGTGGGTGAATTTTTGTGTCACATGTCCTGAAAGCAGCATCTTCTGCAGAAGAGATACTGAAACACCATATTTATAATATATGGATATTAACCAGTCTCCATCCTTGGTCACTACTGTGTTTGCCTAACAGACCTATGAACAGAGTATTCACAGTGTTTGGTATGAAGGGTATGCACGGGCTAAATAATGTGAAATCCCTCTCACCACGGTTATTCTACTTACTGCCAGAGCTAAAGCACCAGCAGAGATCAAATCATCCCTCTGATGGCAAGTGGACTCATGAGACTGACCCCTTTCACCATGGAAGGGAGAGGAATTTGTCTGAAGTGGAATTATATGTATTTCAAGTATAAGGAAGAGATAATAAACTGTCATAATGGCATTGTGGCCCTTTATTACAATAGTAATTATTATTCTAGAAGTTGTGACCAGCTCTTAGAATGGATAATTAGTAACTTAGCATAATGAGTGGATCCAAGTTGTAGAAGGAGTGGACCAGAGTACAGAAGAACTTATTGGTGACTCCATCTATATATGCCTTGTCACATAGTACAGGAAACAACTTGATTGTTTCCTATCGCAAACACTGATTCATTATTGACAAAAACATTCAGATGCTCAGCCTGTGTCTGTGTCAGTCTAGAAATGCCAAGGAATTAATGATCCCAGAAGCCCCTCTTAACCAATAGGAAATTATGGGTCAATATCCACAGATGAAAACAACTTATAAAACACACACCTTATTAGCCATCTTTTGTATAAGTATTTGCTTTTATCACCTCCAAAAAATGGATTTTTGCACTCAAATCTTGGATTCTCATCTAACTTTGGGGAAGCTTCTTGAAGACAGTCAAATAGGCATTCCCTGCTTTCTGTTTTTATAAATATGTAGAGCAGTACAAGGGAGAGATCCTGGTTTACCAGAATCTTGTTTATATGCAGCTTAGCACATCTCTGAAGAATAATGAAAGGTAAGAGGATTGTGTGTATTATTATTTCCTTCCCTATCCTCCTTTAATTAACTCTATTTTAATAACTTCAGGATGCTAGCTATATATGTGGCCACATTCCATTTTCCACAGCAATCACTACATACAACTTTTGGTGATGATGTTCATTTCTCTTCTAATTCTGTTCCACACTGCTATCCTAAACTAAAAGACTGAACTGTAATGTTTATGTACAGTTTACATACACTTTATGTAAAATAATAGGGAAATAGGAAAGGGGAATCTGGATTTGTTGGGGCATTTGGCTCGAGTGGCAGGGCTTGCACTGAAGTTTGGATCAACTGAAAAGTCTTTTCTTGTCCTGAACCTTATTCAAAATTTGTAGCTTTAGGGTACCTGGGTGGCTCAGTCAGTTAAGCATCAACATCAGCACAGGTCATGATCTTAGGATCCTAGGATTGAGCCCACATCAGGCTCCACATTCAATAGGGAGTCTGCTTGTCCCTCTGCCCCTTACCCTGCTTGTGTTCTCTCTCTCTCAAATAAGTAAAATCTTAAAAAAAAATTGTATCTTTAAAGATTTCTTTAAAATGTATTGGAGACACATGCCAACCTGAGATATTTAGTTCCTCTGAAATTCAAGAAGGTTGACCAACTGTTGTACCACTTTCTTAGAGCTAGAGAGTATAACAATTCAGCAATTGCTATTTGATTTTAGATAGTATTTTGACATGTCCCAGAACACTGCATTCCGGAAGCTTCACCATATTTTTTTTTAATCCCATCACCTGCTCTATCTATATATTATCAGATTACCCTGATAACAGCTACCTGGTGTTCCAGGTTTAGTCAGCCTGTTGTACATCATTATGGTGGTTCTTGATGATGGTCCCAAAATGAGAGGTACTTAATAATTCTGTAGACTAGATTATGACAGAAAGCTGAAGTAAGCTGGAAAGAAATGTTGCTCTTACTGTCAGTTGAAAACAAGTTGTTTACAGTATTTGTGGGTGCCTGGGATAGAATATAAAACATTAGCCTGAAAGCTTATAAAAGATGACAGGATCTGTGTTGATTTGTTCAAGTAAAGAGATTATATTAGGAAACTATCTCCCATTAGAGCTAATACCAGGTATGTTTATAATAATTGTCTTATATTCTCCAAGATTCATGTGTTTTCTACACAAGCCAAAGAAGCTAAAAACTGAGAGAAGTGGTAGGAATCACCAGTCCTCAACATTTTAAGTTCCTTATACAGGCATTAATTTTTGAAATCCATAAGTGATGTGGTAGCATATGTTTATTGCTATTTTATTTTATTTTTTTAAGATTTTATTTATTTATTTGAGAGAGAGAATGAGAGACAGAGAGCACAAGAGGGAAGAGAGTCAGAGGGAGAAGCAGACTCCCCGCTGAGCAGGGAGCCCAATATGGGATTCAATCCCGGGACTCCAGGATCATGACCTGAGCCGAAGGCAGTCGCTTAACTAACTGAGCCACCCAGGCGCCCTGTTTATTGCTATTTTAGTAAAGAAGGAAAGTGTTTCACCAAAGCTTTTTATTATTATTATTATTATGTTATGTTAATCACCATACATTACAACATTAGTTTTTGATGTAGTTCCATGATTCATTGTTTGCATATAACACCCAGTGCTCCATGCAGAACGTGCCCTCTTTAATACCCATCACCAGGCTAACCCATCCACACACACCCCTCCCCTCTAGAACCCTCAGTTTGTTTTTCAAAGTCCATCGTCTCTCATGGTTCATCTCTCCCTCCGATTCCCCCACTTTATTCTTCCCCTCCTGCTATCTTCTTTTATTTTTCTTTTTTAACATAAAATGTACTATTTGTTTCACAGGTACAGATCTGTGATTCAACAGTCTTGCACAATTCACAGCGCTCACCATAGCGCATACCCTCCCCAATGTCTATCACCCAGCCACCCCATCCCTCCCACCCCCCACCACTCCAGCAACCCTCAGTTTGTCTCCTGAGATTAAGAATTCCTCATATCAGTGAGGTCATGTGATACATGTCTTTCTCTGATTGACTTATTTCGCTCAGCATAACACCCTACAGTTCCATCCACGTTGCTGCAAATGGCAAGATTTCATTCCTTTTGATGACTTAATAATATTCCATTGTGTATATATACCACATCTTCTTTATCCATTCATCTGTCGATGGACATCTTGGCTCTTTCCACAGTTTGGCTATTGTGGACATTGCTGCTATAAACATTGGGGTGCACGTACCCCTTCAGAACACTACATTTGTATCTTTGGGGTAAATACCCAGTAGAGCAATTGCTGGGTTGTAGGGTAACTCTATTTTCAACTGTTTGAGGAACCTCCATACTGTTTTCCAGAGTGGCTGCACCAGCTTGCATTCCCACCAACAGTGTAGGAGGGTTCCCCTTTCTCCACATCCCCACCAACATCTGTTGTTTCCTTACTTGTTAATTTTAGCCATTCTGACTGGTGTGAGATGGTATTTCATTGAGGTTTTCATTTGGATTTCCCAGATGCCAAGTGATGTTGAGCACTTTTTCATGTGTCTGTTGACCATTTGGATGTCTTCTTTGGAAAAAATGTCTGTTCATGTCTTCTGCCCATTTCTTGATTGGATCATTTGTTTTTTGGGTGTTGAAGTTAAGAAGTTCTTCATAGATTTTGTTTACTAGCCCTTTATCTGATATGTCATTTGCAAATATCTTCCCCCATTCTGTCGGTTGTCTTTTGGTTTTGTAGACTGTTTCTTTTGCTATGCAAAAGCTTTTTATTTTGATAAAGTCCCAATAGTTCATTTTTGCCCTTGCTTCCCTTGCCTTTGGCGATGTTTCTAGGAAGAAGTTGCTGCGGCTGAGGTTGAGGAGGTTGCTGCCTGTGTTCTCCTTTAAGATGTTGATGGTCTCCGGTCTCACATTTAGGTCTTTCAACCATTTTGAGTCTCTTTTTGTGTCTGGTGTAAGGAAATGGTCCAGTTTCATTCTTCTGCATGTGGCTGTCCAATCTTCCCAACACTATTTGTTGAAGAGACTGTCTTTTTTCCATTGGACATGCTTTCCTGCTTTGTTGAAGATTAGTTGACCATAGAGTTGAGGGTCCATTTCTGGGCTCTCTATTCTGTTCCATTGATCAATGTGTCTGTTTTTGTGTCAATACTATACTGACTTGATAATTACAGCTTTGTAATAGATCTTGAAGGCCGGAATTGTGATGCCGCCAGCTTGCTTTTCTTTCTCAATATTCCTCTGGCTATTCAGGGTCTTTTCTGGTTCCATACAAATTTTAGGGTTATTTGTTCCATTTCTTTGAAAAAAGTGGATGGTATTTTGATGGGGATTGCATTGAATGTGTAGATTGCTCTAGGCAGCATTGACATCTTCACAATATTTTTCTCCCAATCCATGAGCATGGAACGTTTTTCCAATTCTTTGTGTCTTCCTCAATTTCTTTCATGAGTATTTTATAGTTTTCTGAGTACAAATTCTTTGCTTCTTTGGTTAGATTTATTCCTAGGTATCTTATGGTTTGGGTGCAATTGTAAATGGGATTGACTCCTTAATTTCTCTTTCTTCTGTCTTGTTGTTGGTGTATAGGAATGCCATTGATTTCTGTGCATTGATTTTATATCCTGCCACTTTACTGAATTCCTGTATGAGTTCTAGAGGTTTTGGGGTGAAGTCTTTTGGGTTTTCCACATACAGTATCATATCATCTGCAAACAGTGAGAGTTTGACTTCTCCTTTGCTGATTTGGATGCCTTTGATTTCTTTTTGTTGTCTGATTGCTGTGGCTAGGACTTCTCATACTATGTTGAATAGCAGTGGTGATAGTGGACATCCCTGCCGTGTTCCTGACCTTAGGGGAAAGATCTAGTTTTTTCCCCATTGAGAATGATATTCACTGTGGGTTTTTCATAGTTGTCTTTTATGATATTGAGATATGTACCTCTATCCCTGTACCCTGAAGAGTTTTGATCATGAAAGGATGCTGTGCTTTGTCAAATGCTTTTTCTGCATCTATTGAGAGGATGATATGGTTCTTGTTCTTTCTTTTATTAATGTATTGTATTACATCGATTGATTTGCAGATGTTGAACCAACCTTTCAGCCCAGGGATAAATCCCACTTGGTCGTGGTGAATAATCCTTTTAATGTACTGTTGGATCCTATTGGCTAGTGTTTTGGTGAGAATTTTTGCATCCATGTTCATCAAGGATATTGGTCTGTAATTCTCCTTTTTTGATGGGGTCTTTTTCTGGTTTGGGGATCAAGGTAATGGTGGCCTCATAAAATGCGTTTGGAAGTTTTCCTTCCATTTCTATTTTTTGGAACAGTGTCAGAAGAATAGGTATTAATTCTTCTTTAAATGTTTGGTAGAATTCCCCTGGGAAGTCATCTGGCACTGGGCTTTTGTTTCTTGGGAGATTTTTGATGACTGCTTCAATTTCCTAAGTGGTTATAGGTTTGTTCAGGTTTTCTATTTCTTCCTGGTTCAATTTTGGTAGTTGATACATCTCTAGGAATGCATCCATTTCTTCCAGAATATCGAATTTGCTGGCATACAGTTGCTCATAATATGTTCTTATAATTGTTTGTATTTCTTTGGTGTTGGTTGTGATCCCTCCTCTTTCATTCATGATTTTGTTTATTTGGGTCATTTCTCTTTTCTTTTTGATAAGTCTGGCCAGGGGTTTGTCAATCTTGTTAATTCTTTCAAAGAAGTAGCTCCTATTTTCTTCATTGATCTGTTCTACTGTTCTTTTGGTTTCTATTTCATTGATTTCTGCTCTGATCTTTATTATTTCTCTTCTCCTGCTGGGTTTAGGCTTTATTTGCTCTTCTTTCTCCAGCTCCTTTAGGTGTAGGGTTAGGTTGTGTATTTGAGACCATTCTTCTTTCTTGAGAAAGGCTTGTATTGCTATATAGTTTCCTCTTAGGACTGCCTTTGCGGCATCCCAAAGATTTTTAACAGTGGTGTTTTCATTTTCATTTGTTTCCATGAATTTTTTTAATTCTTGAATTTCCTGGTTGACCATTCATTCTTCAGTAGAATGCTCTTTAGCCTCCATGTATTTGAATTCTTTCCAACTTTCCTCTTGTGATTGAGTTCTAATTTCAAAGCATTGTGGTCTGAATATATGCAGGGAATGATCCCAATCTTTTGGTACCAGTTGAGACCTGATTTGTGACCTAGGATGTGATCTATTCTGGTGAATGTTCCATAGGCAGTAGAGAAGAATATGTATTCTGTTGCTTTGGGCTGGAATGTTCTGAATATATCTGTGAAGTCCATTTGGTCCAGTGTGTCATTTAAAGTCTTTATTTCCTTGTTCCTCGTTTGTTTAGATGATCTGTCCATTTCAGTGAGGGGAGTGTTAAAATCCCCCACTATTATTGTATTGTTGTCGATGTGTTTCTTTGCTTTTGTAATTAATTGGTTTATATAATTGGCTGCTCCCATGTTAGGGGTATAGATATTTACAATTGTTAGATCTTCTTGTTGGATAGACCCTTTAGATATAGTGTCATTTCTCATCTCTTATTTTAGTCTTTGGTTTAAAGTCTAATTTGTCTGATATAAGGATTGCCACCCCAGCTTTCTTTTGGTGTCCATTAGCATGATAAATGGTTTTCCACACCCTCACTTTCAATCTGGGAGTGTCTTTGGGTCTAAAATGAGTCTCTTACAGCGAGCATATTGATGGGTCTTGTTTTTTTATACAATCTGATACAGATTTTATATAGTCTGTGTGTTTTGATTGGGGCATTTAGCCCATTTACATTCAGGGTAACTATTGAAAGATATGAATTTAGTGGCATTGTATTGTCTGTAAGGTGACTATTAGTGTATATTGTCTGTGTTCCTTTCTTGTCTTTGTTACTTTTATGCTCTCTCTTTGCTTAGAGGACCCTTTTCAATATTTCTTGTGGGCTGGTTTTGTGTTTGCAAATTCCTATAGTTTTTGTTTGTCCTGGAAGCTTTTTATCTCTCCTTCTATTTTTAATGACAGCCTAGCTGGGTATAGTATTCTTGGCTGTATATTTTTTCTCATTTAGTGCTCTGAATATATCATGCCAGTCCTTTTTGGCCTGCCAGGTCTCTGTGGATAGGTCAGTTGCCAGTCTAATATTTCTACCATTGTAGGTTACATATCTCTTCTCCCAAGCTGCTTTGAGGATTTTCTCTTTGTCTCTGAGACTCGTTAAGTTTTACTATTAGATGTCGGGATGTTGACCTATTTTAATTGATTTTGAGAGGGGTTCTCTGTGCCTCCTGGATTTTGATGTCTGTTTCCTTCCCCAAATTAGGGAAGTTCTCTGCTATAATTTGCTTCAATATACCTTCTGCCCTTCTGTTTCTTTCTTCTTCTGGGATCCCAATTATTCTAATGTTGTTTCATCTTATGGTATCACTTATTTCTCGAATTCTGCCCTCGTGATTCAGTAGTTGATTATCTCTCTTTTTCTCAGCTTCTTGATTTTCCATCCTTTGGTCTTCTATGTCACTAATTCTCTCTTCTGCCTCATTTATCCTAGCAGTTAGAGCCTCCATTTTTTTATTGCAACTTATTAATAGCCTTTTTGATTTCCACTTGGTTAGATTTTAATTCCTTTATTTTCCAGAAAGGATTTCTCTAATGTCTTCCACGCTTTTTTCAAGCCCACCTAGTATCTTTAAAATCGTCTTTCTGAACTCTAGGTCCGACATCTTACTAATGTCCGTATTGTTTAGGTCCCTGGCATTGGGTACTGCCTCTTGTTCTTTTTGTTGAGGTGATATTTTTCTGTCTTTTCATTTTGTCCAGAGGAGAATAGATGAATGAAAGAACAAAATGCTAACAGGTCAACAACGTCCCCAGAAAATATACACTAAACACATCATAAAAGACCTGAAAGTGGGGGAAAAGAAAGGGAAAGAAAGAAAAAAGAAAAAAAAAGAAAAAGAAAAAGTTAAAACCAATAAAAACCAAAACAAAAAAAACCCAGAATATGATCAAATATTATCAGGCTGGTGCATAGATCAGTGCCACACACTAGATTTTGGGCATGTTTTGGTCTGTTAGAAGAAAGTGCCTCCCAAAACTTTAAAGAAAGAAAAACTTATATATGTACAAAAATAAGGGTTAATATGTTGAAGGGATGGAATATGACTGTAAAGATGAAAATTATAAAAGATTTTATAAAAGGAATTGATAAGGTAAGGAGTTGGTTGAAAAAAGAAAGAAGAGGATTAAAAAAAGAAAAAGGGGAGAGAATTTGTTCAGGCAGGAGACTAGAACAAAGCCATACACTAGAGATTTAGGGTATATTTTGATTTGTCAGAAGAATCTTATCCCAAAATTTTAAAGAGAGAACAACTTATATATATATACGAAAAATAAGGGTAACTACTATGAAGAGATAGAATATGACTCTAAAAATGAAAAATAAAAAAGATTTTTTTTAAAAAAGGGATTGATAAGGTGTTGGTTGAAAAAGGGAAAAAGAAAAATTAAAAAAAAAAAAGAAAAAGAAAGTTAAAAAAAATTAACTTTGAAAGACTAAAGAATCATGGGGAAAAAATCCAGGAATTCTATGTGCAGTATTCCCCTAGCACTGGAGTTCTGCAGTTCTCATTGATCGGTAAACTTGGTCTTGGCTGGCTGTTCTTGCTGATCATCTGAGGGAGAGGCCTGTCGCCATGGTTCTCAGATGTCTTTGCCGAGACGGAATCACCCCGCCCTTGTTTGGTCCAGGCTAAGTAATCTGCTCAGGTTTGCTCTTGGGAGTTATCGTTCCCTTCAAGCTTTTGGTACAGCTTTGGAGGACAAGTGAAAATGGCGGCCTCCCAATCTCTGCCCCAGAGGAGCCGAGAACTTGGGGCCCCACTCCTCAGTGAGCCCTGAGAGAAAAGCAGTCAATCACTCCCATCTCCCTGGTCTCAGGCCGCACTCTGTGCTCACCCAGCCTGTGACCGAGGGTGTTTATCTCTGGCACCCGACTCGGTGTGGAGTCTCTAAACCCAGCAGATTCCTGCGGTGCGCTCCCTTGCTGCTACTCCCAGGGGAGGAAGGGGAGTCTCCCCAGATCTGCCACTTGTTGGGTCCCTGCTGGGGGAGCAGTGGCCCAACTGTGCCACGGATCATGGTTTATGGCAACCCCGAGCTGAGAGCCCGCACCTTGGCTCTGTCTCTGCAACCAGCTCCCCGCTCTGATACCTGGGAGCTCTGCCACACTCAGGCACCCCCGGTCTTTCTGTGACCCTGAGCGTCCTGAGACCACACTGTCAGTGAGTGTTCCACCTCCCGCTTAGCCACTAGAGTGACGTCCTTCAGTGGAGCCGACTTCTCAAATTTCCGATTTTGTGCTCCGCGGCTCTATCACTTGCTGGCAGTGGCCGACGGAGGCCCCCTCCCCCGCCATCTATCCTCCTGAATATCGCCTCGGATTCACTTCTCCACACATCCTACCTTCCAGAAAGTGGTCTGTTTTCTGTTCAGAGAGTTGCTGCTATTCTTTTCTTTGATATCCTTTTGAGTTCATAGGTGTTCAGAATGGTTTGATCCTCGTCCAGCTGAATTCCTGGGACCAGACGAAATCCAGGTCTCCTAATCCTCCACCATCTTGCTCCACCCCCCCTTCACCAAAGCTTTCTTATCACCAGAAGCCAGTGTGGATATTGTTCCAAGTTCCATCGTGGTTAATTCACATTTGCATGTAGGAACTAAAAGAATAAGCATAATGTAGATCTTTTTGAGGTATTACTCAAGGCGTAATCTGCGTCCTTCTGCTTTCCATCTGAGTGACAAATCACAGTGACTTTCTGTGATACCAGAAATGCATATCAATTCAAAGCCCATAAGCCATAATCCTGTAACTGAGTATTCCCTTTCTCCAGAACTAGAGGGTTTTATATCTATCATCTCTCTCTCTATCTCTCTCTCTCTCTCTCTCTATCTATCATTATCTATCATCTATCTATATCTAGCTACCTACCTACCTATCTATCTATCTATCTATCTATCTATCATTTATCATCTATCTATCTATCATCTATCTATGTATTATCTATCTATCATCTATCATCTATCTATCTATCATCTATTATCTATCTATCTATCATCTATTTATCTATCTATCTATCTATCATCATTATCTATCTATCATCTATCTATCTATCTTTCTATCTACCTATCATCTATCTATCATCTATCTATCTATCATCTATCTATCTCTCTATCATCTATATCTATCTTTCAGCATCATCTATTGTCTAACATCATCATGCATCTATATAATTATGTATCTATTATTTCTTATCACAGGTCCAGTAGGACTCTTTTTAGGTTGCTCATCCATTTTGGATCTAGGTGTACCATGATCAATTGTGCCCCACCAAAGAAACTACAGTTCAAACCTTTTTGATTCCAGAGTTGACCCTGTTCTTCATTACAGCGGTTATGGCCATTCTGTTTCTGGTGGTTACATGCTGCAGTTATTGATGGTCTCAAGTACAATATCATTCAAGTTTGATACAGAAATCAGAAATTACCCTAGGTATTTCTAGCCAAAAGAGATTTAAGATAAGTAATTAAATACTTAGAAAATCACATGGAACTGTGTCTGGACTGTTGGTCTCAAATTCACACCAGTGATTCCATAACAGAAAGGTCAATAAATAGTGCAGCCACTGCTGCTTTTCTGGGCTCTCACTGTTAAAACAGCCTCTGACACCGATAAAGCTGGTAATCAGATAATAGAATGTGGGGTCTACCTATTACACATTCTCATATGTGGTCATTTTTGCCTTCATTTTGCTTTTCAAGTCTTATGTTTTTGTATCTAATTGATGCAATCGATTCCTCTTCTAGAATGTTAGTTGCAAAATGTCATGAAAATGTAGTTTTTGCTTAGAAAAGATAATTTTATTATTGAAACGTGTGGTGATTTTAAAAGGAAAAGTCAATGCTTTATCTGGTAATCTTTCCATCACGTTAAAAATATCTGAAGACTGATAATTGAGATTAAAAACTTCTGCAGGAAAAAAAAAAGAAAGAAAGGATTCAATATAAGAAGGATGAAATACCTCCTCAATAATTGCTTTGCCTCTAGTTATTACTTTACTTGCATGTGTTTTGTTTTCAAGAAAATTAACAAAAGTGATGAAAAATAAAAGCATCTAATTCTTTTGAGGACTTATGACGTGCTGAGCAGTGTTTGGCATATTACATGAATTGACTATTTTATTTTTTACTAGAACCCTAAAATATAGTGTATTTATTTCATTTTATAGACGAGGAAATTAAGACATGATATGTTAAATAAAACACCAAATATCACAGCAGCAAGCAGCAGAACAGGATGTCAACCTCAGGTAGTGTGTTTCCAATGTATGTGCCCTCAACCACTGTGATATACCATTTCTAGTTTAATATTTTCTGAACATAAGGTCCTACCTTGCTGGACTCTGATTATTCTCATGGCTATTTGTCTCCAGCTGTTGGAAGAATATAAAAACTTTTAAAGATTTAGTCTCTTCACATTGCTTTTCAGTTTCTTCTCAAGGTATTCTTGACCTGGGTACTTTTCCCTGTATTCATTAAATTAATTTATATTTCTAAGTAAACTCAATTCCTCATTTTCCTTCATAAATTTTTTTAATAAAAAATAAGGGTGTCTCTCATGTATTCAAATATATCCAATATCCATCTATTTATCATCTATCTAGCTCTTGTGAGTTTTGGTGTTAGGAAAAAAATATGTTAAGTTGCTACAGGAAAAGAAGGTATAGAACTTATGGATTTGCAATAATTATAGAATTATTGAAATTAAATTTGGATATAAAAATACATTTACAAATACATTGTTTTCCTTCCCAGCATTAAAACTATTATTCTTCATCATCAGAGTTGTTTTGTTTATATATAAATGGAATGAAACACTGAAATAAAGAGAAAGAAACGATGGTTAACTAAAAATATTAGGAGGGCAGATGTTATGTTACCTAATGTAAAAAGATACTTCCCAAGGTAGAAATTAATTAACTTCTCCATGAAAATATATATGAGTATCATTATGATCATGCCATATGTGGATACTCTCAATAGAGAGAACTCCAATGTGGACATTAGCTGGTATCCCTTGCTTGCACAGCTAGATTGTCCAAGTAAATAACTAGCAACAAATAGAGAGGCAATATCTATAGCAATTTATATAAGCACAATTTGCAAGCATTTGTAATCTGCCCTAAATAGATTATTAGGGACACAAGTCTGACTTCTCTAAGTGTCAAATGCTGCATTTGTGAATGAGATCACTAGATGCCAGGATCCCTTAAAAAAAAAAAATTCTGAATTTCTGCTCATCCTATGTACTTGAAAGGATAGATCATTGTCATCCACTTTTAATGGATGATTCAATTAATGTGTAATTATATGATATAAAATTATTATTTCTTAAAAAAGAATGATTGAGGAATCCCATGACAATAGAGATGACTGGAGATATTATTGCCATAGCTTTCCACTCTTAGTGGCTTGGATATCTCAGTGCATTTTTGCACAAAATATTGAATTTAACATATTCTCATTTCTAAAGTTGACCCTTTCTAATTCCACCAGTTACTTTTTAAATTCAACCAGATATTATCAAATCAGATCAGAACTGTCTGATACACTGAATAAAAAGAAATGTATTTTTATACTGAGAATTAGTTTTAAAATTGCCTTCACCTTTTTTTTTTTTTTGAACTTCAGGGGGCATGTAGAAACAGACTGGAAATTTTTCTCATACAATTCTGACTTTCTACAATTCTAAGAAGAACTTGGTCCATCTCAGGAAATATTACTTATATTACTTCTAAATTTTATTTTTGTCTGGCATTCCCTTCATAGGAAAAAGACATTAGTGTTTGGTATCTTTTTGTTCAGAAACAATCATGCTACTTGTAACCTTTTTTCACTTTAAATGTGGAATCTAGAAAAATAAAGGTATTTTATGAGATTATCCCATGCTATCCTTCTACCAACCAGATTGTTCTCAATTTAGTTGAGAGAGATGAATGAATTTATTGCCAAGGTAATCTGAAGTAAATATTTAGCAATCATTATAATAAATAATAAAAGTTATGAATAATTGTCAAACTGTTTAGATATGACCACATAAAATAATCAAAATTTTGTTACATGTGCCCTAGAATATATAATATCAAGTAAAAACATTTTGAAACATGAGCCATTGTGTTAATATTCTAATTCTAATATACTAGTTTGCAACAAGAAAGAAAAAGGTCTTTCCTGAACACTTCTGGCTATTTCAGGATAATGATACTTAGTCTTTTTCTATGTCACAAATGTACCCTTTTTCTACCCTGTGACAATTGACTTGAGTCTAAATTAAACCCATTTAAACTGCCAATCTTGTTGAGTTCCATTTTAACTGAGCACTATTAATTCATTTATTAATATCCTATTTCTATCGACTGATTGAGGCTTGAAGTTTCTGGAGAAGTATGGATCTGAAACGAATATTCAGTGTTCCTTCTTTATAATTTCAAGTTGCAGTGATTATGTCATCTTATGTCCTGTTTCCTATTTCAGATCATCAAAGGAACCTCATTTAGAAACAGAGATAAGTTGATCCCTTCTGAACAATGTCTATCACAAGGTAAATGACTCCCTTTTGAATTCTCAGGTTAAGGAAAATTTGCAATTATCAATTCATTAGATATCATTTGAAAATTTTTCTTGTTTAAATGTCTTTTTTCTTTTTAAAAGTAATTATTAAAAAATTAATAGCCTTATTGAGGTATAACTGATATACAAGTAACTATATATATTTAATCTATTACATATTTTTCATTTATTCTGAATTTGTTTTTACTACTATAACATAAAAAGAAACTCTTAACTAAATTTCCTACTTCAGAAAAATTAGCTTTGATTTTAATAATCTCCTTCAGTCTTTTGAATTTCAAAGAATTCAGTTGGCTACCTATCAAGGAATTATGGTAACATATCTATATGTATATGGGCCAAACTTCCATTTAATCAAAATTTAACAGTTCATTTTGCATGGCTTATTTTTAGTGTTTTCCTTCTTATTTTATAAATAACCACAGAGGTGAAAATCTAGCTTTCAAGTCTGATACATGTTAAATGTACAAAAACTACCATAATACTTGAAAAACATTAGAACAATTATCTTTTTAAGAAGTCTACTCTCAATTTTTCTTTTCTAATATGTTGAAGAAATTTTAAATAAATAAAATTGAATAGCTGTCATTCTTCAAATTTCATTTTTACTGATAGCTTCAACCTATTTCTGTCATGGACTTTTTCCTCAGAACTGCTCTGAAGAAACTGGTTTTTAAATGGGTTTGTTAATGAGCAACTATCTAGCCAAATATAAATGTATTAAGGGAGGATGAAGTAAGTATTGTTGGATATTACAAAACATGCCTTAAATTAACATGAAATAACCTAGTGTTGGATGCTTAAAGTGGATTAAAAAAATAGAACACTTCTATTTTTTAACATTTATTTATTTATTTATTTGAGAGAGAGAGAGAGAGAGAGAGAGAGAGAGAGACAGTGAGCAGGGGGAGGGGCAGAGGGACAGTGAGAGGAAGAGAAGCAGACTCCCCGCTCAGCGGGGAGTCCAATGCAGGGCTCAATCCCAGGACCCCGAAATCATGGCCTGAGCCAAAATCAAGAGTCAGACACTCAACTGACTGAGCCACCCAGGTGCCCCCCCAAATGGAGTGTTTAAATAGTTTATTTCGACTTTCATGTAAAGATTCAAACAATATGCCATTGATTTTGCTGCTACTTACTTTGTTTCTAAACACTCACTACACACTTCGTTTCTTAGCTGAATTTTTCAATTCCTTGACCAGGTCTTAGAAAACTCTGCTGTTCTAGCAATGACACAGTTCTATCTAAGCTACTAACATATCAGTTTGATTCTTTTTTCAATAAAGAATGGGATGGCCCCATTTAAAGACTTTAGAACTAAAGATTTTTAGTATGATGATAAACCGTATACTGATTTTTCAAAAATAACTTTTTATTTTACAATAGTTTAGAGTAACAGAAAAGTTGTCAAATTAATACATGTAGCTCCCATATGCCCCTCACACAGTTTTCCCTATTATTAACTTCTTGCATCAGTATATGTGTTCTAACTGTACAATACTGATACACTGTATTAAATAAAGTCCACATTTTATTCAGACATCATTAGTTTTTACCTAATGTCCTTTTTCTGTTTCAGAATCTCATCTGAGATATATTTATTTGTCATGACTCCATAGGCTTCTCTAGACTGTAAGAGTTTCTCAGACCACCCTCATCCCTGATGATCTCAAATTGTTATTTGAGAAGTATTAGCTAGATGTTTTGTAGAGTGTCCTTCAATTTCGGTTTGCCTTATGTTTTTCTCATTGTTAGACTGGTGATTTTGTGGGGAAAGGAAGACCACAGAGGCAAAATGCCATTTCATCACATCATTTCATCACATTTCATCATACCATATATTATACATTTTACGTACTGCTAGTAATGCTAAACTTGATGAACTCAATGAAGGGGTGTTTCTTATTTTTCTTCACTGTAAAGTTACCTTTACCCTCTTTCCATAGTGTACTATTTGAATGGAAGTTGCTATGAGCAGCCCACACTTAAAGGATGCTCCACCTCCTTGAGACAAGAGTAACTACATAAATTATTTGGAAATCTTTTGTATGAAATATTTATTTTTCCTCCTTTTAGATTCAGTCAATTATTTACATAAGTATGGACTCGTGTATATTTATTTTAAGCATTTGGTTATGATCCAGTTCTATGTTATTTATTTTTTTGTTCAAACCCTTTCCACTTTGACTACAGGTAGCCCTGTCACGCGACTACTATGCTCCTTTAATGTGCCCTTTGTTTCCTTAACACTCGCTTTCTGGCACTACTTCAGGCTCATTTTGTATATTCCTTGTCTTAGTCCTACAATAAGCCATTTCTCCAAGGATCCTCCATTCCTTTTGCTGGAGAATGTTATCAGAAACCAAGATCCAGACACTGGTTTTACTCACTGCTACTGGTATGAACTAATTTTGAAGGGGGAAAAAAAAAAGAAGCCAAGGACTTAGAATCTTATAGATAAGTTAAATCATTATCCCAGATGAAACCACTGACCCATGTCTAGAAAGGGTAATTCAGTGGTTAGTTTCCCTGCCACTCCCTATATATATGACCACAAATATGTCAATATAACTTTTGGACCTAGATTTGTTCCCTGTAAAAATAAGGTGCAAAATTAGCACACAGGGACTCTCCAGGGAGATAAAAACCTGATTTGTAAGCTTTTCTGTTCCGCAGTGTATTTTTTAATATGAGGTAAACACCTCCAAGATGGCTGATTTCAAACTACCAATCAAAAGGCTTGCAAATATTTTTGAAAATTTTATTATTGGTTGTCTTGAGCTGGTATGAGCTAGCTGCACTCACATCACAGGGAAGTCATGTACACGCAAATCCTCAGAAACACAGACACATTTACACAAACCATACACTTACATACACACAGAAACATCTTTTTCAAAAACTATTACATAGGTAGTTTCAGTCTTTAAAAACAAACTAAAAGTAGATATGTCAATGAAGGCTGAGGGAAAGGGGACCTGCCACCATGCCCCTCAATCCTAAACATGAGTCTAAATTGAAATTTCCTGAAGCAGGTCCCCTCTGATAGCCACAGCCAAACATACCTGGAGAAGCTATGGGGTTGCCTGTGGCATGGGGGAGAGAAAGGTTTTGTTTTCTTAGTGCCAGGAAGCCCTGCAACCTGAGTTGGAGAGGTCAGTGGTGTGGCCCTGCTTTGCCTCAATCTGAGCAGTCTGGGGAGTGGCAAGAGGCAGAAGACTCTCTGAAAAGGATGAAGTGGCACCACAGTCCTGCCGAAATCTCCTGAATGTGATTTTCAAGTTCATAAGCTTTCTCCCAACGCCCTTCATTTTTCCATGCAAACCTGAGAATGGACATGTGAATATCCATCCCTCTCAGGGCAAGATGAGCATCCCCCACGTATGGCTGGGCTTCTGGTCTCCAGTAACTGCCAGATTTCCTCTTGGATGAATATCTGGTCCCTTGTTGCCTTGTAGGCTACTATTTCCCGGGTGTCGGTCAAGGGATAGCTGGTGGGACATGGCTTTAGGGCTTCTGGGTTGCTACCTCTGTCTCAAGCACTGCCTGCAGAAATTCCTGGTTAAGCCTCTTAATATCTGAATATATTAATTTAATATCTCAATATCTGTTATCCTCTAATATCTGAAAACACAGGGCTGCTGGAGTTCCATGGGACATTGTTGGCTGGTTCCTTTTGAAAAATACAATAATGGACAATATGGACACCACCGGCTTCATGTGCTCACCAACCATATCAGGGGCTACTGACCTCCAGATTTTCTTGATGAGCCTCCACCACAGCCTTCACTTCCATTATCTGGGTGCAGGCCCTCCTTCAAGTCTTTCCCCAGGTGCAGTGGATATATAGATGTGTGTGTGTGTGTGTGTGTGTGTGTGTGTGTGTGTATATATATATGTGCATATATATATATATCAGGTTAATAACTGGAGAAATAAAATTTTATTATTTATTTTGTGGGTACTTTTTGACAAAATTCTTTTTTTCCCTTAATTTAGTTTCCCAATTAGTGGGGAAAATGAACCCTCATGCCCTGTCATAAACTTAAAGAATAAATTGGTATAGCATCTTTGCAGGGATATTTGGTAAAATAGGTCAAGAGTCTTACAATTCTTTTTATATTTAATTTCATTCCATGGACATTATCCTAAATTAACCATCAGTAAGATAATATTAATGAAAAGAGTATAAGCAAGAGATTAGACTTTGGAGGCTTAAATCTAAATTTTGAATTTCAGTTTCTTCCTCTATAAAATACGTATGCTGATAATAGTGCTGTTTCATAGATTTGTTAGTATCACATAGTCAGCACTCAGAAATGGTAAAGTTTAATTGAAGTACAATGATTATAGTATAATTTATAATAACATTTCTGAAAACCAGATAATTGATTAAATGTGATAAAATTCTATGCAACCAGTGAAAGTTGTTTTGAATGTGACATTCATCCTCTCCTCATACGTCCCTTTATTTTAAAATTTTTCTACTGTGAACACTTTTTTTTACTGTCCTATTATCTTAGAAATATATATTTACAGATAAATAGTGCCATTACTTATAATGAAATGATCAAATTAGTGCACATACTCTGCATTCCAGTTCTTGACTCAATATTTTAATGGCCCTCTGGAAAGAAAGTGATTCAAGTATAAAATGAGTATACACTTTCCAATGTTACTTTATATAATATCATTTGGTCATTTTTTTCTCCTCTTATTTCCTTTAACCTTGCTCTGTATGGCATCTTTTGATTCAATGTTTCATTGTCCCTAATGGTAAATATTTTTCCTCTGGTCTTTCCACCTCTAGTAATGTTGGATTCTTAACCTTTATGCCCAATATTTGCTTGACCTTTAAGATACCCAGTAACACCCAGATGTGTTGAATAGTTATGAGAGACTTCCCCCCCAGGCAATGCTCTTATACCATCCCAAGTATAAAGGGCCTTCAGTCTTATTTCCCAGGTGTGCAACAAAGGGTGTATGCCATGTCGGCTTTTCACTTGTTGTAAACGCAAAAGGCACACTGTATTTTCTTCTGTGGTCCCAATTCCACTTCAACTTCCGTGCTTTCGCCACAGGAATTTGGACATGTAAGATGGCTTACAAAACAAGTCATGTCGGATCTATTTGTCATATGACCTAGGTCTTTTACAGCTACAGATTTAAAACCAAGTACATTTTTGATTTTATAATTCATATAATCAGAATTGCTTAGACTGTCAATTCTCCTTGTCCTTTGTTTTCTATTTTGGTCATATTCCTTCAATTTATCCTACTCAAGATCTAAAAGACAGTAGAAATTCAGAAATGCAATTAGTGACAAGATTGCTTCATGACTCTGTGAGTGTCAGCGAGTTTTTCAAGTACTTTATTTCTGCTACTGAACTTCACATTGGCACAGGTATTATATGATCAAAAATGTTTTAAAAGCAAAATTTTTGTCCAGTTGGAGGATACAATGATTCTATTTTTTTTCTCATTTATAAAATTAATGCTAATCATTAACTTTGGGTTTGGAATATTATAGAGAGCACCACTAAAGAGTGAGACACAGGGAAGTTTGCAGGGATCCTGAACAGGCAGAACGTGTCATGTATTTAATGCTTTATCTCGCATCCTGTGATTAATTTGTCAGGAATTCTTTGATGTCTCATTTTTAAATATTTTTTTCATTGCATTACACAAACTTAGCAGTTAGAACTATTTTTCAAATGTAACTGGGTGTCCTGTGTTTTATTTGGTATACTTGGCAACCTTAGACACGGGCCTTTTTATTATGAAAATACATTAAACACATTTTAAATTATAATTAATTTAAAGGACTTCTTTTAATTTCTAATTCCGTTAGTGAGCAGTATAGGCAATCATAGTAAAATTTTTCTTAGGAAACATAACAGAAAAGATTAGACAAGGAAAGAGCATTTTGGCTTTTACATTTATTTGATTGGATGATTAAGCTACTAATTGGCCTCGCAACTGACATTGATACATTCCCAATATTGAGATCCCTGACATTGTCAGTTCTTTAAAATGTAAAATCTAGGAAAGGGGAGCGTGCAAGAGTACTTAATATTGACAAGGGTTTAAGTTGTAGACTTTGGTCTACCTCCCTTTATATCCTAGAGGATAATTATCTCCAGTTCTTTAGTGTCTGTGCCATATATAGCTCTTTCCAATAAGAAACCTACCTGTATGTTATTTTTTTTTTCAAACTTTCTGCTGTCATTTACTTTTTCTTGCTGTAACACTTCAGAGAGTGCTATGGACTGAATTATGTCACCCCAGAATTTTGTATGTTGAAGATCTAACCCCTAATGTTTAGAGACATAACCTGTGGGAGGTAATTAGGGTGAGATGAACTCCTGAAGGTGGAGCTTTTATGATGAGACTAATGCCCTTTTGAGAACAAACACCAGAGAGCTTGCTTCCTCACTCCACCCTCACACACTGAAAAAAGGCCATGTCCCTGCCTGCAATGGAAGGAGAGAGTCCTCACCAGGACCACCCTACTGGCACCTTGATCTTGGATTTCTAATCTCCAGAACTGTGAAAATTAAATTCCTGTTGTTAAAGACACACAGTCTGCAGTATTTTGTGATAACAACTTGAGCTAATACAGGGAAGTAGCTTAGTTAAAAAGGCCTCATCTAATTTACTCTGATCTAAACCACTACCACAGAAACACAGCTCGGCTTTCTCATTATGTTACCAAAGGTTGATAACAGAATTCAGACTCAAATATCAGTATTCATGAAAACAAAACAAAACAAAGCAAAAACAAAATTCTGTGTGCTATGCTGTTTATTATTTAATTTAAATAAAATTTGATTAAAATTTTTATTTTATCTTATTTTATTATTTTATTTTATTTTTAGAGGGAGAGATATAAGGGAGGGGGAGAGGGAGCGAGAGAGAGAGAATCTTAAGTAGGCTCCATGCTCAGTGCAGAGCTGGACACAGGGCTGATCTCACAATCCTAAGATCATGATCTGAGCCAAAATCAGGAGTCAGACGCTTAACCCACTGAGCCACCCAGGTGCCCTGATAAACATTTTTCAAAGCTATGTTTAATTTAGTGGCCATTCTCTACATCTACTAGTAATCCTAGAGGAAGTAATTTTTCTTTTTCTTTTCTTTTTTTTTTCATTCAGAAAACAAAATCACAGTAACACTTCTTGAGTCTGGCAAGGGTTCATCTGTTATAGAACCAAAATTCACATATTGAGATTTTGTCACATAAATATCATTCCAAAGCAAACAATAGACTACAAATACCATTGATATGTAATTACACTGGTGAAGCTGCAATAATTTTGACATATGAAACTTGAAGCTTTTCACATTCAAACTACATGAGCTCCTGAATTGTGGAAATCTCTAAGATAGCAATCTTGATATTAATTAGAATCTGGGTATAAGAAGAGTATCTTTATTTCAGTCAGAGCACACTGTTAAGCTAAACTAATTTTCCATTTATGCTCATAATTTGTGCATTAGGGAAGTGGTTTAACATTTCTGAGCCTCTGTGTGAAATACTTTATAATTTCACAAGCACAGTTCGTTGCACAAACATACTAGCACACATTCAGATACATTTTCCACAAATTGATGATCAAGAATTTCCATACTTAATTAGCCAAAGACCAGTATGTCCTTTTTCAGAGTCTTCAACCCTCTACCCTTAAATTACCACTGATGTCTAGTGAATAGATGTAAGACTGTTCAGCTTACCTAATTATTATTGATTAAGCTTTGGTAGTTTGTGTTTTTCAAAGAATGTGTCCATTTCATGTGAGTTGTAAAATGTATGTTTTTGAAATAGTTTATAACAATCTCTTATTATTCTTTGAATGACTATAGTGTATTGGTTTATTGTCTTCTCTCATATTTTTTGTTATTCTGGCTAAAGACTTATCTGTATTGATCTTTTAAGAAATAACATTTTTATTCATTAGTTGTCTGTGTAGTTTTATAATTTTTTTTCAATTTCATTGATTTATGGTCTTACTTTTACTACTTTGTTCTTTCTGCTTGCTTTTATTTTGCTGTAACCTCACCATTCCCCACTATCCTGCCCTGTATTTTAAGGCATAAATTTAGATTATTGATTTGAAATTTTATTCTTTTTTAATTTAAACATTTAATTTCTAATTATCTCCTAGTTACCTCCTTAACAGTATTTTAGAAACTTTGGTATTTTGTATTTTCATTCAGTTAAAACCATTTCCTAAATTTCCTTTTTATTTCTTCTTTAATCTGTGAAATATTTAGAAGTGTGGTGCTTGCTTTCCAGAATGAGGTGTGTCTTGAGATATATCTCTTTTTTTAAAGATTTTATTTATTTATTTGTCAGAGAGAGAGAAAGAGCACAGCAGGGGGAGCTGCAGGCAGAGGGAGAAGCAGGCTCCCCGCTGAGCAGGGAGCCCAATGTGGGACTCCATCCCAAGACCCTGGGATCATGACCTGAGCACAAGGCAGATGCTTAACTGACTGAGACTGCTGGGCTCCTGATAGTTCTTTTTTCTTTCTTTCTTTCTTTTTTTTTTTTTTAAGATTTTATTTATTCATTTGAGAGAGAGAGAGAGAGAGAGAGAGAGATTGTGAGCAGTGGGGAGAGGCAGAGGAAGAAGCAGACTCCTCACTGAGCCAGGAGCCCTACATGGGATCGACCCAAGCGCCAGGAGATAATGACCTGATCGGAAGGCAGACACTTAGCTGTCTGAGCCACCTAGGTGCCCCTGAGGTATATTTTTGTTAATCTTTTCTAGTTTAATTTCTTTGTATCATACTTTATGAAATTTCAATCTTTTCAAATTTATTGAGAATTTTTTATGGCCTAGAATATCATTCATCTTGGTGACTATTTAATGTGTATTTGAAAACAAAGTGTATTATGCTTTTTTTTTTTTTGGTGTAGCGCTCTCTAATTATCATTTAGTTCATATAGAACAACACTGATTGATAGTGTTGTTCAGATCTTTTATATTTCACTGTTTTTTGTTCATCTGGTACTGAAAGAATGTCAAAGTATCCTAATATAATCAATGATTTTTACAATTTCTTTCAGTTTTATCAGTTTTAATTTATTATTTTGAAGCTCTATTATTGTTAAGTCCTGTTGATGAATTGGTCTTGTGTTATTGTAGAATGTCTTTGCCCTCTTTATCCCTGGCAATATTCCTTATGCTGCAATCTACTTTGTCTGATATTAATAAACTCATCTCATCTTTCTTCTATTTTGTGTTTGTGTGCTGTATATTTTTCCATTATTTTTACTTTTATTCTATTTTTAACCTTGTTTTGTACTTAAAACATTTTATTGTAGATTTTGGGGAGGTTTTATATACGTGGTTTTTCATTTGTTTGTGAATCTAACAGTCTTTCCCTTTTAATGGGAGAGTTTGTAGCATTTATATTTAATGTGATTATCAGTGTGATTATATTTAAATCAGTCCTCTTGTATTTGTTTTCTATTTGTCTCATAAGTCTTTTCTTTTTCTACTTTTTATGTTTCCTTCATTTTATGTCTTATTTTGGTTAATTTTTATTACTCCATTTTATCTTTAGTACTTATGTGTTATATGCACATTTTTATTTTTATTTTTTTAAGTAATCTCTACACCAAACATAGGCCTCAGACTCACAACCCCAACGTCAGGAGTCTGACGCTCTACCAACTGAGCCAGCCAGGCACCCCACACATTTTTAATTGTGCTATATTTTACCTTCCATACATTTAACATGTAATTTACCTTCAAAAAATATAAAACTTATTTAAGTCAAAAAACCTTATAACATTTTCTATTTCTTAACCTTTGTGCTTTGTTCATGTACTTAACTTCTAAATATTTTAACGAACAATTCATTGTTACTATATTTGATTTAGACAGTCAAATTCCTTTTAAAAACATTACATTTGAGAAAAAAAAGGCTTGTATATTTACCTAGGTAAGTACATTTCTGTTACTCTGTATCATATTTTTAGGTCTAATAATATATCTGTCAATAATTTTCTGCTGCTTGAACATGTTAGCATTCTATATCATTTTCTATAGTGCAGACCAGGTGATAATGTGTCATCTCCACTTTTGTCTCTGAAAAAGTAACATCATTATCTTTTTTGAAAGATTTTTGTGGAGGTTTAAAATATAGGTTCTTAAATTGTTTTGTTTTGTTTTCTTTCAGACTGCAGTTGTCTTATAACTTGCATAATATTGCATGAGAAATTCTTTTTTTATTGCTTTTACTCTTACATAATCTCCCTCTCTTTGCTTTTAAGATGTTTTTGCTAAGACTTTCTCTTCAATAATTTGGTCATGATTTTCCTTAGTATGTGTTTATGTTTCTCCAACTATTTTGGCCACTGGTCCTTCAAATACATTTTCTACTATCCTTCCCCTCCCTTCAATTTTGAAACTCCAGTTACGTGTATGTTAGATTTCTAAATAATATATTACAGGTCACTGATGATCTGTTGATTTTTTCCCCCAGTCTCTTATTCTGTGCCTATTTGGATTTATTATTATTATTATAATTATTATTACTGTGTTTCTTTTGCAGTGCTAAATGAGCTATTAATACCATCTAGTGCATTTATTTTCCATTTCCAATAGTATGTTTTTAACTTCCAGAATTTAGATTTCTTTTTGTCTTCCATTTCTCTTTTGACATGCTTATGTTTTCCTATTCCTTTTGAATATATGAAGTATATTTATAATAGCTCTTTCAACTTTTTTCCTATGGTAGTTTAATCATCCCTGTCATTTTGTGTCTATTTCTATTGATTGGTTATCTCATTTGGGGGGGTGATATTTTGCTGCTTCTTTGAATGCCTATAATTTTTGATGAGGGACAAACATTGTGGATTTTATACTGTTGGGTTCTATATTTTATGCTTTGAAAGGATGTTAAAATTTGTTTTGTTATAAACTGAAGTCCCTTGGAATCAGTTTAATTCTTTTGAAACTTGCTTTTAAGCTTTGTAATTTCCAGAAATTTTTGGCTGATTTCTCTCCAGGGGTTCTCTCCTTGGTAAGAATGGATTATTACTCTGCCCAAACCTTGTGGGGACCCTTGGAAGGTTGCTGGTGATCTTTTTCTGAATGGTTTACTCCTTTTCATTTCTCCACCCTTGAAATTCTAGCCATTTTCTCCTCATTGACCTCTGATTTTTGCCTCTTCAACTCAATAAGGCCATTGAGACTCCAATTATGTTCTGAAAACTGCTCTCAGTAAGTCATTTGTAGGGTTTACCTCATTTGTGTACTTACTCTCAGGGCTTCTTGTGATGCCTACTGTCTTAGGCCTGAATACCAGTGTTCCATATATTTTATTTGAAATTTAATTGTTTAAGGCAGCAGAATAACAGATACCTGTTATTCTATGACAGCCAGTAATTATTTGTAGATAATTTGATAATGAATTTGATAACAAATTCATTGTCTTGGCTAGAATTGGGGCTATTTGGACATTTCTCTTTCTTCTGCATCTGTTTTGAGAAGTTTTATTTTTTAAGGTTGCCATACTTGTTGAAATAAGGATTTTTGTTATATTATTTTTAATCTTTAGCATCTATAGAGTATAAAATGAATACCCTTCTATTTCCTGTTATTTTTAATCGTTCTTCTTTTTCCAAAATCTTAGTTTATTAGTTTATTAACCTTTTTAAAAGCCAACTTTCATCATTACTCCTTTATTGTCTGATTTCCATTCCATTGTTTTTGTTGATATATTTTATTTTCTTTGTCCTACTAATTTTGTGTTTACTTTCTTCTCCCTTATCTAGCTTTTTAAGGCAAAACATCTCATTGATTTTAGAAGTTTTCAGAATTTTCTAATAGAAACATTTGTATTTATTTCTTTGTTTTTTAAGATTTAATTTATTTATTCACGAGAGACAGAGAGAGAGAGAGGCAGAGGCAGAGGTAAAAGCAGGCTCCCCGAGGAGCAGGGAGCCCAATGTGGGACTCGATCCTAGGACCCCAAGATCATGATCTGAGCTGAAGGCAAACACTTAACCATCTGAGCCACCTAGGTGCTCATTGAAATTTATTTCTAAGCATCACCTTCCTTGTTTGGGTAAGAGGAATACACTTTCAAGATTTCTATATTTTAGATGGAAGTGGAACGCTCTGTGTTACTTCTATCCTTTTAAATTAATTGAGACTTGGATAATGACTGGATATATTCTTTTTTAATGGTGAAGGTCCCATGGGATCTAGAAAGAATAGGCCTTCTATAGTTGTTGAGAGTAGCATTCCTTAAATATCAGTTTAGTCAATATAGTTGAGAGTGTTCTGTTTTTTGTTTTTTTTTTCCTCCTAGTTTCAAGTGTCAGGAAAAAGTGCAATTAAAATCTCCAAGGATGTTTGTGGAAATGTCTTTTTTACTCTTTAATTCTATGTTTTTTTCTTGTAATTTGATGCTCCTGTTACTAGACACAGACACAATTAAACTTGTTAAGTTTTCATGATGAGTTGACCTTTTATTTTTATAAAATGCCTCTCCCCTGAAATAACTTTCTTTCTTAAAATACAGTTTTCCTATTACTAATATAGTCAGTGCAGCCACCATGAATGTGCTATTTGCCTGGTAAAAACACTCCATCCATGTACTTTCACCCCAGCTATATTTTTATACATAAAATGAATCTCTAGGCAACAAATAGTTGGGTTTTGCTATTTTATTAGCAATAATCTTTTACATTAATTAACAATTCAGAAGAAATATTTTAAATTAATTATTTAAATCTATTTTTTTATTTATTGGATTTTTTAATATGCTTCTGTACACTGCAATTTTTAAAAATGTTTGTTGTAGTGATTACTGTATACATTCTTAACTTTTTACAATATAATAAAATTGTTATTTTTACCACCTCACACAAAAATAACAAATTTTCAGTAAGAGGTCAATCCACTCTCATCCTTCATGCAATGTCATATGTATTGTATCTTTATATGTTTTAATCTCCCAAATATAATATCATGATTAGATTTCTTGAATTTTTGAATTTATGCCCTTTCACCAAATGTTAGGAATTATTGGTTGTTATTTTTTCAAATAACTTCCTCCAATCCCTCTCTTCTTTCTTTCTGAGACTCCAATTACCCATTTGTAAAGTCTTTTAATATATTTTCTGATGCCACTGAGTCTCTGTTTATATTTTGCTTGTTTTTATTTCTATACCATAGTATATTAGTTTGGATGATTTTTTTAAGTGTATGTTCAAATTTATTAACTTATTCTCCTTCATCTCCAGTAGGTTATAAAGTCTAATCAATGCATTTTATGTTGCTAACATTTCATTTTTCAACTCAATTTTCCATTTGGTTTCCTTAGGTTTGTAGTATTTTCATTTCTATGAATATATTTTCCTTTATGTATTTCAGCACATTTTTAATATCTGACTTAAAAGTTATTGTTTGTTAATTCCAAAATCTGAGTCGTCATGAGGTTACCTTTGTTTTTGGTTTAAATTTTGACGTCCTTACAAACTTCTGTCTTTGTTCAGTCCGTAATACCTTTAGATATTTTGTACATATTCTTTCAATGTTGTAGATCCTGTGTTCAGTCAGGGTTCATTTAGAGAAACAGAATCAGTAGGAGATATTCAGGGATTTAGTACAAAGTATTGGTTTATGTGATTATGGGAGCTGACTAAACAAGTCAAATCAGTAGGGTAGGCTTTCTAGAATGGAAGTTTATGAGGAGAGGGAACTCACAGGCATTGACCAAGGTTCCAGTTCATAGGTGCAATTTCTTCTTCTTCTTTTTTTTGTTTTTTGAGGAAACCTCAATTTACTTTTAAACCCTTTTAATTGATTGAATCAGGCTCACCCAGACTACCCAGATTATAATCCCTCCCTGTTAAAATTACCTATAGAGGGGTTTTGATTACATCTGCAAAATACACTTAAAACAAAACCTAGATTAAAGCAACACATAGATTTGTGTTTGATTTTTTATTAATTAACTGGGAACTTTAGCTAAATTAGTATATCAAAAAATCCATCATATTTTTCTTTTTTTTTTTTCCAGGATTTTGGTTTTTACATTTGGACCAAGGGAGGGTAGATGTCAATATGATAGAAGAAACTTAGTAATTTTTGGAAATAGAATTCTTTTTTTAATTGCATTTTTCTGCCTTTGATATTTTAGCTTTCTTAGTCTTACTTGGTTTTCAGTACAGTCTTGCCCTTATTGTGTTCTTTCCATTTTCACTTCATTTTGTGAATATTTTATTTTTTTGTTTCCTGTTTGTTCTAGCTTGTGTTTTATCTATTTTATTTTATTTATTTTTAATCTACTTTATTTTAAATTTTTCTCTCTTTGTTTTATCTTTATGAACTTTTATTTCTGTTTTCTGTTTTATGATTTCTATTTTATGCTTTATTTATGTTTTATATTTCTGAACTTTTATGTTATTGATTCATAATTCAATTTTATTCCTTTAGTTCTTTTTTTATGATTTTATTTATTTGACAGAGAGAGAGAGCCAGAGATCACAAGCAGGGGGAGGGGCAGAGGGAGAAGGAGAAGAAGGCTCCCAGCTGAGTAGGGAGCCTGACACAGGGGCCTGATCCCAGGGTCCTGGAATCCTGGGATCATGACCTGAGCTGAGGGCAGTAGCTTCACCGACTGAGCCACCCAGGGCTCCCGGTTTAATTCTTTTTAATTCATTGGAAAATAACTGCATAAAAAATATATACCTCATTCAGTAACATTCTCTTATCAGGTGGTTTGTCTGCTGTTTTTTTTTCTCTTCATATTTACTTTTATATGGTGGTATTTTAAAAATTGAAGCTCAACTGCACAGAATTGGATTATTTGTAATCCCTGTTTTATGAACCATTCTTTTAATTAGTTTTTGCATGGGTCATCTCTGCTTGGTTAATTAAATAATTACTTAAGTTTTAATAATGAAATAGACACTCAAAAACCATATCCAAAACAAGAGTTTGAATATCGATAATAAATATATCTTATTACCACCAACCCAGCCTCTGCTTCCCCCAAACTTTTAGACCAGAAGTTGGTATGCCACAGCCTAGAGGCTGGCATTCACTTTTATAAATAATGTTATTATTTATTTATTTATTTATTTATTTTAAAGATTTTATTTATTTATTTGACAGAGAGAGAGAGCACAGAACCAGGGGGAATGGCAGGCTGAGGGAGAGTGAGAAGCAGGCTCCCCACAGAGGATTCAATCCCAGGATCCCGGGATCATGACCTGAGCTGAAGGCAGTTACTTAACCAACTAGGCCACCCAGGTGTCCCATAAATATTTTTATTTTTGTATTGTCTGTGGCTTCATTCAAGTTGAGTAATTGGAATAGAGACCATTTAACCCATAAACTAAATTACTTAAATCTAACTTTTTCAGGAAAAGTCTGTTGACCACTATGTTGAACAGGTATTTTATATGGCTTTATTGATATTTTTTATTTATTCCTAATTACACATATGCATTTTAGTTGTTTTGCACTTCATAAAATGAATAACATATATAAGTACTCTGTGTATTTTTTTTACCTACAGTTGTATTACAAAGATCCATCCATATTAATGTGAATCATTTTAATTCACTCATCATTACTGATGTATAATATTCTATTGTATGAATAGTTTACAATTTATTCATTCACTCTCCCTTTAGAAGTAATCAGAGTTATTTCTGGCTTTTGATGTCATGAAAAGTTCTATACTTTAAGAATCTTGCCCAACGTAGCATGACTATTAGCTGATTCAACTGGACTAGGTCTCAATGAGACTTTTTCTTATCTATTAAAAATATACTATATTATTTTCATTATTATGAAGACTTATGAAAACTTCAAAGAAATATTGTAACATTTAATATTTAATTCACTACAGTTTCAATGTTAATGTATAATGATCTGTAAACTCAAAAATATCAAAACAATTGATTTCTATCAATACTTTTATAAATATATACATTTTCTTGAAGAACTTTATGAAAAATGTTTCTTCCTTTTCTTTTTTTTTAAATATTTTATTTATTTACTTTAAAGAAAGAGAGAGTGAGTGAGGAGGAGCAGAGAGAGAGGGACAAATAGACTCCCCGCTGAACACAAAACCTAACAGGGGGCTCCATCCTATGACCCCGAGATCACAACCTGAACCAAAATCAAGAGTTGGACATTTAACTGACTGAGCCACTGAGGTGCCCCTCTTCCTTTTCTAAATCTGATTTTAGGAAATTTTAGTTCATATATTTCCCATACTTCATCTCTGAAAAATAAATGCCAGTTTATCATGAATATAACTCAAATAAATATCCTAAAATTCTTCTGAGTTTCTTTCTTTTTTTAAAAAGATTTTATTTATTTATTTGTCAGAGAGAGACACAGCGAGAGAGGGAACACAAGCAGGGGGAGTGGGAGAGGGAGAAGCAGGCTTCCTGCGCGGCCGGGAGCCCGGTGCGGGGCTTTATCCCGGGACCCTGAGATCATAACCTGAGCCAAAGGCAGAGGCTTAATGACTGAGCCACCCAGGCACCCCTCTTATGAGCTTCCTTATCAATAGTTTTAATTTAGTATAATCACAATTTCTTTTCCATTTACTTTACAAAATGTGTGGTGCTTTGATTGAGATTTACATATTTATTGAAGAAATTAATGTTTCATGATTGCTCTGGGATGGCAGAATTCAAAACATGACAATTGTTTGGGAAATAAAATATAACTTTTTAGAACTCAAGTGAAATCGTTATAAGATATAGATTTAGAAGTCTGTTTTGCTCACTAGAAAACATCAATTATTTGGAATAGTAAAACACAATTCAGAAATCTGTTTGGTACCATAGGCCAACATTTTCTCATGATTAGTAATTTACATAAACTATCACAAAACACATAAAAATCATGTTGCTGTGCAAAAAAGATATCATGTTAGAGTATATTTAAATAAGTTATGGGCACGTGCAATTTCCACTGTATGTTTTATATTAATATAAAAATTAACCACCCATAAAAATAATAAAATGTGATGTTTTTCTTACTGAGTTTCAGTGATCATAATTTGTATATTAACTTAATGACCAGAAACAATTAAATAAAGCTAGTTAAATCCTATGAATATTATGGATTATGTTATTTGGTTGGATGTTCATGATAAAAATCCTAAGATTCATGAGAGCTATTTTCAGTTTTGTGAAACAACTAATATTTTGAAGCAGTATATTTGTCTTTTTTTCATATTAAGAAGAAACTTCAAAAAACTAAATCTCAAATTTTAATAGTTGTCCATTAGATTTGCATCTGCTTATGATTGATTGTATGAAATTACTTCTATTGTGGTTTGAATATGTGCTTGGCTTGGTTGAACTACAATTCAGGTCTTAAATTCATTAATTGCATAGGGATATGCTCAGGGAGCATGCAAGTTATCTATATGATATTTGTAGTATAGTACATTATAATTAAAATAATGCAAGTTTAATATTTAATAAATAGTCATTAAGTATTTTCTGATGATTATCTGATCTCCTTTTCTCAAGTATATCCATTCCAAATTTCTGGAAACTTTAAATGGTGATTTCCTATTAGTGCTTATCATAAATTCTTCATCTATTGCTTTATGAGCTACTTTTAATATATATGCTTAAATTTATTTTCTTTCCTTGGAAATCCCCTGGGATACTCTCTCAGGAACTTTCCCTCCCTCTGTTAGATATCTGAGTCCCAGTAAGTCTCTTAGATCTGTTTACTCCAAAATATTTTCTGCACTTACCCTTGCATGTTTCGTGTGGGTCCCTAAAATGACTGTCAAGATCTAGTCTTATAGAAAACAGTATAGACATTTCTAAAAAAAATTAAAAGTAGAACCACCACATGATCTAGAAATCCCACTTCTAGGTATATACCTAAAGGAAATGAAAATAGGATCTCAAAGAGATAAGTACATTCTCATGTTCATTTCAACACTATTCACATTAGCCAAGATATGGGAACTACACACACACACACACACACACACACACACACACACACATATATGGATGAAGAAAATTCTGCTATTTGTGGCAACATGGTTGAAACTTGAGAGCGTTATGCTACGTGAAATAAATCAGAGAAAGACAAATACGGTATGATATCACTTATATGTCAAATCTAAAAAAGCTGGACTCACAGAGAGAGCTGATGGTTGTTACTAGGGGCTGGGGTGGGAGAGGAGGAATAGGGAGATGTTGGTCAAAGGATACAAACTTCCAGTTATTAGACAAATAAGTTTTGGGGATCCAATGCATAGCATTGTGATTATAGTTAACAATACCGTGATATGTTTGAAAGTTGATAAAACAATAAATCTTAAATGTTCTCACCACAAAAAAGAAATGGCAATTATGTGACATGATGGAGGTGTTAGCTAACATGATGGTGGTAAGCATCTTGCAATATATAACTACATCAAGTCAGCATATTGTAAACTTAAATGTAGTACACATTGTTGTATAACAATTATAGCTCAATAAAGCTGGAAAAAGGTAAAAGGAAAATCTAGTTTTATGTTTTATACTTATCCAGCATGTCACTAAATTTGCTACAGTTCTTTCTTCAGCTTAATCAGCTTAACTACATACTTAATTATATATAATTTTTGTTTTCTTTTAGTTTGTTTTACTTATGTATTAGCCCTATTTTGAAAATGAATCTAGCTATTTCTTGATTTTGTAAACAAATCCAATTATTAGTAAAATATTTTGGGAACAAGACTTCAAAACTATTTCTTGTACTTTGGGCTTAGAATGCTCTACTGGGTTGTTTTCCTACTTCAACCTCCCAAATTGCCTACTTAATAAAACCCATTATATATACATTCCATGCTTTGAATTATCCTCTGAACATTGCTTTCATTGTATCCCATGGTATTTAACAAGTTATATTTCATTTTCATCACAAATATTTTAAAATTTTTCTTGAGACTTCTTTGATGTGTATGTTTTTTATGGTTGTTTAATTTTCAAATATTTGGGAATTTTTCAGCTATTATTCTATTATTGATTTCTAGCTTAATTCCTAGTAATTAATTCTAATTAACCTGTCTGGTGACACATTTGTTTGATTATGATTCTTTTAATTTTTTAAGGTGTGTTTCATGGCCCAGAATATGGTCTTTCTTGGTGAATGTTCCATGTGATGTTTAGAAAAATGTGTTCTCTGTTGTTGCTGGATGAAATTTTCCATAAATATCAATTAGACCAAGTTGATTGAAAGAACAATTCAGGTTAACTATATACTTACTGATTTTCTGCCTGCTTCATCTATCAATTACTGAAAAGGAATTGCTGAAGCTTCAAAGAATAATAATGGATTTGCCTATGTCCTTTGTTGTTCTGTAAGTTTTTACCTTACATATTTTAATGCTTTGTTGATTAATAATTGCTATGTCTTTTTGAAGAATTGACCACCTTTTGATTATTGTAATATTCCTCTTCTTGATAGTTTTCCTGTTCTGAAGTCTGCTTTGTCTGAAATTAATGCAGATATTCCAGCTTTCTTTTAATCAGTGCTAGCATGGCATGTCTTTCTTCATCCCCTTACACTTAACCTACCTGTGTCTTTAAGTTTAAAGCTTATTTCTTATAGAAAACATATATTCAGATTTTTTTAGATCTATTCTTTCAGCCTCTTTTACATGTAAGTTGATTATTGCTATAGTTGACTTAATATTTACAATGTATTTTTTTATTCATTACATTTGTTCTTTTTATTCCTCCTCCTTTTTCTGTCTTTTCTGGTTTTAATTGTGCATTTTATACTGTTCCTTTTTATTTTTTCTTTCTGTGTGTCAATAGCTTCTTTAAAAAAATTTAGTAGTTAGCCTAGAGTTAACAATACACATATAATTAATCTTATTCTACTCTCAAGGTAGTTCAGCTACCTTATAAGATAGTATTCCCAATTCCTCAGATATGTTACATATCTGGTAATATGAACTGAGTTAAATAGGCCTTTAATGTGAGATTTCATATTAATCTGGTTAGGAGTTAAGTTGTGCTTAATATTTCCTGTAGCTGTAGGTGTCAGAGCCTTCAACTTTCTCTGTTTTGTCTCCTCTACTGTAATGAGCTTCCCTCAAACTCCTTTAAAAATAGAGTCCGCATTTTGCATTGCTTCGGCTGTAATCCACTGCTATCATATTGGAGGTCTGTGGAGTCAGTGATAAGTTTGGGGATAGGGGAAGCGTTCTATAGTCCTCTGATAAATCTTAGCCTTTTGTAGGACTGTGACCTTGGGCAGTGATCTTCACAAGTATTTTTCAGCTCTTTTCCTCCCCCATAGGTGAGAAAGAAAGACAGTAGTGGTTATAATTGGGTAAGACTCCTGTAACATCTTTGTCCTTGTTGAGCAGGTCTTTGTTCTGGTTACTCTCTGGGTGTATTTCACAAAAGGTACTTTTCCTGAGTGTTTTCTTGGCTTTTCTCATAGGCAGTCATGTGAATGCCCATATTTAGCTAATCCAGATTCTTTCTTATTCTTAAATCAGTAGCTCAAAATACAATGAAAATCGAACTGAATTTCATAATTGGTGCAGCTTACCTAAAGCCTACACTTCTATTTATCAATTTAGAGACTCTCACAATCCATTCAAAGTGTCCATGCTGCGAAGAAAGCTTGAGAATTTGTAATGCAAATCCCTCTACCTTGACCAAAAAATGAATCTCCATATTCACCTCTTAGAATCAAAGTTTTTTGTTTATTCTCTGCTGATTGCATCACCATCTGTTGTAATTATATTTTGACTTGCATTTATTGCAATGCTTCTGCTGTCTGTGGACTGTTTATAATTAGCAGAAACTGAATAATTTGTTCATTGTTCTCATTTCAAGGCACCTAATATATCAGAAACATAAGTATGTCAAGTATTCATATCCCTAAAAGTAATGCACTTACAGACAACATGCTTTTTATGGCTTAAAGCTATTTTGATTTAGAGAGTTTTAAATGTATCATATATGAGGTAACATATTGAGAAGTCTCTATACACATCAAAAAGTTTCTGAGTTAATTCAACATTAAATGTTAGTGAAATTCTAGCTAAAGAAAATGACTTTCTGCACACTAAACATAAATAAATATGGATATGTATTTTGGCAAAGGCTTTGAAAAATTAGAACCATTTAATAAAAATAAAATGCATTATCTCTGATAAAGAATTTTTAAAATACAGATTAATTCTATATATAAACTTGCATTATCTAAAGAATTAAATTCCTTTTGTTCCTCAATATTGTATAATACATCTTTGGCTTGAGATGATACTAGAGAATACTTTCTGCAAATGAAACCCCATAGTTTCAGAAATACAAAAATATATTAATAAAAATAAAGTCCAAGGAGTTTCTTGAGGTAAAATTCCAAAGGTTTAGAAAATTTTCAAGTTAATATATTTCTTTGAACATACATATTTGAGGTTCCTTAGTATATTTAAAAAAAATAGTTTCAAACTATTAATACAGAGTAAATTCCTATGTAGAAGAAATATATCAGGCAGACTTTTAATTAATTGTATCTTATTTACACTGAAATAATTATATTTTTGCATATTAACTACATACACATGTAGCTTTAAAGCTTTTTTATTCCTTCTGCTAATAACAGTAACAACGATAAGAAAAATTGATATGCTAGGAGTTTTGTATGTATTAAGTCATTGACTCTGTAGCTTTAGGAAATTGTCTTTATTAACCCCATTTTACAGGTGAGAAAATTATGCCTTAGTGCAGTTAATTAACTTGGCCAAAGTTTCATCTCCAATAAATGCCAGAATTAAGTTTCATTAAGATTTCCATGACTCTAATATACTGGAGGTCAGGCACTGTTACATATGTTCTGTTTCTAAATATAATGAAATTGCCACATTTTTATCTTAAGTGCCAATACTTTATTTATGTTAAAATAAAATACAACAGTGAGAGTTTTTCTGCTTTTAAATACAGAATATATTAAATATAGGATATATTTCTAGTAGTAGAAAATAAAATAATCGGCTACTAAAAAGTATTTTTTCTTAAAATACTAAATTAAAATAATTCTCACGTTACAGCTACTTTTCTTCTTTCTTTCTTTCTTCATTCCTTTTTTTTTGAGATTATGCTACAATATAATAAAAAATCTGGGACTTCTGAGTCAGGTAATATTCCAATTTTATATTCTATGTCTGTTTCTCTACAGCTAGATAATTTGGATATGTTGTTTATTTTCCCAATGGCTTAACCACCACCCCATTCTTTGAACTAAGGCTATCATCAGCATCAGGCTGTTGTCCTGAGGATTAAATGAGGCAATGAAATAGGGGTAGGCACTTAGTGAATGTTTATTCTGTTTTTTTCATAAAGTAGGACAATATAAAACACTGAGAATGTATATTTCTTCTTTTTTTCTTATTTTGTGTCTACTTTAGTGAAAAATATTTAAAAAAATTTTTTATTATTATGTTATGTTAACCACCATACATTACATCATTAGTTTTGATGTAGTGTTCCATGATTCATTGTTTGCGTATAACACCCAGTGCTCCACGCAGAACATGCCCTCTTTAATACCCATCACCAGGCCAAACCATTCTCCCACCCCCCTCCCCTCTAGAACCTTCAGTTTGTTTTTCAGAGTCCATCATTTCTCATGGTTCATCTCCCCCTCCGATTTCCCCCGCTTCATTCGATATGGAATACCAAGTACAATGTAGCTGATCTTGCTGTCTTTTCTATTTAAAAGAAAAACTGGGGGGCACCTGGGTGGCTCAGTTGATGAAGTGTCTGCCTTGGGCTCAGGTCATAATCCCAGGGTCCTGGAATCAAGCCCTGCATTGGGCTCCCTGCTCAGTGGGGAGCCTGCTTCTCCCTCTCCCTCTGCCCCCTGCCCTTCTGTCCCCTACCTCCCACTTGTGCTCAGTCTCTCTCTTGCTTTCTCTCTCAAATAAATAAATAAAATATTTAAAAATAAACAAAAACTGTGGTAAGAATAGATAACAGATTAATTTTACTATTACAATTTAGTAATATTTATTTTTATGAAAAAATATTTCATAATGAATAGGTTTAGTATGTGTTAAAAACGCACAGTGAAAAAAGGTCATTCTACAGATAATAGTATAGATAATATTTCAATTTGTTTCCATTTAAATAATACACAAAATTTTCCAATGTGTGTGTATGTATATGTGTGTGTGTAAGCTATCAAAATAACTTCTCAAATGGAATTTTGAACCATTTCTTGTGGCACATGTAGAATAATGAGTATATAAGGGCAACAAAGTTCAGATAATACAGCATAATTGAATACAGTTGAGTTCCAAAGACATGAACCAGGGGAATATATTCTTGCAATCACCATTCAAGCAAGATATTATAAGCTTTGGTGGACCTGGGTAGTTCTGTTAGTTAAGTGACCCACTCTTGGTTTTATCTCAGGTCATGGTCTCAGGGGCCCTGGGATCAAGCCCCACATCATTCAGGATCCATGTTCAACAGGGAGTCTACTTGAAGATTCTCTCTCTCTGCCCCTCCCTCCCTTCTCAAATAAACAAATATTTAAAAAAAATAGTTATAATAAGCTCTATTTATATAGGCCAAGTGACTTTGAGAACAGAAAAACGTGAAATGATCATGAATTATTTTGCCAAAAATGTTTCCTTATCCTCATGGAATGGGATGTATAATGAATGCAAAACCCAGAGCTCTGCATGTTCTTCTGTATTATTAATATGAATAAGACATGATGAACAGCAAATTTGTAGAAATACTGGATTACTAAAATTATTTCCTAAACATGTCACAGGTAGATGTTTGATAGTTTTGAGTGAATAAGTTGTGAATTTTAGTAGCTATTAACTGACTATTATGGTTTATTTTCTACTTAATTTTCCATTACTGATTGCTCTATTTACCATATATATCATTTTATAAACTACTTACATAATATGATCTGTAAGTGTATTTGAGAAACAATTTATTGCTTACATGTATTTCTATTCTTTAAAAAAATGCCCTTATTTTAGAATAAACATTTTTTAACTAAGGAGATATTGACAAATACAGTCCATTTATGGTTGAATTCCTTTAATATAACTTCTCTTTGTCTTTCTTACTCTCTATGTCTATTTACTTCTATCTCTCCTAACATCAGTCTCATTCTTCAAAGTGAGCATCTATTTATAAAATAATATTTCTTAAATCCTAAAACCAACTTTAAAGATCTCCAGGTGCTTGTAAAAGAAACTGACATCAACACAATAATGAACATAGTTTTACATTTTTATTCAAGACACTGTTTAAGATTACATTAAGTTGTTTGAATTTCAGCCAAAATAAATGACCAATACTATCTTATTTTCCGTACCTTTAATACAATATTTATTGTTTCTCTTAAGTCCTAATATTCTGCCACTATGTTCAGATGTAAATTGAGATTAACAATAAAATTCTCTGGTCCACATAAGAATAATGTTACATATTACTTTATCAATCATTTTCCTGAGTAGATATTTCATCAGCTTTTGAGACCTTAAACTTGAGTTTCTTATTTAATGTCTATTTTGATGACAATCACCTTTATATACTAGTGCTATGTCTATGAAAAAACATGTATGTGAGAGTAGACATTTTTATTTTGCAGAAATTTACTGTTTCAACACAGTATCAGATGACTATATCTGAAATTGTTTTGTATATCCTAGCCAGTCCTTAAAGAGAATAAAGCAAAGATACTTTCAAATATCATGGATATATTCAATAAAGAACTATTTCACACCAGCCATTGGGTCCTTAAAACAGCTTTCAACATGATCATTTCATAGAGCTCTGGCAATGCTAAAGAATGCTTGGATTATGAGTTAGTCTTCACCATAGAAACACAAAGTTTAGAGAGTAGCATGAACTAAACTTTTATCAATGAGTTTTCTTTCATTGTTGAGCATAGCATGTTATGGGACATTGATCACCAAGTTAAAGAGGCAAACAAAATTCCCAAATTATCCTTGGATATTGGAAAACATGAGTATAACCTCATTCAACAAAGAAATTTTGAAAGATCAATTAAAGCAAAATTACATTTGTATTATTTTTTCTCTCAGCTAATCAAGTTTTGTGAAATTTTTCTTTTCTTATAGCCTAGGAAAACTGATGAATGGCTTTTGATAATACCTAGCTAGTGTTCAATTCCTAATTTTACAAAAGCTTGAAGTAAATTACCTTCAAGCACATAGAGCTAGTTTAGGGCCAGTCAGGATTAAAAATCCCATTTTAAACTCATAGAGGAAAGATTTCTTACTATTCCACATTGTGTAGAAGAAAAGATCAACAAAAAGTTCAACATTATTAGAGTAATGATCTTTGTACAGAAACCCTGATGAGCTAGATAATTTACATATGCAGATGACAATAAGCTTCTCAAAGATACTGTCAAAAGACAGGAATAGTCTTTAAGAGGAGGGCAATGAATATATTTAACTCATCTGCAAGCAATGAAGATCACTGAGGTTAAGAATTGTAGCAGAGCAATACGGAAGCTTGCCCTTAGCAATAGGCTGATTCAACTGATGAATAATTGAACTAATGAAACACTGTATGTTAATTAATTGAATTTAAATACATTTTTAAGAAAAATATAGGCTGGTTCTCTCCAAATATAGACACTGTCTAAAATTTAGCCTACAGTTCAGAGCTGATAACAATGTCAAACCTTGAAAACATATTTTAGACAATGAACTGAATCCTTTATGCTCATCTGATAGGTTCTTTATGGGTAACTTGAGAAACATTAAACAACTAGTGTGATTAGGTGATAAGTGAATACTTGATTAACTTAATTGGAAGTCTAAAAAAATCTACTTGGACTCATTACAACAAAAGATGCTGATATTTTACTGAAATGTTACTTTTATTATAAACACACATATATATGGTGGAAGTTGTGGAGTAAAGAAGATGACAAAAATCTAAGCTTTAAGTAATGATGTATATGAAAAAAGCATTTGGTAAAATATCAGAAAACTGAATTTTGTCATTAATTAATTAGTTCCTTATTTGTTTTAGTTTCTTTAACTATGAACAGTGGTTTTATCACCATCTCTCAGGGCTTTTCCCGCAAGATACTATATGACTCCTGAACTTTTTTATATTAATGAAATAGTCACATCATAACAAATATCATGAGTATAAGAAGATTTGATAGGGATAAATAAAAATTAAGAATGCCATTAATAATCTGTATTAATATCTAATAGTTATAACTGAAAAGATTCTTCAGGATTAATTTGAGGACTTTGTCACAAAATAGTTAATTAACAAAATCAAAATCAACTCAATACAATAAATATCTATTGAGTAGATTCAAGATATTTTTAAGACATAGGCCCTATTTTGAACATACTCTAAATGGCTAAAACAATACAACCTATTGATCAATTCTTTTCTTTTTTTTTTTAAAGATTTTATTTATTTATTTGAGAGAGAGAGAATGAGAGATAGTGCGAGAGGGAAGAGGGTCAGAGGGAGAAGCAGACTCCCCGCTGAGCAGGGAGCCCGATGCGGGACTCAATCCCGGGACTCCAGGATCATGACCTGAGCCGAAGGCAGTCGCTTAACCAACTGAGCCACCCAGGCGCCCCATGATCAATTCTAAAAATAAAATGTCAGCACACACATAAAAGAAAATTTCAATGTGTAAATATGTGTAATAATTTTAGATCCTATACCTTGCTGCATTTAAGCAATGCTCTCATAACTTTCTTGAAAAAAATAGAAGCTAAAGAACTATAAAAGAAATGTATCTGGTTTATAATGTTGAAAGAAATAGAACTATAAGATTTAGGGATATATTTGCAAAAGATAATGAATTCTCCATTGAAAGGGCAATAGACATTTCCTCACCTCCTTTTTCTTATAAGTGCAAAAATATAGAGGGAATAGGAAATTGTTTATGGTAGAAAGAGCTCAGAAAAATACTTAGGATTTTCATGGGTTTCTGGAGAAGAAGGAAATATTAGCAAGAGGCACACTTTGGCTTAGTTTTAGTTTTTACTTCTGTAGCTGACATTAGAGATAGAGTCATCCATTCAGACATCCTTCTAGTTGCTTTCTTTTGCTATAGAAACCTGAGCAATTATAGATAGAATAATAGAAGTTACTCGTTTTTCTTCCCTGAGAAGGATGCTGAATGGACAGTTTTATTATCTGGAAGTTGTTGCTGGTTCTTTGCAAGCTTGCTTTACAGATGGATACACTTGGTGCCACAGGGATGTTATGGATATTGATCCTGGTATTTTAAAATCTAGGGTGTGACAGAGATTCACAGTGTCTGAACCAACTGGTGAGAGCAGAACAGACTTTCATGTATTAAGGCCAACTTCCTTATTATTGCCCTGTTCTTCAGTGAAGAGACATAAAGAAAAAAAAAATGTGTGTGTGTGTGTGTGCATGTAGCATGGATACAGAGTAAGGGACTCCTATAAAGAAAGTAGAGGAAAATGATACAGAAATAAACTAAAACTGTTTAGCTAAAATAGCAATGTCTGGTTAAGTATCATTGGTAAGATTACAAAATAGGGTTAGAGTAAAAGTTTAGTATCAGTGAAACCTCCCATCTATTTGTTTCAACTTACAATAATGTTTTTGAATGTTTATAGTTCCAATTTTAATATAATTTGCAAAATTCTGTATTTATTATTTATTAATATGAAAGCAGTGATATAAGCCTACCTCATTTATCATTTCTAATTTCTTAGTAGCTTTTATGATATTGAAAGAAACTGGCCCTAGGGGAAAAGCCATGCCATTTGAAAACTTTTTCACAAAGAATATGCAAATATATGAACTTATTCCCAGAAATTTTATTTTTTGCTGTGTTTTGTTTGTATAATTCTTATAAAATACAAAGTCAGACAATTTACAAAATGTTACATTATGCAATCTTGAGCTCAAATATGGAGAAAACATATGGATTAACGTTCTGAGGGACATGGAAAAAAGAATATGAGAAGTGAATAAAAGTTTGGCAGATGGAGCTATAGTAAGTCACTAAAGGTTGGAAACCATGAAAATGCAGAAGCTATTGGTACAGTGCTATGAATTTCTCCAGAAGCCCTTAGCAGTCCAGAATTAAAAGGAGAAAGCAGATGGTGGCATTTTTTTTTCTTGATTGATTGATTGATTGGAGAGGGGAAGCAGGAGGGATAGAGGGAGAGGAAAAAAGAGATTTTTTTTTAAAGACTATTTATTTGACAGAGAGAGACAGAGAGAGAGAGGGAACACAAGCAGGGGGAGTGGGAGAGGGAGAAGCAGCCTTACCCTCTGAGCAAGGAGCCCGGTGCGGGGCTCGATCCCAGGACCCTGGGATCATGACCCAAGCCGAAGGCAGATGCCTAAAGACTGAGCCACCCAGGCACCAGATGATGGCATTTAAATAGGTTCAGAATCAAGGCAAGAAAGAAAAAAAAAAAAAAAAAAAAGAATAAAAAAGATGGACACTTATTCTGGCAAGACTAAAACCAAGATTTTCTCCAACCACATTCCTTCCAAGTAGAAAGATTTACTACCTAAGTCTACTTCTGCCCTGATACTTGGCAAACCCAACTACAATGCCACGTTTGATGAACAAAAGTTGGCCAGAGAGAACTTTAAAGGTTATACATTTGCCGTGTTTCTAAATTTTGTGAATCTAGGACCAGTTCTGTGATAGCCTTGCAGATTTTGTTAACATTTTGGATTTTCTTCTTCTAAAAAAAGAAGACATGAAAGACTTAACCAATGAACTAGTTCAAATTTCACTGTCTTGAAGGCACCACATCCAGTCCAGAAAAGGACAGTCCAGACTGCAGGTTGGGGGAAATGTGTGAGGGGCCTGGAGCAGAGACCAAGCTGAATTAGAACTGCAGAGAATGAGGACTGATGCTGGGTTTTAGTTAAATAGGACACCTTTGGTGATTTTGGCTTTGATTCCTTTGGGTTCCAAATGAAACATTAAAAACTTCTTCAATTTAAAAAAATGAATTTTTATTTCTTCGAGTTCTGCGTTATAAAAAATTCTTTAATTTACTCTCAGGAGATTTAGAAAGTTCATATTCTATTAAATTACAAAAATGTAAATTATATATATATGTGTGTCATATATTTTATACTCTGTAAGGGTTTTCCTTTTCTTTCTTTTTTTTTGAAACCCTTATGAATCTAAATTGACCCTTTGTTGGGAATGCTGATTTTTGCTCATGTGCTTTTTTTTTTTTTTAATTTCAGGGAAAATGCAAACACACTCCCCCACAATCCATAAATTATGCAGTCGAGTTTCGCACATTTAGGGAAATAGCAGGGGTCAGCACATCCGGAGTGCAATGGATAATCCTCGCCCTGGGAAAACCACTTTCGTGATCATGGTATCTCCCCCGCCAGGTAAGTATTGCTCATGTGCTTTTTAACATCACAGCACGAACAATTTTACCTGAGGAGTTTATGTATGGATTCTGTTTAGTCCTAGTGGAAAACTTGCCTCTGTAGAGTGCTTTGCATTTGCTTTTCTGAGTACACCAGGAGTATAGGTATTCAAGGACTGATTATGATAGTTTCTCAACTTGGGCATTCTGTACCAGTGAGCAGGGCATAAATTCCAACTTCAAAACCATGTGTGATATAGCTCATGGTTACCAATTATCTAGGGAGTTTGTTTTTTTTTTCATCCTAGAAACCGGGTGGTGATAGAAAGGTTTTGCCATCTTCCTTTGCTGATAGATAAGTTCTTTGTTTTGCCTAGTTCACTCTTTTACTAACTGTGGAGCCTATCAAGGCTTCCTGCTATATATGAGGGTCTAACTTCCACTCGCAGCTCGCATGGGCTCAGGTCTCACGTCCTTCCTCGGTGTGGGTGGTACAGCACAGACCTTTGGTTTCTAGTATAGTCCTCTGTTCCATGCAGAGTAGCCAGTAGATCCCCTCGACTGTGTGCTAACTGAACTGGTTTTTGTTCTTCTGTATTCCTGGCACCAAGGGTTTTAAGCTAATTTCATTTATTTGAAGCTTTGATCTTAAAGAAATGTTAAAATTATCGTTCTCATTTCTAGATATTTGCAATAGGAAGAATTTCCGGCTGTCTATTAACAGGTTGCTAGAGCCAAAATTTTTTATTGGGATATTATTAAATATTTAAACTTTAAAAAAGATTTTTTTCTACGTTAATTAGAGTTGACCTTTGAACAACATGGGGGTTGTTAGGAATGCCATCCCCTTTGCAGTGAAAAATCTACATATAACTTTTGACTCCCCCCACACTTAACCACTAATAGCTTATTATTGACCAGAAGCCTTCCTGAAAACATACAGTCAGTTAACACATGTTTTTTACTTTATATGTATTATATATTAATTATAAATTTATTATATATTTACATTATATATTATGTATTCTTCCGATAAAGTAGGCTAGTGAAAGAACAGGTTTATTAAGAAAGTCACAAGGAAGAGAAGATAGGTTTGCAGTACTGTATTGTAAAATTCCGAATATGGAGCTCTGTGGCAAGCGAGGGGCCACACAGGCACAAAACCACATTGGCAGAGGGGACCTAGGACCTCCAGCAACAGCCATGCGGGGCCCCACATGGGCCAGGGCCAGGCCAGGTGGAGGAGGCCAGATGGGAGCCCTGCAAAGTGAAAGCTGAGGGCGTCCTCACTGCGGCCGCGAGTCGGGCCCCGGACAGTGGCTGGAGGAGCTAGCGCTGCTCCTTCGGCTGCCACCGCAGCTGCTGACCCTGCTGAACCCCAGTTCCCCTGTGGCCAAGCTGGACCTGGGTGACCAGCAGGAATACTGGGAGACATTCCAGAAGTGGCAGAGGCTCACCTTTGAGAGTACGTCAAGCTGCTGCTGAACAGCTTGGAATACTGGGGCTGAGGCTGCTGCTGTGGGGCAGTTTGCTTTGACGGTTGAGCCTCAGAAGACGTGCACATCTTTGACTGCAACTGCAGCGTTGGGAAGAGTCAGAGGAGGCACTTCATTATCGCTGCTTCTCGCTTCAAGCTCCTGGGTGCAGCCGGAGCATAACGGCATACCCAGTCTGCATGCACGAAGTACAGCACACCGTCTGTAGGACAGGTGGCTTTCAGAGCTTTGACGTTCTTTGCTCGAACCCTGGACACTTCTGAATTACCCCGGCCACCTGGCTGAGGGCACCGCCTAGAGTGTGGTCATTGCAGCATTCAGTGGCAGAGACTGGGAGAAGGCCGTGGAGGAGCACGAGACTGCCAGGGATGTGTCTTCAGAGTGTGTTCCAGCTTCTCCCTTGCGATGAAGGAGGAATGACTGGGGTCAGCAGTTTGTTGTCCCCGCTGCCCCTCAGTGGTGCTCATGAATGTGGCTGATCCATGCTGCTGGTTCCACCGGCTAGCGGCCTTCTCAATCTCTGCAGCTTGCTCCAGCTACCAGGGTCTTTTAGGCACTTCTTTGTCCTTCCTCAGCCCAAATTTTGATGTAGGCTAGTAGACCTCCTTCTTTCTCTTCCCAACTTTTATGGGGATCTTTTAGAAAAGTAAATATTTTTAACATTAAAGTAAAAAATCCTCCTGCATATAAGTGGACCCACACAGTGAAAAATATTAGGATTTATTGCGAGCCTACCATGTTCTAGGCACTCTCCTATGCAACAAGGATATAACAATATACCAGATAGTCATTTGTCTCCATTCAGCTTACATTCTGATAGAGAATTCATAACACAATCAAATTAAAAATAAGTATATACAGGCATGCCTTGGAGATATTGTGTAGTGTGAGAGTGGCCCTAGACAATATATAAATAAGCATGGCAGTGGTCCAACAAAAGTTTATTTATAAAAACAGGTGATGGGCCATATTTAGCCCATAGGTTTTCAGTTTTAGACTGATTATAATTTGTAGTCTGAGGCAGGACAAATTGTTTCTTCAAAAAGGAAAAAAAAAAAAGGAAGAAAAGAAAGAAGGAAGGAATCTTTGCTGTCAAGGCAGGACAGAGTATTCCAGGTAGAGGGATGACCACAGGTATTAACTTTAAGTTCATTTATTTTTAGTTTTGGTTCATTTATGGCAAAGGATTAAAGATTATACATCATTTTAGTTTCCCATTGTGATTAAACATTTTTGTATGAAATTCTCTCTTTTCAAAGCTTTCCAGATGGTTTAAGTCTTTATTTTTACTTATTAATTTTTTGGGCATAAGTTATTTAGGAATGGACTTTTTCATTTCCAAATAGTAAAGTTCTTTGTTTTGTGTCTTACAATTTAGTTTTTTAAATTTTAATTTATCCAGTATAGTTAACACACACTGTTATATTAGTTTCAGGTGTACAGTACAGTGATTAACCAATTTTATATATTGCTCAGTGCTCATCAAAATGAGTGTACACTTAATCCCCTTCACCTCTTTCGCACATCCCCCACCCACCTCCTCTTTGACAGCCATCTACTTGTGCTCTATACTTAAGAGTCTTTTGGTTTGTTTCATTCCCCACCCCTTTGTTTTGTTTCTTAAATTTCACACAGGATTGAAATCATATGGTATTTGTCTTTCTCTGACTGACTTATTTCGTTTAGCATTATACTCTCTAGCTCCATCCATGTTGCAAATGGCAAGATTTCATCCTTTTTATGACTGAATAATATTCCACTGTGTGTGTGTGTGTGTGTGTATCTCACATCATCTTTGTCCATTCATTTATCGATGGGCACTTTGGCTGCTTCCTTATTTTGACTACTACCAATAATGCTGCAATAAACCTGGGGGTACATATATCCTTTTGAATTAGTGTTTTGGTATTCTTTGGGTAAATACCCACTAGTGAGATTACTGGAACATAAGGTAGTTCTATTTTTAATTTTCTGAGGAACTACATACTGTTTTCCACAGTGGCAAGACCAGTTTGCATTCCCACCAGCAATGCAGGAGGGTTCTTTCTTCTCCACATCCTAGCCAATGTTTGTTGTTTCTTGTGATTTTGTTTTTAGCCATTCTGACAGGTGTGAGATGATATCTCACTGTAGCTGTGGTTTGCATTTCCCTGATGATGAGTGCTATTGAGCGTCTTTTCATGTGTCTGTTGCCCATTTGTATGTCTTCTTTGGAGAAATGTCGGTGTATATCTTCTGCTTATTTTTTAATTGGATTATTTTGTGTGTGTGTGTCGATTTGTACAAATTCTTTATACATTTTGTATACTAACCCTTTATTGGATATGCCATTTGCAAATATCTTCTCCCACTCAGTAGGTTGTCTCTTAGTTTTGTTGATTGTTTCCTTTGCTGTGCAGAAGCTTTTTATTTTGATATAGTCCCAACAGTTTGGCTTGGGTTGTTTCCCCTGCCTCCGGAGACATATCTAGAAAAATGTTATGGTCGATGTTAGAGAAATGACTGCTTGCTCTCTCTTCTAGGATTTTTATGGTTTTAGGTCTCACATTTAGGGCCTTTATCCTTTTTGAGTTTATTTTTGTATATGGTATACGAAAGTAATCCAGTTTCATTCTTTTGCATGTAGCTGTCCAGTTTCCCAACACCGTTTGCTGAAGATACTGTCTTTTTCCTATTGTATATGCTTGCCTTCTTTGTTGAAGATTAATTGACTGTATAATCATGAGTTTGTTCCTGGGCTTTCTATCCTGTTCCACTGATCTATGTGTCTATTTTTGTGCCAGTACCATACTGTCTTGATTACTACAGCTTTGTAGTAGAACTTGAAATCTGGAATTGTGATACCTCCAGCTTTGTTATTCTTTTTCAAGATTGTTTGGGCTATTTGGGGTCTTTTGTTATTCCATACAAATTTTTGGATTGTTTGTAAGTGGGATTGATTTCTTAATTTTTCTTTCTTCTCCTTAGAAATGTGACAGATTTCTATATATTGATTTTATATTCTGTGACCTCACTGAAGTCACTTATTAATTTTACTAGTTTTTTGGTGGAGTTTTTAGGGTTTTAATTGGAATGTGTTATGAGCAGATAATGTGTCTTCTAAACATTAGTTTTGGATGGGGCGCCTAGGTGGCTCAGTCGTTGGGCGTCTGCCTTCGGCTCAGGTCATGGTTCCAGGGTCCTGGGATCGAGCCCCGCATCAGGCTCCCTGCTCAGTGGGAAGCCTGCTTCTCCTTCTCCCACTCCCCCTGCTTGTATTCCCTCTCTCACTGTCTCTCTCTCTGTCCAATAAATAAATAAAATCTTAAAAAAAAAAACAAGACCACCATTTAAAAAAAAATAAAGACTTCATTTTAAACAAGTACAAAAATATTGAAATTATTTGTCAAGACTTCATAAGCATGCACAAAAGAAAGGTATATGTTTTTACATGTGTGTACCTGAATGGATAGTATACACAAAGCTTATATAAATGTAAATATATGTTGCTAAATTCTAAATTTTTCTACTAAAATAAAATGTATTCAAAATGAACTTCATGTACATGCTACTGATGAAAAATACCTTAAAAACAAAAACAAGACAAAAAGTTTTCATATAAGGTGCATTAGATACTGTTTGTTTTGCTCACACTTAATCCCATCCATTCTGTCCTCCCCTGCTGTAGCAGTGACTGGAAAGGTAAAACCACATTTCCTTGTCTCCTTTGTGGCCAAGAACAGCTACTGTAATTTGGGATAAGGGCTAGAATTTGGAAGTGAAGCAGATGTCAAGTTCTTGCATTCTTGCATTATATAGTTTGTATAATGATATGAAAATTCCATTATATAACATGGCTCTTTATGCTGTTTAGTTCCATATGTATTGCTTTCTTTTCACTTGCATTTTCCTGGTCTCTCTTTTCTCATCGGTGTCTATTAGAGCTCAATGCAGGGAATTTGGTGGTTAAACATGATTGGAAGGGTTAAGTGAGGAGAAGTCAAGAAATTACCACTTGACTGTTGTTTCCAGGGTTATATGGCCCTAGTGGCAACCTGAAATCTAGGAAACTGCCACTGCTTCTACTTTCACCACTGCTGCTTTATGCTCAGGATTGGGGGACAGACCCTGGAACTGGAGCCCAGTACCCACAAATACTCACAGCTGTGCAAATTTGTTTGCCAGACCCCACAGCTGCCAGGAGATGGCACCTATCTCATTCTCATTCTGTGCCACTGCACTTCATTCACAGGAATGTTTTCTAACAGAACTCTAACTGCAAGTGGGGATGGGAAGTTTGTTTTTACCCTTCCAGTCCCTGCTGTACAAGGAGATAACAGAATTGATGGGATGGGAATGAGTGAAACAAAGCAACACCTAGTCCCACATCCCTCAGATGCAACCTCTCTTTATTACATCATTTAAGATGTTTTGTGCAAATGTCATAGCTGAAGTTATGTTTTAAGCTCAGCCTGACATTCTTTTTCTCTTTTAGCAGGAGAATTCAGTCTTTTCATTTTTCTTTAGGTTTTATTTATTTACATAATCTCTACACCCAATGTGGGGCTCAAACTCATGACCCCAAGATTAAGAATCACATGCTCTTCCAATTGAGCCAGCCAGGTGCCCCTCAGTCTTTTTATTTTTGGAACAATATGGTAAATAGACATTATTTCTCTCCTGTCCATTTATACATAAGATGGCTTGAATAAATGTTTTCTTTGTCCCTTTGCCTTATTATTGGTGATGACTAAGTACTATTCTTCTCAGTCTGTGATCCCTATTCTTTTAATATGAAAACAACATGCCAACTAGTTCCTTCACTAATAATCTGCCTTCCTGCTCTCCCAGTAAGATGTATTGTTGTGAACATACTTGTTTTCTCTCATCCCTCAACTTTCAGTGAGACCTCTAGAAAGTTTTTCATTCTCCTCCTCATTTTCGCCTACCCCTCCCTCTGTCTTCCCCTGTCATCTACTTACCTCTAACTCTGTCTTTTGGATAGTGAAGGATTTTTAGCTCCAGGATCAGTGTTTAGTACTTATAGTAGGCATTCTTACTGAGTGTATCACTAATCACTTAGAAATAATAGAGATTCTACTTCAAGAATCCCACTTTACACTGCTGTGACCCATTTTTAACGGAGTTCACTGCTGTTCATTTGGATTTCTTAATAGTTGGATGGATTGATAACAGCATTCATTGATCATCACTGCTTCCTTTTTTTCTCCATGCAACTTATTAAAATAGTTGTTCATCAATATAGAGGCAAATGAAGCAAAAGTTGTTTAGTATTCTGATTCCAGATATGTATCAATAACTAGATATAAGAATATTGTAGGAAAACATACGACTTAGATGGGAAAAAATGAGAATTGGAAGGAAAAGAACTGTCAGTCTGACGGGAAAGTCAGGTATTGAGGTCTTTTAACAAATGTTATTTCCAGTGATATGGAGGCTAAAGCATGACACTGCCAGAGGGTTGCTGAGATGGGTTGACTATTGAATAATTTTATTTTGAGGGGATTACTAAGACAATTGTTTTTAAGTATTTTGTAAATTGTAAGATGATATAAAATATAAAATAATATTTAATCTATTTTCCCTTATTCCTTGTTTGCTTTTTTATCTTTTCTTTTTTCCAGTCTGATTATCATTATCATTATTTAATTATTGCAATGCCAGAGCACAATAACAATACCAATACTTAATTATTAATATCAGTGTGCTATTTGGTTTAACATTTACTAAACATTAAATATGTTTTGAAAATAACATGTGAATGCCTCATGAAACATAAAGAAGTGTAACTATGAAATACAAATTTTAACAGTTTTGTTATTCTCATATAAATTATTAACAGCAAAATATACAAAATATAAATACCACATAAATGAAGAATATTTAATTAATCATAAAGTGTTAAATGAAACAATGTTATATAACTTTATTTTGATCCTTGAATATAAATTTGTTATTTGTGTGATAATCAGACCTGGAGTACATTTTTTTACTAATTTTCCAGTTGCTTAAAAAATTGTTTTTAACTCTAGATGAGTTTTGATGAAGAATTAGTTATAATTCATTTCCAAATACTGCCCCCTTGACTTTTTCATTTTAAAATAATCTCATCTTTTGCTTGATACTTTTGAGATCCCCAGATTCATTATGTATAGATGGATGTTTCAAAGTAGAATTAATTATATCAGTTTTAATAACACCACATTAATTTTTAATTTAAGAAACTCTTTACACTAGAGGAAAAATTCTTGTAATTCATACTTTATTTATTATCTTTTACTCTTCCTTTTGAAAATTCTGAAAACATAGGCCAATGCACATTTACTTGATATACAATTTTAATGTGTACATCTCAATTGGTACACTTTTATGTTCCATATATTTTGAATATATAGAAATGGAATTTTATAATAAAAATTATGGGCACTGTATAAACTGCCATGCATGTTGGAACATGGGATATTTAAAAATACATTATAATTATTACATTCACTATTATGGTCATCGTTATTATTTGATATTTTTAGGAATGTTGATAAACAGGGTAAAGGAGATCATGAGTGAAGTATACAGCCTTTTGAAACAGGACAAAATAGTCAAAAATTCAATTAGAGAAAGAACTATAAAGTGGACACAATTTATCTTTACTAGAATAGACATTGATAATTTCTGTCTCTCTCCCCGTGTCTGCTCTCTCTTTCCCCTCTATCACTTTATTATCTCTATCTATCTATCTATCTATCTATCTATCTATCTATCTATCTAATCTATCATCTACATACCATTTTTGTACCACTTTTTCTCTATCTTTGAGGATACAGCGTGAGAAGACTAAAATTTTTCTTCCTACAATTTAGTATTGTTTGAACATTTATAAAACATATAATAGTAAGATTACCACTTAACTGTGTGAAGTCATCAACCAGACTTTTCCTCATGTTATGGTATTTATACCATATATATTTTTTTTTATATACAGCTCTAGACAAACACAAATACACACCCATACACTCAAATGCAAACTGGGAAAAACTTTTTACTGGCTAATCTACTCACATTAACTGCCCTCTTTCCCTTAATTATCCTTTGGTAAAATGAAATGTAGGACATCACATTCTCACTTGGATTATCTTAATAGAAGCCAAACTTACCTATAACATGGACCCCTTCCGTGAATTACCCACATCACAACTATTTTAAAGTTATTAATCTGATTCTATCCACCTAAACCAGAAAAGTGATGTTGTAAATAAAATGAACTAAATAATAATGTTAGATATTTGGATGGCAAAAAGAATAGCGTGTTATTTACTAATTAGTTAGGGATGAAGGTTGAAGAACATGGATTAAGGTGGAGAGTCAAAAGTCAAAGGCCAAAAAATGGTTTTCTGCTTTTGAATAACTGACTAAATCATGAATTTACAAGGTAAAATCAGGAATCCAGGAGCACAAATAATTTGGGGAAAATAAAATTTAGTTGACTACAAGAAATCCAAGGAAAGATCTCATAAGTAGTTTTATATATAATCTAGATTTTTAGCATAAGAATTGCAATAGGAATATATATTTAGGAATGATGGTAATTGAAGACATACAATTGTTTGTATTCCTGATAAAGACTGAAGTGGCATGAAGAGGGAAGATAGTCTGAGAGAAAACCTTAACTGTAGCTATGAATTTGGGGTGTAAGAAAGAAAGTGAGCCAGGAAAAAAGGCTGAGAGGAGTAATGGCCAAAAATATAGGTGCAATGTAAAGTCAGAGAAGAAAGCTTTTCAGCAAAGAAATAAATAATGAAGATAGTGAACGGTGTTTATTAAGTATAGGAAAGCAGAAGTAATTTGTGACCGCAAGAAGGTCCAATATGGTATAATAAGACAGAGGAGAGTCTGTCAATAAATGAACGGAAACTGAAGATAATGAAGATGTAAATTCCTTTTAAAGTATTGAAATTTAGGGGTGCCTGGGGGCCTCACTTGGTTAAGCACCTGCCTTTGGCTCAGGTCATCATCCCAGGGTCCTGGAATTGAGCCCCCCATCTGGGTCCCGGCTCAGCGGGGAGTCTGCTTCTTCCTCTCCCTCTATCCCTCCCCCCTGCTCTTGCTTTCTCTCAAATAAATAAATAAAGTATTAAAAAAATAAAGTGTTGAACATTAAAGAGTGTTGGATGAAAGAAAGGGTTTAGGACCAAAGCAAAGATTTTGTATTCATTTGTTTTTAAGATGTGAGAAATGTGAACATAATTAAATGTACGTGGAGACAAGAAAAAAAAGGAAAAAATAAAAAGATAGCTACAGAGAAGAGATTGGATAAAAATAATACAATTGATAGAATGAGATTCTAGAAAAAGGAGGAGGTTAAATGATCCAGAATAGCAAAATTAGAGAGCTAAGACTTGGACAGGAAAAGGGACACGTTTTCAACAGTAAAAGTAGAATTATTTTATTTCTATTTAAATAATAAAATAAATGTGTGTACGTGTTGCAAAGAATATTTGCAGATTTCTGCAAAGTAACTCCTGTTTTATGGTTTCTATGTTGTCTCAGAAAGAAGTAATGTTCTTTGTGAGTGGTTAATGGATGAATTTGAGGTTTCAGGGACTTGAAGGCATGAGAGACAGTGTGGAGAATTGAGTGCCAATTGCAGAAACATAGATGGATTTCCTGTTATCACTGAGAACCTATTTGAAGTTGAAGATTAATTGGTCCCATATTCAGTGTTATGTAACTTTTCCCAGGTATAATCTGTACAGGGTTCTCAGAGTTTGGTGAGAACAGAGTTAGATCAAGGCTATTGATTTTTTTTAACCTTTTGAGGACCATTTCAAATAAGATATTCTTTATAAGAAATTATCTGATCTATGTCTTCACCCCGAAAAACAAAAAATCGTTTTCTTCTGCTTTTGTACTTATTTTACGTTTTATATTTAACACCATAGCACGTTTCTTAGTGCATTGGACATATTCCTTTACGACCTATCTCAGCTGATAAATAAAAAAGCCCTTTAGTCATACTTACAGTTCTAGTGTCCAGTGCATTTCCTGGTATTATCTGCTTACTGCTAGTTAAAAGTTGACAACCTAAAAGAAAATATTCCTAAGATTTTATCAAGATAGGTTGTGTACAAGAATATTTTCCCAGATGTCTGTTGGGTTACAAAGGAAAAATCTAGGGTGAATTTGTATGATAGGTCACAATGGAAACATTTATATTATGAACACTAGATACTTTATTCACTGAGATATCTAAAATATAAAACGCTGCTGGCCAATACATTCATCACATGATGCTACTGAGCACTTGAAATATAGCTAGTTCAAACTGAGATGCATTTTAAAATTAAAATACAGACCAGTTTTTAAAGAGTTACTATAAGAAAAAGAATGCCCTCTATCTACTTAATATTTTACACTGATTGCACATTGAAATTACAGTATTTAGATATATTGAAATAAATAAAATATATTATTAAATTAACTTCACCTGTTTCTGTTAATTCTTTTTAATGTGGCTACTAGAAAATTAAAAATTACATATCTGGTTCTTATTTATGGCTCACATTGTATTTCCATTGGACTCCAAGTGTTTATATAGAAAATAATACTAAACTAAAGTTTATAGTTGTGTTGCCTTTTATTAATGTTTTCATTTTTTTCTATAAGGGTATTAACTGTTTAATATCTCAGATAATCCAATTTGCAAGGGTGACTGAAGAGTCTCCATATTCTTCATATGACATACCACATAATACATTCAATTTTTATATGAAATTAGTTTGAATAATTGCTAGAATTGCAATAAAAGTATCACAGTCAAATGCTTTAATAATATGCTGCCTTGAAATTATTCTCATACTAATTACCCATATTTTTCATATAATCCAATGTCAGCATTTTGTTCTTCTTACAACTCATTGAATTCCTAATTGCAATGTAGAGACAAATTGAAATTGTTTAGTAATATATTTACTCTTGTGATAAAATATCTTTTGAAACAGGATGATTTTTAAAAAATTTAAATATTAAAATCCTGCAGTGGTCATCAGGTTCTATAATAAAATATATATTTATAAATCTTACTTATAAAATGGCAACAAAGTTAACATATATGAAAAGAAACAAAATTTATATGACTAGACACCAACATACATTATAGAAAATGCTGTTTTCAATAGTCTATAATAACATTTAAACATTAAAAAATAGTGTTTTATAGCTTGATGGCATATAAGTGAAAAATTGTTAGCTGTTTATAAAAGAATACCATTTTTGTTCTTACATGTGTTTACAAAATATGAGCTATATATTTATCATTTATGACTGCTACTGCTGTTATGAAAACTTTGTTTATATATTAGAAGTAATAATCTGAAATTCAGTTAGATTTTCATAATATTTCTTAAGCCTACTTCTATTTTCTTTGTATTTACCATCTGTCCATAATGCTATTAAAGCTGTTCAAAATATATTGTACCAGAAGAAAAAAACATAACACACAGTAGAAACAATTTATAAAAATGCTTTTAGAGAAATAATTCATATATACTTATATTCAAAAGACTCATTTTCTTGTATTTTTATATTTTTCTTATAACTTTTATAAGAAAGTCCATATACTACTGAATATATTACTTATTTATCTTAAAATTCTATAAGTTAAACAGATGATATGCAAAATAAATGTTTATTTTACTGATACTTGTAATATTTTCACCATAAGGAGTATAGTTGGTGTGGATATGCCCTCAATTTCAGTTAATAAATTATTTAAGAGAATCAACATTTCATTGGTGTTGAATACTCAGTACCAAACAGATAATGGTTTAAGTTTTCTCTTATAAACCAGTGCAATCAGAATGATAGATAGATACCACTTAAGCCAGAAATATTCGCTCCATTCTGAGGAGGAATAATAAATATAACAATTATGGAAAAATAGATATTTGCAAATACCTATCATAATGATCATTTGCCTTATTTGTGGTCACCTTTGTACATTGGTTTATTTTAAAATCAACACTATCGTTGAAAATAAATGACTATTAAAAAAGACAATATAAACATAAATTTTAATTCAATATTAATCTCCATATCAAGACAGTCCACTACAAACATAATGTGGTCCACATATGTAATTTTAAAAACTATCTAGTAGCCATACTAAGAAGATAAAATGAAATCATGTATGAATATTAGTAGTGTAGTTTAATATACCCCAAACGGGTTTATTTTAGAACATAATCAATATAAATATTAGAGATTTCTAAAATTTCTATTTTTTTGGTACTAGGATGCCTAAATATAGTTTATATTTTGTATTTAACAGCACATATCAATTCAGACTAGACAGATTTCAAGCTCAATAGCATAATGTGGCTAGTGTCTAATGTTTTAGTAGGCAAAGCTTTTGTTAAGAAAGGTACACCTTCATAATTAATTATACACATACGTCTCTATACATATGTGTAGATTGTTTAATTATCAAATTCCTAGAGCAAAGAGAAATGCAAGAAAAACAGTGTGGAAGGATTTGAAGAGAATAGAAAGAAATGACCTTTGTTCCCCACAGAATTACCTCGTTTTGATTTAAGTTAGTATAGTATAGTAATAGAGGTATGTAACAGAAACTTATGGAAAATGTTGGTGAAATACAGGGCTCAATAGTCAGCCCTTACACAGAATTATGAAGGAATTCTCTCTCTCCAGTTCTGCATAGAGCCCATTGGTCTCTTGGACTGTGAGAAAATAAAGCAATGGGAGTATGAAGGCATTGCATCATAACTATGGACAAAGCTTTCCCTTCAAGAGAGCCAGAGAGACTTGGCAATAAGTTTTACATACAAAACAGATACCAAAAAAATGGGAGCTGGCATAGAAAAGAAGAGATAAGTTAGCCATCTAATGTAGACTAACTGACATATTAGTTGAGGAAATTTTGCTAGGGAATACTTTAAGACTTGAAAGAAAGAAGAAAGAAAGAAAAGAAAGAAAGAAAGAAAGAAAGAAAGAAAGAAAGAAAGAAAGAA
>NW_027397066.1:135440762-135514519 GCF_003265705.2 Callorhinus ursinus
GAAGGAAGGAAGGAAGGAAGGAAGGAAGGAAGGAAGGAAGGAAGGAAGGAAGGAAGGAAGGAAGGAAGGAAAGAAAGAGAAAGAAAGAAGAGAAGGAAAGAAGGAAGGAAGGAAGAAAAAAGAAAGAAAGAAAGGCAGGCATTTTGGTATAGGAGTGTGGAAGGTAGAATTCTTGCTACTAAAACTGTGAAGAAAACTAAGCATATAGATGTTTATGTTACCTGTATTTGAAATTATATAGTAACTTTCTTATATGCAGTAGTTGGAGATGGTTCTATTTTGAAAACCTTTCACCCCTATCATTTGCATTATTAATTACTGAAGCAGTAATCAGTTTTAAAAGTATATGTAACTAAATAAATAACCCAGAACTGAAAAGCACATTGCCAGCAAAGGTACAGAAGTGAAAAAAATATAGCATTCAAGAGTCATCGTTTGAAAGGATGAAGTAGAGTGACCACGGCTAGAAGGAGAAAAATTGAAGCAAATGACATCCTTTATGTTAATAAGAAACTCAAGCTCTAGTTTGTTGGCAAAATCAGTAGTAGAAGTGACAACCTTGCAGTGTATTCAATAATAAGGACTTTTATTTTTAAGCAAGTCTTTGAGAAACCATGAGTAATAGGAAAATATGAGGAACAGCATTAATTAATAAAATACAAAGTCTCAGTCAGGTTCAAAATTATTATTAATCAGTGGATAATATTCTATAGAAATAGAAGCAACCACAAATCTTGTAAGAAGATTCAATATAAATTCTGTCCAGAAATGTTCAAAACATGGCTTACAGTACAGTACAATAATCTTAAAATGCTGAGGAATGGCTTAATAGAAACAAGTAGAGATACTTGAATGTAGTGTATTGTATTCTGAGCAATCAGTTGTGAATTAAAATGATACAGGTTTAATATTATTTTCCTATGGAAAAATACCAGAATACTATCTCTGTCTTGATCTAAAGCTTCGTGAATAAGCACATCGTATTTAATAATATAAAGGTGTGTACAATTTATTTATACTTGTAAGTGAATACTAAATAGGTAAGTCAAGTAACCAATTATATATTTCTTTAACTCAATGATAATTCAATTTTTTTTTAAGATTTTATTTATTTATCAGAGAGAGAGAGAGAGAGAGGCAGGCAGAGGGAGAAGCAGGCTCCTTGTCGGACTTCATCCCAGGACCCTGGAATCATGACCTAAGCTGAAGGCAGACACTTAACCAACTGAGCCACCCAGGCGTCCCTAACTCAATGATAATTCAGTGAGCACTCTTGCCTACGTGACGCTGAGCTAAATTTTGTAGCATAAACAAAGATGCATGATTCTAGTTTCAAGGATCCTACAGCATAAAACAAAATATATCTGATCAATATTTTCATAAAATAAACTAGAAAAAGAAAATGTACAGAAGATGAAGTGTTTATATAAATCATTAACAGAGCAAATCTTAGCCAATGCTTCCTTAATTGCCAGCCTGGTTAGGTACAATAAGTATAAACAGTGAAAGGCGATGGTTCTACAGATACCATAGGGAGGTGGTGTCTTCTGTCGGTGGTATGAATCTCCAAAGCTGGGAAGAAGACAAGCATAACTGAAATCCAAATACTGGTGTTGTGCTGTTTGCCAAGTCACACCAACCTATTAATACTGACTTTCTGGATCACTATTACAGAGAAAATAATAGGCATAGCCAAGATTAATCACCAGTTGTCTCTGACTACAGAGCTGGGCTCTAAAATAATGTGCTATTCTGCTTCTGCTATGTTCAAATGTTATGAACATGTACATGTTACAAAATGAGAGGGAGAAAAGTAGAAAATAAGTGGAGAATTTTAGAACTGTAGTAGAAGAAACAGGATTGCACTGTGGTAAGAGAGCTAAAGGGATACTATTTTATTCATATAATACAATACTATAATACATTATAAAGTTTGAAGTTTTCATTTTGTGGAATTTGTCCTTTTTTTAATCTGAATATCAGAAAGTAAAAGGGTACCTTCAACAAATTTATGGAATTTAGAATAGCTTCCTTGGGAACGTTTTGCCAAGCATCTCTGGCAATACTCTTGAGAAAACACTCACCTAATTTTTTTTTTTGGTTGTTTATTTTAGTTGTTTTTTTTTTCTTTTTTGAGAACATGAAACAGAGAACCTATTTTATTCTACTTTTGATCTCATTTTAAATATCTCTCCAGCATACAAAAGTATTAGTGATTTAATCTTTTTTTCTTAATACAATGTTGTATCTTTTTGTGTATTTTTTTTCCTGTGGATTTGAGCATTGCCCTGAAACCATTTCTTTTTTTTTTCAGAGCAGATTTTTTAATAGTTATGTTAATCACCATACATTACATCATTAGTTCTTGATGTAGTGTTCCATGATTCATTGTTTGTGCATAACACCCAGTGCTCCATGCAGAATGTGCCCTCTTTAATACCCATCACCAGGCTAACCCATCCCCCTACCCTCCTCCCCTCTAGAACCCTCAGTTTGTTTTTCAGATTCCATCGTCTCTCATGGTTAGTCTCCCCCTCTGACTTACTCTGCTTCATTCTTCCCCTCCTGCTATCTTCTTCTTTTTCTTTTTTCTTAACATATGTTGCATTATTTGTTTCAGAAGTACAGATCTGTGATTCAACAGTCTTGCACAATTCACAGCGCTCACCATAGCACATACCCTCCCCAATGTCTATCACCCAGCCACCCCATCCCTCCCACCCCCCACCACTCCAGCAACCCTCAGTTTGTTTCCTGAGATTAAGAATTCCTCATATCAGTGAGGTCATGTGATACATGTCTTTCTCTGATTGACTTATTTCACTCAGCATAACACCCTCCAGTTCCATCCACGTCATTGCAAATGGCAAGATCTCATTCCTTTTGATGGCTGCATAATATTCCATTGTGTATATATACCACATCTTCTTTATCCATTCATCTGTCGATGGACATCTTGGCTCTTTCCACAGTTTGGCTATTGTGGACATTGCTGCTATAAACATTGGGGTGCATGTACCCCTTCGGATCCCTACATTTCTATCTTTGTGGCAAATACCCAGTAGTGCAATTGCTGGATTGTATGGTAGCTCTATTTTCAACCGTTTGAGGAACCTCCATACTGTTTTCCAGAGTGGCTGCACCAGCTTGCATTCCCACCAACAGTGTAGGAGGGTTCCCCTTTCTCCACATCCCCACCAACATCTGTTGTTCCCTGACTTGTTAATTTTAGCCATTCTGACTGGTGTGAGGTGGTATTTCATTGAGGTTTTGATTTGGATTTCCCTGATGCCGAGTGATGTTGAGCACTTTTTCACGTGTTTGTTGGCCATTTGGATGTCTTCTTTGGAAAAATGTCTGTTCATGTCTTTTGCCCATTTCTTGATTGGATTATTTGTTCCTTGGGTGTTGAGTTTGATAAGTTCTTTATAGATTTTTGATCCTCTCAATAGATGCAGAAAAAGCATTTGACAAAGTAGAGCATTCTTTCTTGATCAAAACTCTTCAGAGTATAGGGATAGGGGGTACATACCTCAATATCATAAAAGCCATCTATGAAAAACCTACAGCAAATATCATTCTCAATGGGGAAAAGCTGAGAGCTTTTCCCCTAAGGTCAGGAACGCGGCAGGGATGTCCACTATCACCACTGCTATTCAACATAGTATTAGAAGTCCTAGCCACAGCAATCAGACCACAAAAAGAAATCAAAGGCATCCCATTCGGCAAAGAGGAGGTCAAACTCTCACTCTTTGCAGATGATATGATACTGTATGTGGAAAACCCAAAAGACTCCACCCCAAAACTGCTAGAACTCATACAGGAATTCAGTGAAGTAGCAGGATATAAAATCAATGCACAGAAATCAGTGGCATTCCTATACACCAACAACAAGACAGAAGAGAGACAAATCAAGGACTCAATCCCATTTGCAATTGCACTCAAAACCATAAGATACCTAGGAATAAATTTAACCAAAGAGGCAGAGGATCTGTACTCAGAAAACTATAAAATACTCAGGAAAGAAGTTGAAGAAGACACAAAGAAATGGAAAAACGTTCCATGCTCATGGATTGGGAGAACCAACATTGTGAAGATGTCAATGCTACCTAGAGCAATCTACACATTCAATGCAATCCCCATCAAAATACCATCCACTTTTTTCAAAGAAATGGAACAAATAATCCTAAAATTTGTATGGAACCAGAAGAGACCCCGAATAGCCAGAGGAATCTTGAAAAAGAAAAACAAAGCTGGTGGCATCACAATTCCAGACTTCCAGCTCTATTACAAAGCTGTCATCATCAAGACAGTATGGTACTGGCACAAAAACAGACACATCGATCAATGGAACAGAATAGAGAGCCCAGAAATGGACCCTCAACTCTATGGTCAACTCATCTTTGACAAAGCAGGAAAGAATGTCCAATGGCAAAAAGACAGTCTCTCCAACAAATGGTGTTGGGAAAATTGGACAGCCACATGCAGAAGAATGAAACTGGACCATTTCCTTACACCACACACAAAAATAGACTCCAAATGGTTGAAAGACCTAAACGTGAGACAGGAGTCCATCAAAATCCTGAAGGAGAACACAGGTAGCAACCTCTTCGACCTCAGCCGCAGCAACTTCTTCCTAGAAACATCACCAAAGGCAAGAGAAGCAAGGGCAAAAATGAACTATTGGGATTTCATCAAGATAAAAAGCTTTTGCACAGCAAAAGAAACAGTCCACAAAACCAAAAGACAACTGACAGAATGGGAGAAAATATTTGCAAATGACATATCTTTTTGTATATATTTTTGAGCAACCCATGTTCATTTATATTCCTGCTTGCTAAGTGGTTTTAGCAAGTCCATAGGTATAATTGGATAAGCACTATGTGGATCTCTCTAATTAGATTTTTCAGTAACTTGAGCAGGAACAGCTTCTACTCTGATATGCATGTATAATTTCCACTAAAGTGAGCAAGCATAACTAAGGACAATGTTTTCCCCTTTCAGTACTTTGAATTCTATGTGCTCCAGATGCTATGGAGACTCCTATGACTATTTCCTTATTCAAACTGTTGATTTGTTATGGCAATATAATTCCTTATGAAATCACTTTTGTTTGTTTAAATGAAGTTTTAGACCCCTCCAAAGTAATATAAGTTCTGGTTATAGAGGCGTTAACTTTTCAGTGATGGAAGAAATATTTGCTAAGTGAAATGGAAATATTTGTCAAGGCCATCATGCTTCTAGTTTGATGATTCTGGACAGGATGCTGATACTAGCTGGCAGAAAGTTAGGAACATCCCTGCAGATTAAAATGCAAATTTTATTGCTGAAAACAGCAATACACAGAAAAGCCATAGAGCCTTTCAGCTTTCTGACAGCAGCTTGCACAATCAGTGCACTGAATCACTCAATATCTTTAAGTGTCTATCCTATTCTGGAATTCTCATAAACATCTGCTCGCACTGTACCCTTGCCAAGTTCCAGTTTTAAGAATATACAGTCTTCAAGATTAAATAACTGTTGGGCTAAGCACTTTCTCTAGAGTAAATTGTGATTGATTATTCTCTTAATTAAAAAAAAGAGGGTGGGAAGAATACAAGGTGATAATATAACTTCATATAGAGATCTAGGCCTCAGATATACAATTCCTTCTCCAAAAACTCACAATTTGAACTTGATTTTTACTGAAGTAGAATGTTACATTGCATACAAAAATTAAAATACTTCAGGGGCACCTTGGTGGCTCAGTTGGTTAAGCGGCTACCTTCAGCTCAGGTCGTGATCTCAGGGTCCTGGGATTGAGCCTGGCATCGGGCTCCCTGCTTAGGGGGTGTCTGCTTCTCCCTCTCCTTCTGCCCCTCCCTTGCTCACTCTCTCTTGATTTCTCTCTCAGATAAATAAATGAAATCTTAAAAAAAATCAAAATACTTTAATTCCGCAATAGTAAGGCGATACCAAGGGGATTTTCAAGAAATGCTTTGTAAGTGATTTGTAGATACGAGGGCCTCTACTAGGTTGAGTGGATACAAAAAGGACAGTGAAATAGTCTGACCTTCAAACACTTAGCCCCATAAACAACTAAGTCCAGAAAAATGTGATAATACCTTGTCTGAATCTCACAGTCTATGCTCAAATTGGTTTTATTGCAATCTCTATGTAAAGAAGTCACTCTTCCTTAATGGGAGAAAATTTGATTTTAAGTTGGTCTTTGGTGATACACATTCAGAAAAAGTTGAGTAGATAATCACAGAATGTAATGCTGTTAACACCTTATAATAACCAGTTGTTCTTTTGAATGGAGCTACTAAGAATACCAAATTGGATCTTGGCTAATGTTGGAAACATAGTGATACATTTGAGGCTCCTTTTTCTCTGGTTCTTATTGACTTGATTTATTAGAGGAAACACTGTAGTCACTTAGAGGTTTATTGAGGTTTACTCAGATTCCATTAATATATAATTCTTTTGGAGGAAGGGATAATACTTCCAGAGGTCACTGATCTTGTTTTCATTTCCCAAATTCAATTTGTAGAAGAGGACTTTAATTTCAAATATGTAAAATACCTTATTGTTGCCCCATGTACTTCAAGTAAAATCACATTTTTGTTTTTGCCTGAATTGTGTACAGTACAGTCAAGGCTGAATCATATGTAGACATTTACTATGCAACATATTTACATTCAAGTTTCTCCTATCAACCAATATAATTCTAGGTTACTATAAACCATCCACATTTTAATTTGATATGGCTGGGAAAAGTATAATTATAAATGTATACATGTAGAATTCCTTATATGTATTTTTAATTCAAATTAAAATGATTAGGAAAGTTTTCATTTTATCATTTACTTCTTAAATTTATTCATGCCTCCGTTTTTCATCACTTTGAATAACCTAGAGTTAATTGTATTTGCCTTTTCTTTAATTCCATTTATGTGTACTTTAATTTTGTTCCTTCCTCTTCTACTGCCTCTAACTTTGATTAGGATTTTAAGAGTGTTACCCAGCATAGATAAGTTTATAAAGCACATTTCTGACATTTTCTTATAGTGTTCTTTGTTGCTAATATTTTCCTATTATATCACTAGTGCTTCTGAAAAGTATGAAACATGCATTGGATTTTTACAAACCTGTTTCTGGTTTACACATAGTGTAAATAATCCCCTGTGGTAGAAAACCCAAAGAGAGGTTAGAAAAACAAATATACATTAATGTGATTACTGTTTAATACCTAAGAATATATATAACTTCTCCTTACAGGTTGAAGGAGGTCCTACAAAAGAGAAGAAGGCTGACTATTGTCTGTAATCTGAGGGAGGAAAATGACATGAAAGAGTCAGCACAAATTAATGTTGACTTAATTTTTTCACTGTGTAAGGGAGTCCAAGTGTTAAAAATTAATGGGTGCCAGCCTTAGGCATTAAAGACAATAGTAAAACAAACTATGCATGGATGTATTAGATGGTTTCAGTGTAGTCCTATTCCATTAGTAGGTTTTTATAATGAAAACTGTTGAGTAAGGGGAGTGACTCTTTCCACCATTGGCCATACATCTCAATGAGAGCTATCACTGCCATCACCCAGAACTGATGGGAGAGAAATGGTCTCAGAAATGTAGTCTCTCTTTCTATAGATAAAACATTCAAACAACAAAGACCAAAAAAAAAAATAGCAATTTTGGAGTTTACATCTATTTGATATTTAAAAATGGCAATGTGTGAAAGAAGTGCCCTCTCTCAGCTAATGACCCTTCCTTATAAAGCCAAACTTGTATATGCCTATAAATCTATGAGTTGGGGGAGACACAAATATATATAATCCAAAACACACATACTTAGATTCAGGCAGTCATGTCTTCATTTAGTATTTTTCCTCTCCAAAATCTTATTGATGATTTTAAACTTAGATTTAATGTTCTCTTTCGTCCAGTTGATCTGCTTGAAGAGAGACCTAGGTCAAACACACCATCATTCAAGAATTCATGGTTCCCGGGCCACCAGAATAATACTGGTCAGATTCCAGCAACTGTAACTCTAACTACACGGTTGTTACAAGTCACTGACAGGGAATGAGCAACACATGGCTGATATATTTGGAATGATAATTCTTCCATTTTTGTCTTAAGGATCCAAAGACTGTTCAATTCCTCTGGCAGAACTTATCTCACAAAATTCTGTGGCTTTAATATTCTATTTGAAACTCCATGTTATTATATTTAAGACATTAAATCCATTCTGTGTTTTAAAGTGAATTTGGTGGGTATAGATCCCCTTATAACATTTTATCATAATTTGTCACATATTTGATAAATTTGGAAGGCATTATAATGTTTACTTAATTAAAATAATCTACGGTTGAATTAAAATAACAAGATGAACATGGGTATGGTAGATATATATTCATATATATATTTAAAGGGCAACACAGAAAAGCAGTCTTTGTCATAAGACAATTGAATGGGAATCAAGTAATGGTGTATACAATTATAAGTAATGATACTATATATCATATTTATAAATAATTATATCAGTATATAGTATTTGAAAATTGTTGAATAGTTAACATTTACCATGTACTGGACTAAGCTCTTCATATCATTTTATCCTCACAAAGATCTTATACATTATGTAGTAAGTCCTATGAGATCAAAAGATACTGACAAGATCAGTTTGGCAGTTGGAAAACCGTGAATGCAATGGCTGGGAATCGGTATGATTTTGGAATGAGGTTTTCAGAGAATTTTGTGCACTCAGCTAAGATTGCTAATCTTATGTGTTGCTTAATATATGCCAAATATTGCATGAAAGGCTGTACACATAAGAAATAATACATTTTACACTTGTAAGAGCCATATTAGATGGGTCCTTCTATTATTTCCATTTTACCATTGGCAATACTGTAACTCTGAGTTTGACTTGGCCAAGGTCACACAAAGAGTAAGTGGCAAAGCAAATTTTCTCAGGTAGGAAATGGGGAGTCATATTATCTGATTAAGTTGTGTAAGAGAGGGAGGAAAATAAAGATTAAAGGTGTTGAGTTTTTGAGGGTGGTGAAATGGGAAAATTATTTCACCACGGTCAAAATAGGAAGTCAAAAGGAAATCCAATAGGGAGGACTTAACTAAAATAACATGCTTTCTTCTACATTTTCAAAACATGAAGGAACTAGGTTAAAATTCTCATGGGTACTATTATGAAAACTGAACCAAGACCTATTATTATTTTTTTTTAACTTTTCTTGACTCTCTACAAAGACAGAATCACCATAAGAATGTTAAAAATCCTCAGAGGGATAGTTCTAGATGATGTAATATTAGAAAATAGCCTCTAATTTACATGTAAGTGTCAGACTTTGGTACACAGCCATTTTATTTATATATTTTCGAGTTAGAGAGTGAAAGCATGGTCTCAGGAGAGGAAAAAGAGGAAAAATCTTCATAGTATATTTACACTAAGAATAATAGTGCCAACGACAAGTCATTTACGTACTACTTTTCAGTTGTTGAAAAGATTGCAAGCTAGAGTGTTAGCAAAGGATCTGTGCATCTCCTGTGGAGTGGGGTCAGAGTAATCTATGGATATCTAAATTCACGTCAGGTTCTAATACTTACTAATTTGACTTCAGGCACATCTGTTTAATAGTCTCAATATGCTCATTTTAAACATGTGAATAATTTTAGAGATCACCAGATTATTTATTAAATGAGATAGTAAATGTAAATGTACTTTGTAAATTATTACATAAGTGTGGAGGGTTTGTATAATAAGCCCAATTTTCCGGAGGTTTCCATTGTGAGTGGCAGACACTTAGCAGCAGAGGGAGAATACAACACGAAAGTTCTCTTTGTTGGATGAAGGAAACTGATCTCAGCATGAAACAGTCAATTTCCTGGGTTTTGACTTATGTCTTTCAGAATGTAGGCAACATTAGTCGAATCGACAACGAGATTTAATTTTTGTTTTAAGAAAGTTGCATGGATCATCCCATGTTTAATTTTAAATAAAAACATTTAGAAACAATGTATTTTCTACCTTGCCTTAGCTTTGGTGTGTGTTGTGGGGGGAATGGAACCAAAACATTTCTGCGTTTGAGGTTCCGTGTGTGCCTAATGAATTTGTAGGTTAATCAAAATAAATAATAAATTATTTCTGTAATTTCACTCTTTTAATCCAGTCACCCATTTCCTTAATGTTTAATTTCCTGATCCTTTTATTTTATTGCAGCACACTTACACTGAATTAGACTTCAAAATAGTTATTTGCCTATTTTAGTAATTTCTGTCTGATTTAAAATGTTTCATTATTTATCTAATCTTCCTGGCCATTCAGAGCTCTCCAGTTTGGAATTTTTACAGTTCAAGATTAATTATAAAAAAAGGTATTATAATGTTAGAACTTCAGCCTTAAAAACACAATGCTTAACCAAGCTAGAATGCCATTGAAGAAATGTCCTTGACAACTACATTATCAAACAACATCAATTGGGTTAGCAAAGGTTAAGACTGACAATTACCTCTGGTTGATGCTCAAATGGTCACTGTGCATCCTGGCATTTTATTCATATTATTCCAATGGAATGAGAGTTTAAGTACACAAAGTAATTACCTGAAGGCTGAACAGATTGGATTGGACATTGCATCTTCATCAAAACTCAGTCGCAGTGTAGAAGAATGAAAATGAGCATAAAGTGGAAAGGAAATAAAAGATTGGAATACAGAAAGAAAATCTATGTGATTCCTTAACTGATATGAAGAAGAAAGAGTGTTTGTACGACTTTAAATTGTGTTTTTCCACCACTTTTTAGATTGGCATATGACTATAAACTTAATTGCTTTGAAGATTTCTAGTTATCGTTCATGCAACCTTAAAGAACCAAGTCTGGTCAGAAAGGAAACAGATGGAGAAGGCACTGCCATGTACCTCTCCGTGAGCTTTGTCACTGCATTGTCATTCAAAGCGTAAGTCCACAGAGTTAAAACAGCATCACAAAAACCAGGCACCACCCATCATAATTGAGGTATATACAATTGTGTCATAAAACAGAGCTGTATACATAATAAAAATCCTCAATTCTGTCAGGTGATTTTCCTTAAATTAAAAAGATCTCTGAAATAAATCCAGCTTATATTAAAAGAAAACAGATGTTTTATTTTGTATTTACTCAGACTTGAATTGACACCTAATTATTTTACGTATGAGTCTGGAAATAAATATGTATTGCAGTTTGTTTCTCAGAATAATAATAGAAAATAAAGTTGACAAGTGAAACAAGTAATAAATATGCCGACTACTTCTTATAGGAAATTCTTTGTAGTTGTCATGAATTTCAGTTATGAGATACTGTCACTAGTTTAGAAGCCTAGAAATAGTTTGGATAGATATCATTAAATGTAGCTGATTATTGAGGGAGAACTTCATGATTGAGCTAAGTTGAATGTATTTTTAGTCTGAAATTGCTCTTTGAGCATACACATAGCAGTGGGAAAAAATCCACTTGAAATGTGGTGAGTGTGTCATAAACACAAGATAAGCAGTATGAAATAGAAGAGGAAAGTTCTACTCTAAGGATACATGGTACAGTTGCATAACAAATAATAGAAACATATACAAATTCTTTGTGGGATTCTTGCTAATAGAATGAATATATAGCTAAAAATGAAATATTCATTAATACAATGCTAAATTATGGGACACTCTTAAGATGAAGTAACATATAGTCCTAAAAAAAGAATGAAGGCAATTCATTTGCAGTTAACATAAAAAACTTTTTATAAAATATGCATATTTTAGAACAGGGTTTCTAGTAAATCCCATTTGTATGTAAATAATTAAAAAATAAATTATAAGGCTAACGATTATAAATTTAAATAAATATAAGTTTTGGAAGAAAAAGCCAGGAACTGCAATTACCTCTAGGAACTGACAGATGTGAATAGATATAGGGAGGGACCTTGTAATATTTTCCTTATACTCTTCTATAAAGTTGGAAATGTTTAGCATTATAAAATCTTGCATGTATTACAATAAAATATTTTTTTAAAGGTGACTGCTCCATTTCACTTCACCCCTAATTGTGTTCATCTTTTATAAACTTTGGTTTCATATATCTTTGGCCTTTCAAAAGATGCAAAGTGCTCTTTGAGGATTTATTCCAAGGTCTTCCTATGTGTTTTTTTATATTATTTTGGTAATAAACATTCTTTTGTTAGAAAATTTCTATATCTAATTTACCTGATTGAAAAACTGATATCTGGGGAACATATTTAGTGTTCCTATTTTAAATCAATTAGAACATGGTAATATTGGACATTTAAATCTCTCTTAGAAGATATGTATAATGATTTTTTTAATGACCACCTTAAAAATATTTTCAATATTCTAAATTATTTAGTTTAGTATTGTTTCAAGTTTAATAACTGTTTTTATTATCTATATTGTATAATGAATATATAATGGTATAATGAAATCATTTACATCTGAGATTAAATATTTAACCAAATGAATATATAATATATATACTATATATAATATAATTAAATGACCATTGTACTTCCTGAATGGATTTCCCCTTGTAGAATGATCTCTAGCTGTCTTATTTGCTCCTGTAATTATAAACCTTCAAATATTTAATGATGAAGCAATACTATTTACTGAAAGCTTCAAAATTTAAATTTATATTACCTAGAAAGAGAAATATATCATTTTAAAACCCTAAAACGCGTCTTGAAAAAGCACATCAAGCTTATTTTGTCTATTTCCAATAAAGAGTGGGAAAACTAAGCCAACCGTCACATACTATACACTTTGGCAAATTTGAGTCAAAGTATCAGAGATATAAATGATGTAGAATCAAAATACCTATAAACTAATTTGATAGACAGCTACCTGACTCTTGAAATGAGATTGGTAGTGACGCATTCACCACAAATGGGGAAGTTTGGGGGTGATCAGTTTTGAGGTTAATATTTTTTAGTCTGTAATTCTTAGGATTTGAGGCTGTGGACTAGTGGAAACATTTATTAAATATAAATAAACAATAAGTAAGTAAATAAATAAATAAGATCAAAGCCAAGGAAAGAAAACTAGGCTTGAGCTGCATCACAGCCCTCTGTGTATTGAACCACCCAAGGTAAAGAATGTAAAGGAAAAAGAGTAGAGGAATAAGATACCAAGATTTGAAAAGGAGCCATAAAGGGGACTAAGAAAAAAGGGGAGCCTGAGTAAAAGAAACCCTAGTGAGAGTTTATCATGGAAAATCAGAGAATTTTTTAAGAAGGAGGAGTGTACAGCATTGCCAAATGCAGCAGTAAATTATGGATGCAGACTAAAAATGTCTGTGAATGATAATTCCCCATAGACCTGATTTCCTGTCAATGCTCTCTTATGCAATATTCGCAAAGCTGTTAGAACAGTGACTTGCATGTAGGAAACACCTTGGGAGTGTTTGACAAAGTTTCAGAAGCTGATTCAGTAAGAGTCAGATTTCCGGGGACTGAGAACCATGACAAAGACAACAATTGTACACTCTTCTGTCAAAAAGATTTTATATAAAAAAAGAAAAGGAAGAGGTATATGAGTGGGATAAGATTTATGGACACAGGATTAATAGTTAATAAATGTTGGTGACAGAAGGTAGAGAGTTTATACGTGATGATCCTAATTTATCAGTTAAATTGGAGAAAAAGGTCACCTGTGGTGGGGGTCATAGGGCTTAAACTGAGTGGCAAAGATCCAGAAACATCATTTTTGGGATTTTCACAAAAGAAAAGGAAAAAAAAAAAAGATCTCCCTATTGTCAATAAGGGGCTTAAGATCATTGCTTCCATTCTCTGATTCTATCTTGAAACTTCTGCTCCTTCCATGTGAAGTGAATAAAGAAGGAAATTTTCCAGGCCCAGGTGTGGGTATGCACAATCATGTTAGCCTATTGTCTGCTAAAATGGTAGTGCCTGAATCCTTAGTGAAAATGAAAATTCAGAGGAGGCCAAAATATTTTAAATCTTTTTTTCTACCTCAAACAATTGCAAGTGACTGGCTTATTTTCATGGTAGAAAAATAAGTAAAAGATAGTGTCTAAAATAAGACCAAAGTTACTGACAATGTAAGTTCAGAGCACAGGCCTCGAGGGGCTCCTAATAGAATATGTCGCCTGCTACTGCTTCTATGGACAAGTCATTCGCGATGGAACAAGTCACTGATGCATTTGCAGGGGTTTTCTAGTTGTTATTTAATTATTATATGGATAAGGGAATACAAGGGAAGGTTTTAAAACACCTATAAGTGATGATTAAAGACACTTGGGTAGTAGTGAATCATCCTTCACAAAATCCACTTATTTTAACTTCTTGATGCCCCCAGAATTCATTATCTACAACTCCTTAAGATGAACATCGGAAATAAGGGGAGAAACTTCCAAATCATGACTTATGGAAAGAAGGAGGTATAATATCATGTATGATTGAGATGAAAGAGCTTGAATAAGAGTGTCTTCTACATCTGTGCTGATGGCTTGGGTTAGAAACGACACAGTGTAACATAAATAAGACAGAAGAATTAATTTAGAAATAGTCAGTGAAAGTTGCATAGCTCTTCATGAAAGGCTATAATGAAATCCCCTGCGTGCAGAAAACCCGTGTGCCTCATTTCCACATTGAATACTGGGAAAGCTTCCTAAAAACCCGGCCTTCCTTCAGTAGATTATCTCATAGAAAAAAAGACATCAACCCTCCATAACCCTGAACATGAAATAAGAAATCTTACTAAAAACAGCTGCAGCTGCTTTTTCAAGAGAAGAGGAGGTGATGATGTGGTAACAGATGCTCAGCTTCTCCCTTAGTGACAAAGCATATTGGTGACTTCAAGTAGGGCTGGCATCTCGGAGAAAGCAATTAGGTTCTTCATGAGTGATGGTGGTAAAGAAACCAAAGTAATTAGGACAGATTAAAGCAAAGAAAGATAAATATCTTGCCCAAATAGAGGTCGAAGCTACATGACCACAATTACTTTGGCAGGAAACAGAGCAGTGCATATGGTCATGGGCAGCGATGCCTTAATATCCCAAATGTATATTTCATGTGAAATGGTTATTAAAAGCCTTTGATTTAAGATGTCTTATGTAGTCACATTAAAAAAACATATTTGCTGAAAATATTTGCTGATGGTCTTTTAAAAAAGGAAATGGGTAAGTTTCAATACCATTATTTTTGGGAGGAACTTTTAAATTTTATACTTTAAAGACACAGCAGATTCTAGGAGATAATAATTATGAATTTGAAATCTACTCTCTAATTTTATATGGGTATTATCTAGTTGGATTGTAAAAAGCTCTTTTTTTTTCAGACACACTTGCCAATTTCTACATTTTTGCTAGGCTGCTATCATGATGTAGTGCGCTAGTATCCTGAATATTATTTGCTGGCAAGATACAAGAGCACTGGAAATAATACATAAAATTATTTAGTTTAAGCATTGCAACCAATAAATACACCTAAAAGAGAGGCTTAGTTGTAGTCTTTTTTTTTTTTTTTTTTTAGTTGTCTTAAAAATCAAAAGTAAAGGTGAGAGTGATTCTATGGTTCTTTTTTTTTTTTGTTTCCTATAGTTCTAAGATCAGAAAATTGAGGAGTTAAATGAGAACTATATGAACTAGTGTCAAAGGCACAGATTAATAAACCAGACTCCTTCAACAGGGATTAAATTTTCAGCTACACTCTATCACGGCCAGGTTGATAGGAATATTCTTATTTGTCAGAAAATACCAGACACTTCTCTGATAGCATGTCCCTCTCTCCACCAGCATTCACATGGATGACTCTTTTATTCTTTTTAAGTTTTTATTTAAATTCCAGTTAGGACAGTGTTATATTAGTTTCAGGTGTACAATATAGTGATTCAACACTTCCATACAATGGGTGAGTGACTCTCTTTTTGATGGAGATGAAGATCCCAAAAGATACTTAGGTAATCCATGGAATTAGGAGTTAATGTTGAAACTACTTAGGAAAAATGGACTAATAATAAAGTGACAATTTTTACTACTATTAACTCTTCTTGTTTCCCTCCTCTAACACACACAATTTAGATGTTTGGTCCCTTTGGGAGCCCAAGACAATTTTGCTAGATTAGAGGCACATCTACTTTAATCTGAGATTCAGGGAATGCCCACATCCAAAGTCAATTCTATGAAACTGCACTGAATTTATATACATTTTAAAATTTCACTAAATCCTCCAATCCTCATTTCCATCTCCTGCCAACATCATGACAATCCTTACAACAAGAGAGGCTAAAGACAAGATTTCTGATGCTATCTTTTGGAGAGCCTCCTTAATTTTTCCTTTGAAGATTCACTATTCACAGCAGTCAAAAATAATTTAGGCATTATACACTAAATATTCCAAACATATCTTTCTTAATTTTTTCCTTTTGCAGAGTACGGAATTGAAGCCACATAACTGAAATAAGAAAGAACAAAAGAGAACAACAGTAATTGAAATGGCATGGCCATTAAAAGGCGTCTTGAGAATTACTATAACAAAGAATAGGGGTACATATGAAATATCTTCTTCCCCTACTATCTGATTCTGTTTAACTAAATTTTAAAATATTCCTCAACAAATGCAATCACTGACATACTAATTGTTACAGTTTATATTTTCATCATGCTGCAGACGATGAAAAAACTAATCCTTAAATCCTTTAGTTTTTAGCCAATAGTTACATTATATATGACATAAGAAAAGTAATATACAATAAACACACCTAAAGCATGTTTAAGACCTAATTTTTTAATGTTTAATTTTGTTTCATTTATTAGAGGTACAAAAGTCACTTTTACTCTCACCAGCAAACTATGAAATTTTTGAGAGCAATATGCTCAAACTTGCTCTTACTTTCTTTCCCCTCAAGCTTTTATTTAAATTCTAGTTAGTTAACATACGGTGTCATGTAAGTTTCAGTCTTATTGGCTGAGTGAAAATGCAGACTGCTTTATGTGATAGATATTTTCTGTATGTCAAATCTGCAGGTCTAAGCACAAGTATGATGAGTGTATTTATATGAGGAATCTAAAGAAAAAGAAAAAGAAAAGCAAACTCATAGAAAAAGAGATCAGGTTTGTGATTACCAGAGGCAGAGGGGGAGGGGAGAGGAAAATGGAGGAAGATGATCAAAAGGTACCAACTTCCAGTTACCAATAAGTACTAGGGATGTAATGTACAACATGAGGTCTATAGCTAACACAGCTGCTGTGTGATATATAGTTGTTAAGAGTAAATCCGATGAGTTCTCTTTACGAGGAGATTTGTTTACCTTTTCTCTTTTTCCTTTCTTTTCTTTTTATACCTATATGAGAAAGTGGCTGTTAGCTAAAGGTATTGTAGTATCCATTTTAGAGTATATGTAAATTAAAACATCATGCTATATGCCTTCAACTTGCATAGGGATGTATGTCGATTATTTCTCAACTGGGAAAACTGGGAGAAAATCTCCCTCACCATTTTTTTTTATTGGCAGAAATATATTAAAATACAATAATTAATTTCCTAAGCTTTTCTGGGTTTCTCTGAGTAAAAGAATAACTGATAAAATTAGCTATTATTTTACAAATCTTAATGAAGACTTGGGTTACATTTCTCAGAAAATACAGGGATTATAACTCATTCAGAAAAAAATAAAATCAAAGTGCTATGGACTAACAAAAAATTAAGTTTAAATTTATACACATATTTTTCTTTGAGAGTTGCATGACTATATATTTGAGATGTCAATTTACTAACAAGGAAACATAATTATTTAAAATAATTTTAGCAGGCATGAAAATAAAAATGTTTGAAGACCATTTTACTAGAGGACCAAAATATTGCTATATTCTTTTTCCCACACACCCCCCTACACACACACACACACACACACACACACACACACACACACACACAATTTTCCATAATATCCCTGGGACAGTATTATTGCTTTTAGAAACTCCTAATTCCTATGGCAAACCTGAGGGGCAAAGTACTGCATTCTAATGGAAAGTGGAGTTGCAAATATTGAATATACATCTTTATATTCAGGGATAAACATAAGAAAGAGCAAATAAAGAAGGTACACCGCAGAGCTAATAAAAAAAATGATAATATATCATAAGGAAAAAGCAACATTGCCTGAAGAACTCAGGAAAACCATATGTCTAAATTGAGATTATTTTGAGATAAACAAAAGAAATAAAAACCACATGCTTTGTATATTCAAAGATGCATGATTGAATGTGAATGACTTTAATGAAACAAGAAAAAGAAATTCCATAACGAGGAGAAAACTTAAGACAGATACAGTTCTACTTTTATGCCAATACAGAACATTAACAGAAATCTTACAGCCAAAAGAGAGCAGACTATAAATAACAAATATCAGGAAACATGGGAAAGATCTGGTATGAAATGAGAATATCCACACCATTATTTATTTGTATTTATGTATTCAGTCATACATTTAATAAATGTGGGAAAAGACATGAATTAAACACTTAAGATATTATACTGAGTAAAACAGAAAGGATTCCTGAGTCTAAAATCTGAAGGAAGAGGTATACTATAATCAATTAATGAGACAGTAATGTTAATATTGCAACTCTCATTAGTTTTGGAAAAAAGCAGCCTGTGGTAACCTGATGGAATAAAATATAGTGATTTAACCTGATTTAGAAAGATTTTTTTTTTTTTTTTTTTAGATTTCCCAGGACTGATGATAGAGGTGAGAACTGAAAATTTAATGAAGCAAAAACAAAAAGGGAAGGGGCACAAAACTGGGAGAAATAACACTTGCAAAATCCCATCGTGGTAACTGGATGGCATGTATAGGTATAGGAATAAAATAATTCAACACTAAAAATCTGATACAAAATTACTAAAAATAAAACAACTGAAAAATCAGAATTATTACAATGAAATATATCTAATACACATAATATCAATATACATATGTTAAATGTATTATAGTATATGCATGATATTGTATGTATATATTATATGTGTTATATGCCTGTACTTTATATATTTTTGTAAATTTTAATTGCTGTGTTTTTCGGACATGCCACATGTTACATTGCAACTGTACATTTAATTCGAAACATGTAACTTGCCTCCCCAAACGCACACTTTTTTGTTGTAAACTATAGTAACAGTAAATTGTGAAATACTCGGTTCTGGGTAAATCTCCTGGTTCTGAATTTTGTAATTATTTTCACTTGTTTTAAGGATTTTACTTTTCTTATTATACTTATTTGTGTTAGTTTTTTTTTTAAGGATTATATTTATTTATTTGACAGAGAAAGACATAGCGAGGGAGGGAATACAAGCAGGGGCAGTGGGAGAGGGAGAAGCAGGCTTCTCATGGAGCAGGGAGTCCGACGCGGGGCTTGATCCCAGGACCCTGGGATCATGACCTTAGCCGAAGGCAGATGCTTAACAACTGAGCCACCCAGGCGCCCCATATTTGTGTTAGTTTTGATTCATCTTCTTGCCCATTTAATTTTTAGTAGTCCCAAGTCTGTATCATCTACAAATCCAGTTAGAGTTCAGTGCGTTAGAAAAAAAAAAATTAGTATCTACCAGCCTATTAATAGATGTGACAACATTCCAAGTGTATCACTAAAGTTTTATTTCATTATACCCGTAAAGGTCAGTGCTATTAAAGCTTATCATATTTTTAAAAAGATAGTATTATATGAAAGCTTGATAATCAAGGAAGTGTTCAGAAGAAAGTAGTATTCGAGTTGCATTTCCACATCTTGCAAAAAAAAACAAAAGGAATGGATTTATTTCATGCTAAGCAGGAAAATTATCTCCAAAATGCTTCCTGTTTAGTAAATGGTAGTAAAGGTACCATCTCTCCTTCCCTCTTTTTCAGCCATGAATAATTAAACTTGGAAACAAATAAAACTGAGAATAACTCAGCTGAGGGGCACTTGGGTGGCTTAGTCAGTTAAGGGAGTCTTGATTTCAGCTCAGGTCATGATCTTGGCGTTGTGAGATCAAGTCCCGCAACAAGCTTCACACTCAGCAGGGAGTCTTCTTGAGAGTCTCTCTCTTCCTTTCCCTCTCTTTCTGCCCCCCCCCACTGCTTGCACATTTTCTCTCTCAAAATAAATAAATAAATATTAAAAAAAAAGAGAGAATAACTCAGTTGGAAAATGGTCAAAACATAGTTTCTGTGTCCATCTGATTTTGGAGATAAAATTTGAGTTTTTCATTAAAAAAAGTCTAATACATAATGATGTATTTATAGCTTGGTCAACATTACATTTTACAGAAAACTTTTGCCTCAGCTACTAAGAATCTCAAAGATACATGATGGTGGAAGTGAAGGCAGCTCCTCAGTACTTCCTTATTTCTTGAGGAGATGCTTTTGAAATTCAGTGGTCTCCGGAGCTAACATGGAGAGAGAAGCCTCCTGGAACAGATAAGCCCAGAAATGTGTGCTACCTGCTGTTTTCTTTCCCGTTTATGTCCAGTTGGGGGTAGGGCACATGTCAGTGTATTTAGCTCAGGCTTAATATCTGAGGTTTACAATTTCTTACTGTTCCAGTCTCGTAATCCAGTTTGATAATGCTTACCAAGTATCATATATTATCCCGCCATTTCTGGGCTATATATTTTATTTCTTGCTGCACTACACACCTCTTTCTTGATTCAGTGTAGTAGGATTTGCTGCCGCCTTTGAAAAACTGGTATTGGGATCTTTCTCCTTCAAATGAGACCTCAGAGGATGAGAAAACTACAAAATTGATCTAGGGCTATAGCAGTTAGTGAAGTCTGTTCTAGACCGAAAATCCAAACCAGTGATCTTTCTATAAATCCCTTCATAGTTCATGTAATTCTAATACTTTATGTAATGCTAATTATTTCACTAGAATTAAGTTTATAGTTCTTCAGAAGGCTTTTTTTAAAGCAAGGCAACTGTGTTCTAATAGTACTAATAATTACTTCATAACCTTTTATCTACTATGAGATCTTTTTAAACCTGCATCTGATTTAACAAAAGTGAATAAATATTTATAAAATCTCAAAAAATCATTTTGCAATTAAAAGAGCTAGTAGGTTTGTATTATTGTTATTATTAACTAAATTCCTGTAAAAAAGCACATATTGACACAACTGGAGAAAATGTTAAGCTGAAATAATTTGATTTATTTTAAATAATCTAGATTCACTCTGCTTATGTGATATAGCTTGGATTTAGTAAACCTATCGTCTGCTGTAAATCATAGAAAATCATTTGAGAGATAAAATTTTTGTTTGTTTTAAATCAGCTAGTTTAAATTATGCCATAAAAAATAGTCACATGTGGGGTGACTTGGTGGCTCAGTCGTTTAAAGGTCTGACTCTTGATTTGGGCTCAGGTCATGATCTCGGGGTCATGGGATAGGGCCCCACAGCAGCTCCGGCTTTGGTTCTGGGCTCAGTGGGGAGTGTGCTTGAGATTTTCTCCCTCTGCCCCTCTCTGGGGTTCTGTGTGTGCATGGGCATGTGTACTCCCTCATTCTCTCAAATAAATAAATCTTAAAAAAAATAGTCACATGTGCAAAATCAATGTAGGAAGTGGGATGACAGTGTTTATTTTTACCTGAATTCATTTTATTACATACTGTCTCTTCGGTGCAATAGTACTTATAGGGGGGCTCTGTTAACTTATAGAATAAAAAAGAGGGAAGAAAAATTGCAATCCAATTAATGATAACTAATTTTCCCATTGGGTCTTATTTATAACATTTATTCTCTTTTGTAGTATAGCACAAATTTGGAAAATACAAAAATTACTGAGCTGTTATTAATTACATTTTTCCATTCTTCTGGGCATTGTTGAAGTTAGCCTTATCCACCACTGTCAGGATGTTAAATACGTATCTAGAGTGCCCTCTTCATGATGAGGTGACAAAGTGCTTTTTAGAATTTGCAAGGTTTTTCTTTTTTTAATGTTCATTTAGCCAACATATAGTACATCATTAGTTTTTGATGTAGTGTTCAACGATTCATTAGTTGCATATAAAAAAAAAGGAGAATTTGCAAGGTGTTAGCTGTGAGATTCCAATGCAAGATTTACACTCAAGTTCCTCAGTCTGTTATCACAAATGGTAATAAAATAGGTCTCTGTAACTCTGAAAGTTACTGATTCCTTTTTGACAATATTAAACTCAATGAATATCTTAAAATTATCCTTTCCACAAATGTTTACTAAGACCTTCCCTACGATGTTTCAAGCCTTATTCTAGGAATTAGGAATATAAGGAGGGTCTTAGTAAACATTTGTTTACAGAGAAGTTACATACCATTGAAAGAGACAGCTTATAATTCAGTAAGTGTATATACCTACAAGAGAAATTGGAGCAGATGTTCAAGTGCTATACATAATGTAAATCAGGGTGATATGGTATAATGACAATGTGGCTCCATTAGGTTGAGTGGTTAAAAGAATGCCTGTCTGAGTGGGTAATACACATATCCCAAGTTAGAACTATTCATGGGAAGATCAAGTAGAAAGATATTCTAAGCAATTGCTCTAAAATAAGAACGTGCTCCATGCATCCAAGAAACCACACAAAAGACAATGTGACTGGAGCATAAAAGCAAGAGAAAGAGAATTACAGGGTGAGATAATCTTTCAGGCCTTGTGAAGAAGGTAGATGATGTAGAGCTGTTTTAATTGAAGCAAGTTTAGAGTTTATCTCAGGTGTCAAAGGAAGATACTGTGAAAAATTTTACACAATTATGTGGAGAATAGTTTGCAGGGGTAAAATGTGAGAGCAGAGGGATCACATAGAAGGTCAATTAATTAATCCAAGAAGAAGTTATGGTGGTTAGCACAGTGATAGTATGTAGCTAGTGCAAAGCGGAGACATTAGTCATTAAGGTAGATTTTTTTATACAGGGCAAACTAAGAGTTACTGATGTACTGGGGTAAGGGAAGGTAGTATTCAAAGACAATTCCTCAACTTTTTATTGAGCAACTGATTGGAAGCAATGATCTTTATCAACCTGGGCAAGGTTGAAAGAAAATAAGATAGGAGTGTCAAGAACAGGAATGAAGACATTTTGACATGTTAAATTTGAGATCACTGTAAGAAGTCTACATGAGCCTGTTGAATAAGTCTGAGGTTCAGAGAATTCAGATATAAAATTAGGAATTACCAACAAACAGTCCATGTTCATAGGCCAGTGAAATGATGAAACTGATAGTGTTGAAGAGAGTAGGCATTACTTCCTGAAAAAAAGAGAGGAGAGAGTCCAGAGTGTAAATGAAGAGGCTCATCTGGTTAAGTGCTGGGATATTTTATCCATGGTAGCGAGATAGAAGGCAGAGAATGCATGTGCCATGTGCATTTGCTCTTGATGAAATCAGTCCATTTAGACTGGTTCTGTTTTCTTAAGGAAGCATGAGCCAAGGCTCTTAGCTGAGAATGAAGGAAGAATAGAGAAAAGAAAATTAAGAAGGCTATAGAAAATGAGCAAGAGATTTGGGGTGGTAGGACATTTTTTTAAAAATACAAAATACAGTCAGATTTCTGAGTTAAGTATAAAATGATTATTTGAAATCTGTGGTCTTGAAATTAAGGTGAGACGAATCAGTTCTGATGTGTGCAGTCATGGAGAAGGCAGAAAATTGAGTTTAATTAGGTATCAGGTAAAACAGATGGAGAAGGGGAAAGTGAGTTAAAAGTGTTTGCAAAGGTGTTGTTATAATTAGGGAGCATTGACTCTAAGTTGAACAGGAAATAAAATGAAGACATAGGTTGAAGGAAAAGTAGTTCATAGAAAAAAAATCAATTAGAATTTTCAAGAAGGTCAAAATGTTGGTTAAAAAAAAAACTGAATTAGAATGATAGGAAACATGTTCAGAGAGTGGTTTTTCATTTTGTTTCATTTTGCTTTTTTTACTTATCTTTGAGTCCTAATTTAAGTAGTAATTAAAGAAAAACAAAAAGAAAGCAATACATTTATTTGAGGTAGTGTTGTCAGGACACAACTGAGTTCCTGTTATAAAGAGGTAGATGGCCTTGCAGATGTAGTTTGAAAATTTGAGGAAATTTGCTGATTATAAATCTCATCAGTCAAAATATATCATAGGATGGTTTTGGAGGTTGTATAAGCATGAGGAATTATGCCAGATTAATACATATGCATGATGGAAAGTGGACCTGGAGACATGGGTTTCCAGTGGTGTATAAGGTATAGGAGGTGTCTATGAAGTATAGATTTTTAATAAAAGGGAAGGCAGCAAATCATTTTAATATGGATAGTGTGGGGCCTCTAAGCAATTTTCATTTCAGTACTGGGGGAGTGATATCCAAGGTGATGAGTGTGACTGAGGGTCTGCTCAAAATATGGCTTCTTTAGGTCACAAGTTCTACTGAGGCCTTTTTATCCAATAACCTTGCTTTGTGGCACCCAGCACTCCTCCAGTAGGAGCTAAGAAACTTCCTCTTTTTTAAAGTGGCAGAATACTGTTGTGGCTGGACTGGGAGGGGCTTAGATGATGCTTCTCCTCTTCACAGCAATGCTGTGAAGAGAAAGATATATACATATATGATTTAACATGGTTTAATATTTGTCTACAGGTACCTTCAGCCATAGTTAGTTCCTAACTTATAACAGTAAATCTCCGATCTTTTTCACTGTGCAAAAGAATTAAGATGTAATGTCTATAGATACTTACACATTTAAATAAATATATATATATTTATTATACATAAATATATTTATTTACAAATCAAAAAATGCACACTGGCCCTACTGTATGCATTTACACATATACAAAAATAGATACTATGAAAGCAAATTTAAATTATGTATAGGTAAGTTCTAATAGTTCCTCTCCACAAAGAGCATGTCTGTGTAAGCTTTTTTTGGAACGTGGCCACCCCATTTTGGAAACCACTAAAAATATACACCGTTTAAGAAACTCACTATCAGAATTATGTTAAATTAACTAAGAATTATCCTCAAATATTTTAATATATACAATATATAAGGATATATTTCATTTTTGTGAAAAATCATAGGCAGTCTATAATTCACAAAACAGGTAGGAATGAACCTATCCAATATAATCTTTTTTTCAAGAGATCAAGCTTATTTTCACCTTTGTGAAACCTGATTTCTCAACTTACTGTTTAGTACAAGGTATTTTTATTTCTTTGTCCTTTACTGCTTTCAGATTCAACATATATGCATTTACATGGTTTATATTTTTTTATTTTTTATTGTTATGTTAATCACTATATATTACATCATTAATTTTTGATGTAGTGTTCCATGATTCATTGTTTGTGCATAACACCCAGTGCTCCATGCAGAATGTGCCCTCTTTAATACCCATCACCAGGCTAACCCATCCCCCTACCCTCCTCCCCTCTAGAACCCTCAGTTTGTTTTTCAGATTCCATCGTCTCTCATGGTTAGTCTCCCCCTCTGACTTACTCTGCTTCATTCTTCCCCTCCTGCTATCTTCTTCTTTTTCTTTTTTCTTAACATATGTTGCATTATTTGTTTCAGAAGTACAGATCTGTGATTCAACAGTCTTGCACAATTCACAGCGCTCACCATAGCACATACCCTAGCCAATGTCTATCACCCAGCCACCCCATCCCTCCCACCCCCCACCACTCCAGCAACCCTCAGTTTGTTTCCTGAGATTAAGAATTCCTCATATCAGTGAGGTCATATGATACATGTCTTTCTCTGATTGACTTATTTCACTCAGCATAACACCCTCCAGTTCCATCCACGTCATTGCAAATGGCAAGATCTCATTCCTTTTGATGGCTGCATAATATTCCATTGTGTATATACACCACATCTTCTTTATCCATTCATCTGTCGATGGACATCTTGGCTCTTTCCACAGTTTGGCTATTGTGGACATTGCTGCTATAAACATTGGGTTGCACATACCCCTTCGGATCCCTACATTTCTATCTTTGTGGTAAATACCCAGTAGTGCATTTGTTGGATGGTATGGTAGCTCTATTTTCAACTGTTTGAGGAACCTCCATACTGTTTTCCAGACGGGGTGAACCAGCTTGCATTCCCACCAACAGTGTAGGAGGGTTCCCCTTTCTCCACATCCCCGCCAACATCTGTCATTTCCTGACTTGTTAATTTTAGCCATTCTGACTGCTGTGAGGTGGTATCTCATTGAGGTTTTGATTTGGATTTCCCTGATGCGGAGCGATGTTGGGCACTTTTTCATGTGTTTGTTGGCCATTTGGATGTCTTCTTTGGAAAAATGTCTGTTCATGTCTTCTGCCCATTTCTTGATTGGATCATTTGATCTTTGGTGTTGAGTTTGATAAGTTCTTTATAGATTTTGGATACTAGCCCTTTATCTGATATGTCATTTGCAATATCTTCTTCCATTCTGTCGGTTGTCTTTTGGTTTTGTGGACTGTTTCTTTTGCTGTGCAAAAGCTTTTAATCTTGATGAGGTCCCAATAGTTCATTTTTGCCCTTGCTTCTCTTGCCTTTGGCGATGTTTCTAGGAAGAAGTTGCTGCGGCTGAGGTCGAAGAGGTTGCTACCTGTGTTCTCCTTCAGGATTTTGATGGACTCCTGTCTCACGTTTAGGTCTTTCAACCATTTGGAGTCTATTTTTGTGTGTGGTGTAAGGAAATGGTCCAGTTTCATTCTTCTGCATGTGGCTGTCCAATTTTCCCAACACCATTTGTTGAAGAGACTGTCTTTTTGCCATTGGACATTCTTTCCTGCTTTGTCAAAGATGAGTTGACCATAGAGTTGAGGGTCCATTTCTGGGCTCTCTGTTCTGTTCCATTGATCGATGTGTCTGTTTTTGTGCCAGTACCATACTGTCTTGATGATGACAGCTTTGTAATAGAGCTGGAAATCCGGAATTGTGATGCCGCCAGCTTTGCTTTTCTTTCTCAATATTCCTCTGGCTATTCGGGGTCTCTTCTGGTTCCATACAAATTTTAGGATTCTTTGTTCCATTTCTTTGAAAAAAGTGGATGGTATTTTGATGGGGATTGCATTGAATGTGTAGATTGCTCTAGGTAGCATTGACATCTTCACAATGTTGGTTCTCCCAATCCATGAGCATGGAACATTTTTCCATTTCTTTGTGTCTTCTTCAATTTCTTTCCTGAGTATTTTATAGTTTTCTGAGTACAGATCCTCTGCCTCTTTGGTTAAATTTATTCCTAGGTATCTTATGGTTTTGGGTGCAATTGTAAATGGGATCGACTCCTTGATTTGTCTCTCTTCTGTCTTGTTGTTGGTGTATAGGAATGCCACTGATTTCTGTGCATTGATTTTATATCCTGCTACTTTACTGAATTCCTGCATGAGTTCTAGCAGTTTTGGGGTGGAGTCTTTTGGGTTTTCCACATACAGTATCATATCATCTGCAAAGAGTGAGAGTTTGACTTCCTCTTTGCCGATTGGAATGCCTTTGATTTCTTTTTGTGGTCTGATTGCTGTGGCTAGGACTTCTAATACTATGTTGAATAGCAGTGGTGAGAGTGGACATCCCTGCCATGTTCCTGACCTTAGGGGAAAAGCTCTCAACTTTTCCCCATTGAGAATGATATTCGCATGTTTTTCATAGATGGCTTTTATGATATTGAGGTATGTACCCTCTATCCCTATACTCTGAAGAGTTTTGATCAAGAAAGGATGCTCTACTTTGTCAAATGCTTTTTTTGCCTCTATTGAGAGGATCATATGATTCTTGTTCTTTCTTTTGTTAATGTATTGTATCAAGTTGATTGATTGTGGATGTTGAACCATCCTTGAGGCCCGGGAAAAATCCCACTTGGTCGTGGTGAATAATCCTTTTAATGTACTGTTGGATCCTATTGGCTAGTATTTTGGTGAGAATTTTTGCATCCATGTTCATCAAGGATATTGGTCTGTAATTCTCCTTTTTGATGGGGTCTTTGTCTGGTTTTGGGATCAAGGTAATGCTGGCCTCGTAAAATGAGTTTGGAAGTTTTCCTTCCATTTCTATTTTTTGGAACAGTTTCAGGAGAATAGGCATTAATTCTTCTTTAATTGTTTGGTAGAATTCCCCTGGGAAGCCATCTGGCCCTGGGCTTTTGTTTGTTGGGAGATTTTTGATGACTGCTTCAATTCCCTTAGTGGTTATAGGTCTGTTCAGGTTTTTTGTTTCTTCCTGGTTCAATTTTGGTAGTCGATACATCTCTAGGAATGCACCCATTTCTTCCAGGTTATGTAATTTGCTGGCATAGAGTTGCTCATAGTATGTTCTTATATTTGTTTGTATGTCTTTGTTGTTGGTTGTGATCTCTCCTCTTTCATTCATGGTTTTGTTGATTTGGGTCATTTCTCTTTTCTTTTGGATAAGTCTGGCCAGGGGTTTATCAATCTTGTTAATTCTTTCAAAGAACCAGTCCTAGTTTTGTTGATCTGTTCTACTGTTCTTTTGGTTTCTACTTCATTGATTTCTGCTCTGATCTTTATTATTTCTCTTCTCCTGCTGGGTTTAGGCTTTATTTGCTGTTCTTTCTCCAACTCCTGTAGGTGTAGGGTTAGGTTGTGTATTTGAGACCTTTCTTGTTTCTTGAGAAAGGCTTGTATTGCTATATACTTTCCTCTCAGGACTGCCTTTGCTGTATCCCAAAGATTTTGAACAGTTGTGTTTTCATTTTCATTTGTTTCCATGAAATTTTTAAATTCTTCTTTAATTTCCTGGTTGACCCATTCATTCTTTAGTAGGATGCTCTTTAGCCTCCATGTATTTGAGTTCTTTCCGACTTTCCTCTTGTGATTGAGTTCTAGTTTCAAAGCATTGTGGTCTGAAAATATGCAGGGAATGATCCCAATCTTTTGGTACCGGTTGAGACCTGATTTGTGACCTAGGATGTGATTTATTCTGGGGAATATTCCATGGGCACTAGAGAAGAATGTGTATTCTGTTGCTTTGGGTTGGAATGTTCTGAATATATCTGTGAAGTCCATTTGGTCCAGTGTGTCATTTAAAGTCTTTATTTCCTTGTTGATCTTTTGCTTAGATGATCTGTCCATTTCAGTCAGGGGGGTGTTAAAAAGTCCCCCACTATTATTGTATTGTTGTCAATGTGTTTCTTCACTTTTGTTATTAATTGCCTTATTTTTTTGGCTGTTCCCCTGTTAGGGGCATAGATATTTACAATTGTTAGATCTTCTTGTTGGATAGGCCCTTTAAATAGGATATAGTGTCCTTCCTCATCTCTTATTACAGTGTTTGTTTTAAAATGTAATTTGTCTGATATCAGGTTTGCCCCTCCAGCTTTCTTTTGGTGTCCATTAGCATGGTAAATTGTTTTCCACCCCCTCACTTTCAATCTTGGGGTGTCTTTGGGTCTAAAATGAGTCTCTTGCAGACAGCATATTGATGGGTTTGTTTTTTAATCCAATCTGATAGCCTGTGTCTTTTGACTGGGGCATTTAGCCCATTTACATTCAGGGTAACTATTGAAAGGTATGAATTTACTACCATTGTAGTGCCTGTAAGGTGACTGTGACTGTATATTGTCTGTGTTCCTTTCTGATCTGTGCTGCTTTTAGGCTCTCCCTTTCCTTAGAGGACCCCTTTCAATATTTCTTGCAGGGCTGGTTTCGAGTTTGCAAATTCTTTTAGTTTTTGTTTGTTCTGGAAGCTTTTTATCTCTCCTTCAATTTTCAATGAGAGCGTAGCTGGATATAGTATTCTTGGCTGCATATTTTTCTCGTTTAGTGCTCTGATGATATCATGCAAGTCCTTTCTGGCCTGCCAGGTTTCTGTGGATAGGTCTGTTGCCAAACTAATGTTTCTACCATTGTAGGTTACATATCTCTTCTCCTGAGCTGCTTTCAGGATTTTCTCTTTGTTTCTGAGACTCTTAAGTTTTACTAGTAGATGTCGGGGTGTTGACCTATTTTTATTGATTTTGAGAGGGGTTCTCTGTGCCTCCTACATTTTGATGCCTGTTTCCTTCCCCAAATTAGGGAAGTTCCCTGCTATCATTTGCTCCAATATACCTTCTGCCCCTCTTCCTCTTTCTTCTTCTTCTGGGATCCCAATTATTCTAATGTTCTTTTGTCTTATCGTATCACTTATCTCTCAAATTCTGCCCTCGTGATCCTGTAGTTGTTTATCTCTCTTTTTCTCAGCCTCTTTATTTTCCATCATTTGGTCTTCTATATCGCTGATTCTCTCTTCTGCCTCATTTATCCTAGCAGTTAGTGCCCCCGTTTTTGATTGTACCTTATCAATAGCCTCTTTGATTTCGACTTGGTTAGATTTTAGTTCTTTTATTTCTCCAGAAAGTGTTTCTCTAATAACTTCCATGGTTTTTTCAAGTTCAGCTAGTATCTCTAAAGTCATGATTCTGAACTCTAGGTCCGACATCGTACTAATGTCCGTAGTGAGTAGGTCCCTGGCTAACGGTAGCACCTCTTGTTCGTTCTGCTGAGGTGATTTTTTTCGTCTTGTCATTTTGTCTAGAGGAGAATAGATAAATGAGAGAACAAAATGCTAACAGGTTAACAACGTCCCCAGCAAATATACTCTATACAAATCAGAGAAGACATGAAACCAGGAGAAAAGAAAGGGAAAGAAAGAAAAAAGAAAGAGAAAAAAAAGAAAAAAAAAGATAAAAACAAAAACAGAACAATACAAAAAAAGCAGAATATGATCAAATATGATCAGGCTAGTGCATAGATCAGTACCACACACTAGATTTTGGGCGTATTTTGGTCTGTTAGAAAAAAGTGCCTCCTAAAATTTTAAAGGAAGAAAGACATATATGTACAAAATAAGGGTTGGTACAATTAAGGGAGTGAAGATGACTGTAAAGATGAAAATTATAAAAGATTTTATAAAAGGAATTGATAAGATAAGTTGTTTGAAAAAAGAAAGAAGAAGATTTAAAAAAATAAAAGAGAAAAGGGAGAGAATGTGATCAGGCAGGAGACTAGAACAAAACCATACACTAGTGATTTAGGGCATATTTTGATCTGTTAGAAGAAACTGTATCTCAAAATTTTAAAGAGAGAACAACTTATATATATATGCCAAAAATAAGGGTAAATACTATGAAGGGATAAAAAAGACTCTAAAAATGAAAAATAAAAAATTTTTTTAAAAAGGGATTGATAAGATATTGGTTGAAAAAGGGAAAAAGTAAAAAAAACAGTTAAAAAAATTAACTTTGATGAACTAATGAATCATGGTAAAAAAAAAAAGCCATGAATTCTATGTGCAGTATTCCCCTAGCGCTGGAGTTCTCCCGTTCTCCTTGATCGGTAAACTTGGTCTTGGCTTGCTGGCTGTTCGTGCTGATCTTCTGGGGGAGGGGCCTGTTGCCATGGTTTCCAAATGTCTTTGCTGGAGGTGGAATTGCCCCGCCCTTGTCGGTCCGGGCTAAGGAAGCTGCTCCGGTTTGCTCTCAGGAGATTTTGTTCCCTGCAAGCTCTCGGTACAGCTTTGGAGGACCAGGGCAGAAATGGTGGCCTCCCAATCTCCACCCGGAGGAGCTGAGAACTCGGGGCCCCGCTCCTCAGTGCGCCCCCAGAGAAAAGCAGTCACTCCCGTCTCCCTGGTCTCCGGCCGCACTCCGTGCTCACCCGGCCTGTGACCGCGCATTTCTATCTCTGGCACCCGACCCCGCGTGGAGTCTCCAAACCCAGCAGATCCCTGCGGTGCGTTCCCGCGCCACTCCTCCCGGGGGAAAATGGGGAGTCTCCCCGACTCTGCCGCTTGTTGGGTCCCTGCCGGAGGAGCCGTGGCCTGACTGGGCTGCAGATCACAGTTTATGGCAACCCCGTGCTGAGAGCCCGCGCCTAGGCTCCGTCTCTTCAGCCGGCTTCCCCGCTCTGATACCTGGGAGCTCTGCTGCACTCAGGCACCCCTGGTCCTTCTGTGACCCCAAGGGTCCTGAGACCACACTGTCCCGGGAGGATTCCACCCCCCGCTTGGCCACTGCACGACGTCCCTCAGCGAGCCGACTTCTAACAGTTCCGATTTTGTGCTCCGCGGCTCTAGCACTTTCCAGAAGCGGCCGGAGGAGGCCCCCTCCCCCACTGTCTATCCTCCCGAATATCGCCTCGGAGTCACTTCTCCGCACGTCCTACCTTCCAGTAAGTGGTTGCTTCTCTGTTCAGAGAGTTGTTGCTACTCTCCTCTACGATCTCCTGTTGAGTTCGTAGGTGTTCAGAATGGTTTGATCCCTATTCAGCTGAATTCCTGAGACCAGACGAAATCCAGGTCTCCTACTCCTCCGCCATCTTGCTCCGCCCCTGCATTTACATGGTTTCTAATGCTCTAAATTTTATGTGTACACATAAATCCAGGATGAGTGCTAGCATTCATGCAATTTGATTCTTCTGAGTCTTTATATGCACTCCCTCTCTTTATTCCCATTGTCCCTCCTTGATTTGAAACCCAGTCATTTCATATTTGGTTTGCTTCAATAACTTTCTTTTCTATCTACTCACACTGTCTTTCACCTTTGACCCAATCAGTGACCCATTACCACATTTCTATTCTAAATTTAGTTCTTGTACTTTGTAACTGTCATGATTGCTAAGGTGCTGCTGATACTTATTACATTGGATTCTAATCTCTCAGCAAAACATTTATGGTACTAAACACTTTCTAAAAAATCACCTGGTTTTCTATTATCAACTGAAATTTATCCTCCCTTCTATACCAACATAAGAACTTTACTCCAAAAGTTTCAACTTTTTATTGTACCTTACACAGTTCACTTTATTTCTTATTCTGTTTTGTTTTATTTTTTAAATTTAAATTCTAATAATTAACATATAGTCTATTATTTGTTTCAGGAGTACAGGTGTCTGATTCATCAGTCTTGTATAATACCCAGTGATCATTACAACACATACCCTCCCCAATGTCCATCCACCATTTACCCCATCCCTCCACCCCCCCTCCCCTCCCGCAACCCTCAGTTTGTTTCCTTTGATTAAGAGTCTCTTATGGTTTTCTCCCTCTCTGGTTTCATCTTGTTTCATTTTTTCCTCTCTTCCTCTATGATCCTGTGCCTTGTTTTTTAAATTCCACATATCAGTGAGATCATATGATAATTGTCTTCCTCTGATTGACTTATTTCACTTAGCATAATACCCACTAGTTCCATCCACATCGTTGCATACGGCAAGATTTCATTTTTTGATGGCTGCATAATATTCCTGTGTGTGTGTGTGTGTGTGTGTGTGTGTGTGTGTGTGTGTTTGTGTGTGTGTATAAACACCATTTGTGGAAGAGACTTTCTTTTTTTTCCATTGGATAGTCTTTCCTGCTTTATCGAAGTTAGTTGACCAGAGAGTTGAGGATCCATTTCTGGGCTCTCTATACTGTTCCATTGAGCTATGTGTCTGTTTTTGTGCCAGTACCATACTGTCTTGATGATGACAGCTTTGTAATAGAGCTGGAAGTCCAGAATTGTGATGCCGCTAGCTTTGCTTTTCTTTTTCAAGATTCCTCTGGCTTTTTGGGGTCTCTTCTGGTTCCATACAAATTTTAGGATTATTTGTTCTGGTTCTATGAAAAAAGTTGCTGGTATTTGGGTAGGGATTTCATTGAATGTCTAGATTGCTCTAGGTAGCATAGTCATTTTCACAATATTTCTTCTTCCAATCCATGAACATGGAACGTTTCTTTCATTTCTTTGTGTCTTCCTCAATTTCTTTCATGAGTGTTCTATAATTTTCTGAGTGTAGAACCATTCTGTGTTTTGTTTGATCTTGTCTATTCAGGCTTCTCCTTTTAAGATTCAGTCTGTATATTATGGTAAAAAAAAAGTATATATCTCCCCGAATTCGTTTTTAAGAGAACAGTGTACTTATTAGTGAGAAATTAGCTTAAGTGAAAGGAGAACCATAGGTATGCTCAAAGACACAAATATGGACTCTAAAACCATACCTAGTGGAGGGTGGATCCTGGAAAATGGAAGCACTTGTGTTTGAATTGGAATATGCAAACTTAGAGATTGGACATGGGCTTGGGCTGAGATGTTCAGCGTAATAAATATGAGAATTCCAATATTTCTGAAAAATCCAGGAGAGAGACACAGAATATTTTAGCAAGGTTGTCACTGTATAAGAAATACATAAGAAGAAATCTACATAGGGGTATTGGATATTGGAAAATATATAGATATGTACAAGGAGATTTTGTATTAATTTATTTTGTAGAAATGTAAAATATAAATTTTTCCTCTGCATACACACTTCAGTAAAATTTACATTAATCAATTAATTTTTTTTAGTTGCTCTTTTAAGAAGAATCGGAGAGGGACTGATATTTAGTCTTGGAGTGATAGGACCAAAAATGGCATGCATAGCTTCAGAAAATAGAAGATGAAATGTTAGCTGGTATTTTAGACACAAAAGTCCTGCAAAGTACGTCCAGATGCCATCTCTTTAAAATATCCTTCCTTGGGGCGCCTGAGTGGCTCAGTTGTTAAGCATCTGCCTTCGGCTCAGGTCATGATCCTGGGGTCCTGGGATCGATCCCCGCATTGGGCTCCTGCTAGGCGGGAAGCCTGCTTCTCCCTCTAACCCTCCCCCTGCTTGTGTTCCCTCTCTCGCTGTGTCTCTCTCTCTGTCAAATAAATAAATAAAATCTTTAAAAAAAATAATAAAATATCCTTCCTTAATGTTTACATCTTACAATGCTCCCCCCTAAGTCTAGCTTTCCTGTATGAATTATTGTTTTAACAAATATTATAATACTTGTTATGTACTACCATATGTAATACTCAATTATTCTATTTTATAGACCTAATTTTCACAAGAAATTTGAAGATGAGAAAATATAATCCAAATGTTCCCTAGACTTTTAAAAATCTGGAATTTTGACATAATCAACTCTTTATAATTGTTTTATCATTAGTATTGGGTCATTTATAATAGGTAGCCTATATTTACTATATACAAATAGTAAAAATCTCAAATATTAAGATTATTATTTTATGCTTATTCTTTCTAAGTAAAAATGGTAGGAGAGTGTTTACTGTACAGGCAGGAAATATTGCCAGAAAACTAGAATCTTGCATTATTTGTCTTCATTTTGTATTTTATGTTTTTCTTTTAAGCTATTTTATAAACTATCAGAAGCACTAAAGATCTCCAAATAGGGGTCCTGAGGATAATTTGGTATGGACAGATGGATAAATGCCAGCATAACTGTTTGAGACATCCAAATAGGGTTCAGAGTTTTGGTAGTATCTCCCTACCCCTAATTCTCCTATGTCAGAAAATGTCTTCACAATTAAACAACGAAAAATCATGGTCCAAATCCTGGCCACAAATAGTAATGCTGTGAGTACAACATCCTAATTAACTTTTTGTGTATTGTTCGAATTGCTTGTCTTTATTTAGTTCATCTGTCCTTCCATCTCTTCTAAAAGTGAAGTAGTGAATTTTTTTACTGATATTAAAAATGTGCTGCATTGGGGCAGAGGGATGGGCTAAATGGATGACAGATATTAAGGAGAGCACTTGTGATGGGCACTGGGTGTTATATGTAAGTGATGAATCACTAAGTTCAACTCCTAAAACTAATATTACACTTTATGTTAACTAGAATTTAAATAAACACTTGAAACATTAATTTTTAATTACTTTTTAATGATTTCATTTTACTTTTATTTTTTGAGAGAGAAAGTGAGGGAGAGGGGCAGAAGCAGAGGGAGAGAATCTTAAGCAGGCTCCACACTCAGTGTGGAGCTCGATCTCACAACTGTAAGATCATTACCCAAGTCAGACACTTAACCAACTGAGCCACCGAGGCACCCCCAAAAATTTTTTGAACAAAATGTGCTGCATTGGAAAACCTGATTATTTCCAGGTTATTATAATTGTATTAAGGACAGGAATTCTAGACCTTTCATTGCTACTAATATTAGTGATTTTTATTTTCCAGTACTTAATTGTATGAAAGAATAGAGCAAAATTATATAATATATAGAATGATCCATTAAATATTGTTGAATAGCATAAATTGTCACAGCACCACAAATAAACCATTGACTAGAATGTGCAGTCATACCACATGGTAGCTCACTATTCACCAGTGGATGTATGAAAGTCTGCCATCAACCTAAACAAGGGCTTAAGGCGTAATATATTGAAGTGAAATCCTTGAAAGTAGAATTAAAATGCCAAAAAAATATATATTGATTATAATGAGCCACATTAATTCCAATCAACTTATCCCAACGTTTGCTGAACTCTCTCAAGCAGTTAAGTGGTTCTTATATTTTAAAGATAAACTTCAAACCCATTTTTTGCCTGATTTACTACAAAATTGGTTTTGTTGAACACTTGGATCATATTTGTTGTTGTAAGTGTATGGCTTTGATAATCAAAACCTTAAAGATTCTTGTTGATATAATAATATTATTTCAAATGTATTTCCTTAAATCATCAAAAAAGCAAGAGATGGTAAAAGAATACTAAGCACTGCCATTTTTTTCTTATTTTTGAATTCATTGAATTATGATAAAGAGGATTATAGAGGTAGCGTCCAGTGTCTAAGAAAGCCAGAAGGAACCTAAACTGTCTACTACTGAATCTATATCTACTAAATGGATGGCTATATTCCATTATTTGATTTTTCTTTCTTCGTTTCCCCCAAGTTGCTCCATAATTACAGTTCCCAGGAATGATCTTAGAATGGATGCGAATTCTTCTTAAATATATTGCTGGTATAAACTGGTAGTTGTTTTTTTTTTCTTTTTTGCATTTAGAGATGACATCTTTTAAAATAAAACATTAATGATTTTATAATTAAACTAAATTATACAGTAATTATTTGAAAGTCACAATTTGCTTTCGAAGAGAAATTGATCACATTCCTAGAGACTGGTGACATAGCATGCATCTAAAAATTGTCCAGTAAATTAATAATGAAGAGCACGCAGATAACAGCAATCAATGAGCACATTCTCCAGTAAATATTTACTAACTATGAAAATATCTGTATTATTTTCAAGTCTTCTTCCATAGCTAATAAAATGACATAATCAATACAAAGCTTTTGAAGTACTGAACCAATTACTTTCTGATGGCATTTTTATGATTTTGATGGGAAGAGTTATTTCTCTCTTCTGACAAACTTTTTTATAAATTGTATACATATATGTGAAACACAATACCTACGTGTGTGACTGTGTGCTTGCTTCTCTCTTTCTATCTAGCTACCTGTTTATCAAATCAACAATGACTCTCTCAGAAGCAAGAGAAAATGGGTTGAATAAGACGTTTTCCTCCCTGGCATAACTGTTCCACCATTATAAAAACCATGAGAAATTTTGTGAGTTTTTTAAGGAAGACAAACTTAAATATTTTGGAATGCTTCCTATTTACTGATCCTGAAATAAATTGCAAAACTATGAAATTGCTCTACATCTCAGTATAAAATAAAAGTCTGCCATGCAACTGATGTGAAACACTGCTGATTTTGGTTGTACTATTTTTACAAATAGGTTGGAAACAACTTCTGGATACTGAAGATTGATCTGGATGGATTAATCTTGACAGCAGATAGTGGCGGTGCCACACATCAAATACACCGTCCAACATTTTGCAGTGGAAAGGCTGCCTGAGGCAGCATATTAAAGAGACTGCCGTGAGGCTTAATACTTTGAACTGTTAACGGTTCCAATGACTTTGCCACAGTTGCTTACTTCCTCCTAATCAATGCTTTTAATATTAGATGATTATGCTGTTTCCGGTACTGCATACTTTATGGCCATGTACTGTTATATTATATACTAAAAGCATTAACACTTGAAAATATTTACGTTGGCTGTATTTTAAGTTTGCGGTGAGAAATTACCTCAAGTTATTTTATTCTCATTGCTTTGTGAACTAAATATACAGTAGCTCACCTTTTCTTCAATAAACAGCCAGTCTGCTGTATCCTTATTAGTTTAATTCTACACATCCAAACTCCTTAGCAAAAGCGGCCACCAGTGATCCTTCAATTTTGTGATAAAATGCAAAGTATCTTCTATAGGAATTCTATCCTACAACTGTCCTTGCAATGCACGCTCATTGGCATTTTTGAGCTTATGCCTTCAGTCTTCTATGTATGTCTTTCCAAATATCTAGGGCTTCCTTTCTTTTATTATTCACTGTGAAAAACATTGCAGTCTTCTCCAAGCATTTGTACACAAGTCATATTAATCAACTAATTAAATGAAACATTTTTTTCTTAAAAATTTACTAAGTATATAGTACAGTTTTAGACTTTAAGGGCAACAATAAATAAAATTAAAATAACCCCTAATCTAAATTTACTATACTGGCCTCATAAGGTTTAGCTCTACAATATATTTTCTTGATAGTTCTAAATTCTTGTCCTGTCTATACTTTGGATTATTTACATATATACATTAGAACATGTCTTCTTTCTCTACAAAATTTTTGTTCTTTCCTGATGTCTCAAAATTTAAAACTAATCTGAAGTATTCCTTATCTTTATTCAGTCAGTGGCTAAATTCTAGTCTACCTTAAGAAGGTTTTTCAAATCCACTCTCTTGTTTAGCGAGCCACTGCACAAAATCATGCTCTCATTATCTCTCATCAGTAGGCAATAGTAGATGTCTCCTAAAGCATTTACTTGTCCTTATCTTCTTCTTGGTATAATCAATTCTAAAAATAATCTAGCATGCATTTCTTAGAGTTCGAGTCACCACCCAGACCCCACACAAGCTTGTGACAGAAAGTGTTTTGATTAAATAGACTTTAATTTCGAATGTAAACACAATCGATTTGCACCGATTTCATCCAATGACAGGCACATTAGTATGTTAACACCACAACTACCTGACCACCCCCATTGCCTACACTGTTCCTGTCCTAGACTACCCGCATTGATTCTTATTAGCTAGCTCCTATTTTTCTGCCCTTTTTACCTCTTGCTCTTCTGGGACTCTAGTACATGTATGCTGGACCATTTTATATAATTCCACAGGTCAATGAGGCTGTGTTTATTGTTTTCACTTTGTTCTCTCTCTACTCCAGTTTGGATACCTTCTATTGCTGTGTTCTCATTTTCACTAATGTCTTCTGCATTTCATCTGTTGTTCTCAATTTAGTGGGAAAAAATTATATATATATATGTATAGCCTCCAAGTTCTCAAAGTTCTATTTGTTTCTTTTTAAAAATGTCTTCCATTTCATTCCTCATTATCTTTACTGTTCACTTCAAATTTTTTATAATTTTTTTTTAAAGTCCTCATTTACTAACTAGGCTTTCTCCGACTCCACATCGCCCCCTTCCTTCCATATTTATTGTGCGGCTCTGACTCTTCCACCCTCCTCTGGTTCCAATGGCTGCCACGGAGCATGCTGGGAGATGTAGTTCCCAATAGTGTAAGAATTGAGACTCTCGATGTTTACTCTGCAAACAGAATTTGCTTTCTAGAATACAGAGAGTACTTTTTTACTGAAAATTCTTTTTTTTTTAAAGATTTTATTTACTTATTTGAGAGAGAGAATGAGAGAGAGAGAGCACGAGAGGGAAGAGGGCCAGAGGGAGAAGCAGACTCGCTGCTGAGCAGGGGGCCCGATGTGGGACTCGATGCTGGGACTCCAGGATCATGACCTGAGCTGAAGGCAGTCGCTTAACCAACTGAGCTACCCAGGCGCCCTTTACTGAAAATTCTTTATTGAGTCCCTATTGCCTTCAAGGAAAACTCCAAAACACTCATTACATTTCATGATCTGTCTATGCTTGCCTCTCCAACCTCCTCTGTACTATACCAAATGTTTGGCAAAAAAAATTTATATTTTCTTAACCTTTATCTGTTAAAACCTAAATCAAACAAACTGAGACTCATAAAAGGAGCTTTTGAGAAAAATACAATGGAGTAGATATATATCTTCAATGATCATTTTGTGTCCAGGGCTTATTTTTATGGTGTTCTTAAAATTATTTTAATTACGTCTTCACACAGTGAGTTAGTCATACCGAGAAAGCAGGTTTTTAAAAACTCTTCTTCATTTGAATCACAGAATTTTAACAGAATTCACTAGCCCCTTCCCCAGAGGTTCTGAATTGCAGTCTCTGCAAGAGGGGTTAGGTGTCTTTATTTTAACTGCTCCATAAGTAATAATGAAACAGAGCCACGGTTGCAAATCACTGTTCTGAAAGGCGAAAGACTGTATTCCTATATTTCTACTGTTTAATATAATGCCAAAACTTCAGTTGGCAGTCAGGAATCTTGGCTGAAGTTATAAAAAATACAGCTTTTCTGAATTTTACATATATAATTTAGTTAAAATTTTCTTAAATTATATTTGTGTATAAATGTATTTGTTCTGACTCACTATCATTTATTTTAAGAGGGGATCTGATCTGAAGTGGAACAATCAAGAATGCTTATGCATTTGTGATGCTAATTGGTGTCCATGAATTTATTTTTATCCATAATATACTCACACACAAAATAATTTCACATTCTGTTCTCTCAAATCCTTTCATTCTGTATAAGGGACTGATGTTTTCATCAGTCCTATATCTCTTTATAAGCAATCACTTAGACTGAAATATTTTTGCAAATATAAGACATTGTAACAAAACTGCGGGAACTTTATACTATGTTTGGCTTTGTTAAATGCACATTAGCTAACCTAACATGACCAAGCGGACACTAGAGAATGAACCAAGAATTCTAGAATGAAAAAAATACTCTCATATTTAAAAGAAAAAAAACACCATCATTATTCAAATTAAAAGGTAGATGTAAACCTCACCATGCTTTTGCAATCTCTATTTTAGTCTAGTGATTAGTGATGTAGACATATAATCCTATCTGATATTCATTTTTATTTTGCTTTTATTTTGGCAGACTTGCAAACCCTTCAACCAAAGATTTAACCACAAAGAAAACAGAACTTAAGAACTAGTCATCCGACTTCAAAGTATTAGGCAAACTGTGCTGTGTCTGCTTTGATAATAATGCATTTTCAGAAATTCAAAAGTTTCACGAATAATATATTTTAGAGATAAGCATGTGGTCTACACTGGGTTTGGGTGACCTTATTTTAGAAAGGTGCCTTTGCTTTACTTTCAAATAGGAAAATCCAGCTGTATTATGTTGCATTCTTTGCCCTAGCAGAAATAAATTTAATAATTTGAATGAGGCTGTTCTTGTCTATCGGTGTTGGTTAAGTCTTATTTTTCAGACTAAATTACTTCTTCTTATTCACTCACCTTTTCAATGATCACCTGTTGAGTACCTATAATGTGTACATTGTTAGAGGTTATTTGAAATACTCATAATGTGGATCATGATCCTTGCCCTCCAGAAGATTTAGGGTAGTGATAGAGAGCAACATTACAAAAATAACCACAGAAAGTTAATAGACAATAAAATCAGCACACATTTATTATAGTTTCTTCAAAACTACCAATTATATATTAAGCATAGGTGAGTAGTTTGAACCTTCTGGCTCTCAGTTTTCCCACATGTAATATGAAAGCAAGTTAGATGAAATTTTCAGCAACCTTTCAGGTACAGCTACAAAACATGCTCTTAATTGGCTTCATAATTGTGCTCCCAGATATGAATCACTTGATCACTATTTCCTCAGTCATAAAATGAGAAGACAGTGCAGGCCTTTCCTACCCTAGTTAGATACAATCCTAAAGCATGCTGTGACCACAGTGGAATGATTTCTTGTGGAAGGGAAGACACCATGCAAACCTTTTCTCCAAGGACTGCATTTAAGATATCTAGGCATGCCTAGTTTTTATTTTGGACAAAATATGAAGAGAGGCACTAAATTTAATTCTGTAGCCATCACATAAAGTCTTTAGTTAGAAAATGATTCTGAAAATTAATTTTTGCTCTATAATCTTATCTATTCTATTCATAAATAAAGAAGACAAAAGATAGCTAATGAGAATTACCATGTATGAAGTCTTTGTTATGACTTATAATTTGGGAATCTATTTTTTTGATACACTAATTGATAACATACTCATCTATCAACCATCATTTAAAATACTGTATACCCAAGAACTTTTCAACTTTATGTTACATTTATGCCAATATTTAATCTAGAGTTTCTAAACCTGTATCTTTTTTCAGTAGATACCTTCCTGGGAATTCTCAGCCCAAACAATTATAAACACCTTAGATTAGTCATATGTATCCACAGATTATGACTGGTTGGTAATTCTTGCTGATGGAGTAAAAAATAAAATATCATCCTTGAGGATGGTTTCTGTAATTACTAGCAAAAGGTTTGCTCTCTGGAGCCATCCATAACTACTGGCCTTAGTGTAAAGTTCCTTAAATTTGTTCAGGTTACAATGGTTCCATTAAGTGAGAGAAGTAGAATTTTATTTGTCCATCTGACACTAATTTAGGGATGACTTAAACGAAGAAGCCTGATTTCCAAAATTGTAAAGATGTTCAGAGGAATTGATATTTCAATACATACATACCAGTGCAGATACATGTGTGTACACACACACACACACACACACACACACATTTTATTGTCCCAAGTCAATTACAGTGCTTGGGCTTTTTTCATCTGGATACATTCTATGGTAGCTCATCAAAGCTACTCCCAGAAATGCCAATCTTCTCCCCCTACTCCACACACATATTTTTCAGGAAATTCCCAAAAGGTAGGATATCAGACACATCCTAAGTTGTGCTCCAATGAATTGTGCTTTTGTACAATTCCCTCTCCTTGCATGCAGGTGGAATCTGTGATTTGGTTTTAGCCTGTAAAATATAAAAAAAGATGAAGATATTTTTCAAATGTACTTTATAATACTTAATTTGTTCAAAAGGGAGAATATTCTGTGTGGGCCTCACTTCATCAGATTAAAGCCCTTAACAGAGGAACTGATCTCTCTCTAAGACTGATCCCTCTGCTGGAGTTGAAGAAGCAAATAGCCTTGATTACAGAATAGCTATGTAACGAGCCATAAGATAGGACAGTGCAAGCAAACTAGAACATAAGGGCATATGGCTGACTGAGAGCCAGAAAGAAAAAGGGAACCTCAGTAAATTCTGTCAACAACTTGCAGGAGGAGGTTGGAAGTGGATCATTTTACATCCAAGCCTCTGGTGAGCCCTCAACCTTAACTGACATCCAGATTGCAGCCCAGGGAGACTCTGAAACAGAAAACCCAGCCAAGGCATACTAACTCAAGATGCACAGAAACTATGAAGCCATAAATGTGTACTGTATTAAGGTGCTAAGTTTGTGGTAATTTGTTACATAGCAATAAAAAACAAATAGAGGTAGTATCTTACACACATACAGCAGGAGCAGGTTTATCCACATTTTTTTACAGGAGCCTGCCCACAGAGGAGCGTTACCAATAGAATACTTAGGGGAAGTTTGGGACCACTGTGTGGAGATGGAGCACATCTGTGGGGTCCTGTGTTCTTCATTCTTGCTTGTGTGAACACAGACCCTTTCTGTGAGCTCTCTGAGCATCTTTTTGTGTCTGCACATAGGTTTTTGTGATAAATGACCCAGTTCTCAAATCTTGTTCATATTTTATCACTGGCATTGCTTTTGTTCAGTTTCACATTGAGCATGACTTCTCCAACCTCAGTTTTTGTCATTTCTCCATGAAGACTGGATTCAGACTTGCAGATGGAGGCAGAGACAGATGACCTCCATTTCCTTACGTTCCCTTAGTACTCTGTATTTATTTGGTGCTTCATCAAACAGAAAATGGCAACCAACCCAAACCAAAACTGTTAAAACTAATCAATGAATTTAGTAAAGTTGTAGGATATAAAACCAACATATAGAAATCAGATGTGTCTCTAAACACTAACAATGATATATCTGAAAAAGAAATAAAACAATTCCATTCACAATAGTTTTAAAAACAAAACTCAGAAAGAAATTTAAACAAGGAACTGGAAGATCTGTAAAATTAAAACTAAAAGGTTAGTGATGAAAAAAGTTAAAGGAATCACAAACTGGAAAGATAGCCTGTGTTCATGGATCAGAAGAATTAATGTTAAAATATCCATATTACCCAAAACAATCTATAGATTGAACTCAATCCCTATCAAAATTCTAATGGCATTTTTCATAGAAATAGTAAAAATAATTCTAAAATTTGTATGGAACCACAAAGACCACAGATAGCTTAAGAAATCCTGAGAAAAGACAAAGCTGTAGGCATCATATTTCCTGACTCCAAACTATACTACCTATGGAAAATAACCTGTGTCCATCAATTGATGAATGGATAAAGATATGATATAAATAGATTAGATAGAGATAGAGATACAGATAGAGATATAGATAATGGAATAAGATCCAACCATGAGTTAGAAGGAAATCTTGCTATTTGTGACAACATGGACGGAACTTGAAGGCATTATTCTAAGTGAAATAAGTCAGACAAAGATGTTGTATTGTATGATATCACTTATATTTGAAATCTCTAAAGGTCAAACTTGTAAAAATGGAGGGTAGAATGGAGGGTGGGGGAAATGGGGAAATCTTGGTCAAAAGGTACAAACTTTCCGTTAGACTAAGTTCTGGGGATCTAATGCACAGATTGTGATTACAGTTAACAATACTGTATTACGAACTTAACACTTGCTAAGAAAGTAGATCTTACATATCTCATTTGTAAAGAAGAAATGATAATTATGTGATGTGATGGAGGTGTTAGCTAACGCTACAGAGTAATCATGTTGTAATATATGTCTATCAAATTAACATGCTATACACTTAAACTTACAAAATATTATGTCAATTGTGTCTCAATAAAACTGAAAAAAAGCCCTTGATCACATATACGGAACTCATACTTATGCAGACAAAGGGTAGAGAGAATAATAATATTTAATTCTTCTCACTGGAAGCATCTGAGCCAAGATTCATACCCAGACAAGAGGTTCAAGATCCTTGTTTTTTCTAGAATTATTAGAAAATGAATCGTCAGAAGAAGAAAATCTAATTTTTTATTTGTCATGATCAGTGGAATATTTATTATTTACCTAATTAATAACCAGGCACCTGCAAATTCATTTGCAGTTTACATATCACATCATTATCACAAGTGGATAATTGTTTACGGATTATATCATCATAGTTACAATAACTATATTATTATATATTTGTATTTTAATATTGAATCCCAAGGGTAGACATCTCTCATTTTAGGTATATTAGTTACTCTTGGAAAAGAATGAAAGGGTTGATTATTGAATTAAAAGTTCAGTAAGAGAAAAAGCATGATAGACTAATTGATTCATTAATTTGACATTTTGGTGGTACTGTCTCTGAATTAAATGTAGATCTATGCATATTTTATACATATGTGATACTGATAACCTTGTCATACTTATGCAGATATCATCTGAGAAATGCAGATATTACTCAGATTCATTCTTATATACTTGGTTTGATGCAATCATTGTTTAAATATTAAGAGATTCATTCAATTTTATCCCTGGAGGTAAACTTATATGAATGCACCTTTTAACAGGGAAGGAAACAAAGGTATTTGGAAGTTCAATTACTTCAGTGTATTTACAAAGCTAGTAAGTAGTGGAGTCAGGGTTCATTTTCTTGGCATAAACAACTATCCCTCACACTGTACCTGGACTTATATATAGATTATAAAATCTATATGGCAGTTTTATTCAAAATAGCAATGTGTTTTCTGAATGTTAAATAAAACTGCAAGTCATCTGTCCATTTATTTTTCTCCTCCATGAGACTATTCATCATCTATCTATGAGAAATCTATTTCCTACATATATTTGATTGCTTATGATATGGGTCTACTCTCATAATTATTGATTTTAATAGTTTGTTTTTCGTTTCTCATGTTAAATGTAGAATAATCAAATTATTCTCACCAATCTAACCTTTTTGTTTGTTTGTTTGTTTTTACTTTATGGAAAGGAAGCACACTTCGTTACTTGTGATGCATCTCATTATTATTTCAATGGTAAATGTGATGGCTTTTTTCTCAATACCTTAAACAATAAAGAAAATAATGAAATAGCCCTGAATATGTTTACATCTTGAAAATGCGATTCCTTTCATTTTGGCTCTTAAGGAATGACATTGTATGTGTCATATATTTATATGACAAATTTGGCAGGTTAGGAAAGTTAAAGATTAAAAAATAATTAATAGTGGTTAATACCTGTAAAACTGTAAAAAATGGATGCATGTCTTTTTAAGTTTACCAAAGAACTTCCAATATCAGTGAACTATAACACTATACATAAAATTATGTTTTAGGTTGCTTAAAATAAATGTTATTTTGTCCTGTAAAGAATTTATTATAAGAGGGCGGTCTGAAAATATATAAAAAGGCACAGACAGGATAATTATAATTAAAAATTATAATTAAAATAATTAAAATTAAAAATAATTAAAATAATTAAAAATCATAAATCTGTTATTTAATCCTCCATTTAAATTGCCACATTTTCCTTTTAGGTTGTGTTCTGATTTTAAACTTTGTGTCATCTAACTCACCAGTTGATTTATTATAATCAATATGGCAGAGGAAGCTATTTAGATTGAAATTTTATCACTTATATTTAAGTGATCTCCTTTTAAACAGCTTTATTTCTGATCTTCCTTTACAAAATATAGGGCATCTATTGTAACAGAAATATGTGAGGATTTTATTCAATATTTTGCATAATGATTTAATCAGTGCCTCTGATACTTATAAAAAAATCAGCAAAACTGGTAGTAAAATAAGTATAATTTAATTTATAATTGAATGCATTCATCAAATCAGCACCTTTCGTCATGTGTTTTCATTTTTACATGGTTTTATGTGGATATTTAGGTTGAATTTCTGGAAAAGAAGAAACTATTTAAAAATAGTGTTTTTAAGTTTACAGCGCCTGCCCCCTCCCTTGTCCTAGAAGAAACAACTCCTCCTTGAAAACTTGAGAACTGTGGAATTTGAGTTCTTCTCCTAATCCTGATTTTTAATCTGTTCAATAAATCCATTAATCCAACCTTTCCATTTTCATTCCTCACCCACTGTATTAGGTTACTATTGCTACTGTAAGAAAATTATGACAGATTAGGGACTTAGAATACACACATTTATTCTCTTACAGTTCTGGAGGTTGAAAAACTAAAATGGGCTCATCAGGGCAGAATTCCTTCTGGACACATAAGGGGAGAATCTAGTTCTTGTCTTTTCCACGTATTAGAGGCTTCCTATATTTTTTGGCTTGTGGCCCCTTCCCCCATCTTCAAAGCCGGCAGTAAGGAATTTTGAAATTTCTTTCTGACTTGCTTCCCTCTCTTATGTCCTTACATGTCACCACATCACCTTCTCTCTAACACTGATTCCATTGCTTCCCTTTTAATAACAACCCTGTGGTTGCATTGGGCCCACCACAGATTACCTTGAGATAATCTTCCCATCTGAAGGTCCTTCATTTAATCACATTTGTGAAGTCCCATTGAACTTGAGGGTAACATATTCACTGGTTCTGAGGATTAGGACTGACTATCTCTTGGGGCTGTTACTCACCCCACCACACTTGCTACATCTTCCAGCATTTTGTAATTCATTCTAAAAACCTCCATCTGCAAAATTTTATCATGTCTCCCAATCTGTTGTCATCTCTGGTAATTACTGAAAGGTTATTACATTTGGTCACTCAATTATTTATTAATTAATGCATTCAGAATAATTTATTAACAACCTACTATACGGTGGGTTCTGTGCTATGTGCTAGCAATGTAATGATGAACCAAGCAGACATCACATTTCATTCAACAAGTATTTCTCAAGAGCTTCCTTGTGCTAATTGCTGCTCTAGTTGCTGGGAACACAGAAATGATCAAAAGAATTCAGGCTTTTCTTCATTTCAGTACAGTGTGGTATAAACGATAGATAAAGGAGAAATAAATAAATTAGGCATCAGAGAATGATGCCTTATATGTAAATAGTTAAAATATGATAAGATGTAACAGATATTTACCATATAGCCATTTTTGAGTCAAAGGTAAGAAGTCTTCTCTAAGCTGGTGATATTTAAGCTACAAAACGGATGATGTTAATGACCCAGCCATGCAAATATCATGTTTCAAACAGAGGAAACAGCTATTGCAAAACCCTCCAGGGGAAGAGTTTGAACTTTTCCTCCTACACACCAAAGATGTAATGTCATTTTAAGTAAATATGGTTAAGTGCAACCAGTGAGGAGGTATCAAGTTCAGAGGGAGTACTAACACTGCCTGATTGCCTGGGAGCTCTCCCACCTGGAGTCCCATTGCAGGGCTGCTCTCCTAGACCTCCTTGCTCCACTCAGCCTCCTCACTGTGCCACCTTCACAACCATCTGATTCTTCCCCATCTTGTACACAAAGTCTCCAAGCCTGCGTATAAGGTCAGCGTGATTTCCCCTCAAAAATCTAACTGTTTAATCCACATACCTACTCTTCAGTGGCAACCTGCTGTGTCCCCCAGGGCATGTCTAGACTGCTACGCTCCCCTCCAGGTAGTGTAGTATGACCTTATCCTTGCTCATTCACCATTCTCAATATCCATCACTAATTTCTGGTTTCCTTTACTAACCCAGCTTCCCAAGCATGTGTTGCAAGTTTAATTGGGTCCCCCTCCCCCAATTTATATGTTGAAATCCACTTCTGAATGTGATTTTATTTGGAAACGGGGTTGTAGCAGATGCCACTAGGTAAGATGAAGATGTTAGTTTGCCCCCTAATCCAGTATGACTGTGTCCTTATAAAAATGAGAAACTTGGACACAGAAGCATGCACACTGGGAGAATGTCAAGTGAAGAGAGAGACAGGCACAGAAGGAAGACAGCGTGAAGACACAGGGAGAATACCATCTGCAAACCAAAAGATGCCGGAGGCTACCAGAAGTTAGAAGGCCTGATAGAGATCTATCCCTAGTCCCTTCAGGGGGAGCCCATGCTCCCCTGCTGATATCTTGATCGAACTTCTATCCTCCAAAACAATGAGATAATAAATTTTGACTGTGTTCTGCCACTCATTTTGGGATCCTTGTTACAACAGCCCTAGGAAACTAATATAACACGGTATGTCAGTCCAACACAGGGACCTACTGTAGATCCTGGATCTTGTCAAATTGTTGAATCATATGAAATCTTACGTCTGAATTTTGAACTCCCTGACTACAACTTCTGACGATTCCTGCATTTTGCTTGGCTACTTCTCTAAACCTTTGCTCTGACCAGACTTGACCCTTCTACATTTGCCTACTAATTTCCTTCCAGTGTTCAGCTCCTTCCCTCTACAGTCAACCCCCTATAGTCCTTTGTTTTAGCCATGCCCTTTCTAATAATTTCAACTTCTTTCTCTTGTTCTCTTGCTCTCTTTGACAGACTCTAATTCTGAATTAACTTTAGTTCTTGCTTCTAATGCTCCTTTCCTTAAACTACTGAGTAGAATGGGAAGAAAAACAACATTAGCCTAGATAATTTTTGTTTTCAGATCTTATTTGAAGTAAAATGTATATACAGTGAGAAGCATAACTCCTACTCATACAATTTGCTCAGGTTTGACAAGCACATTTACCCTGTAGCCCACATTCCTATTGAAACATACTATATTTCAGAGCTCCAGGTTTTCCCGTATGATAATTTCCATTCAGCAACCACAATCTGGTTACCCAGAGGCCAACAGGATATTGTTGTTTTGTGTACAGATTTTTTTTCACAAAGAAAGAGAAACAAAAATCATCCATGTTGTATATATCAATAACTCAATCCTTTTTATCCTAATTGGTAGTCCTTTGAATAAATATGATTAGTCCACTTTACCATCTATTGTATTGTGTCTAGGTTTGGGTATGATCCACAAATTTTCCATGAACATTCTATGTATACAAGGTGTTGCATGCATACATGTTTTCATTATTGAATCAATAACCAGGAGTAAAATTGTTGTGTAGTATGGTAATTGTATTTTTTTAAAATATTTTATTTATTTATTTGGCAGAGAGAGAGAGCACAAGCAGGGGGAATAGCAGACAGAGGGAGAGGGAGAAGCAAGTTCCCTGCTGAACAGGGAGCCCGATGTGGGACTCAATCCCGGGACCCTGGGATCATGACCTGAGCCTAAGGCAGATGCTTAATCGACTGAGTCACCCAGGTGCCCCGATAAGTGTTATTTTTAAGTTTATAAGAGATGTTCATATCTTTTCTAAAGAGGCTGTAGCATTTTACATCACCAAGAGTGATAGATAAGAATTACAGTTATTCCACATTCTTGCAAATGTTTGGTGTTTCCAATACTTACAATTTAGGTGTTAGTGGGTATACAATGATATCACATTATGATTCTAATTCATAAATCTGAATGTTATCTTCAGGAACTGGGTCCTCAATCCCGCTTGGAAAACACTGTGTTTTTTTTTTTTTTATTAATGTGACATTTTATTAATGTCAAAGTGGCACATGCTGTTGACTACCTCCCACAAAATCCATCCTACAGAAACTGGCTATGAAGAATCAGAAGGGATAGGGCAGCAAGAATCATAGACTGACAAAAACCTGTGAGAAACTCCATGAAATGCCTTGTTGTTCCAACTAAAAATTTAATTCATCTGCACACAACTTTTCTCCATTTGTACTGTTATAAAAATTGAAAAGATATCCTTCCTGTCTGAGGCAAGTTCTTGGACCATCTGGTATGTTTGGTGGCTCCCCAAGAGATATTCTAATAGATTATGTATATAATGTGTGTACACAAAACTTTTTATAAGAAATGAATATACATTGCTATTATAGAAAAATAAAGTGGCAAATAAAGGTGATATTTGTGTTTGTGTTTGTGTGTGTATAGGTATTTAAATAAGTAACCAGTGAGCCCATCCCTGTCCAGTCAACTGGAGAAAAAGATCTTATACTATTTTTATAAAGTAGAAAGTTGTTCTACTTGTTGCACAGTTGGGATATATTTCTGCTGGTGTTGCTTTGCTTAGTTTTAGGGGCTGCTAAGATCAAGGCTTGCTCTCCTCATGTGATAGAATTACTAGGGAAGTTTCCCCAGTAGCTAACATTCATTTCTTAAGATCTTTAAACATTAAAGTCATGTTTCAGATTTTCTCACAAGAATTTGTGGTATGTAAGCAAGTTAACTGAAGGTGATAGTATCTCCTCTTTTATAGTAAACATTTTATTTGTTTTAAACTTATCTAGCAATAATGGGAAATAATTATTTGGCTGTGGTAAGAGTGGCCTATTTGCTTTGGGTCATTATCTATATCAAGGTAACTGGTAAACTCTAAGCTCCTTTCCTTCCTGTTCCAATACAATGTTTAAATGAGTGGACTTAGGACCAATGCTAATTGCTTGGATATTTCATGAGAGTTTTATAATAGTTTAATGATGGTTTTTGTACTTGCTTATTTGTCTGTTATATATCTATGTATCTATCTATGTATCTATCCATGTATCTATGTATCATCTATCTATCATCTATCTACCTACCTACCTATCATCTCTCTGTCATCTATCAATTTATCTGCATTACTCCACAGCAGGCTTAATTGTTTCTAAGGAACTGGATATCAACGGTTAATAGTGAATTTTCTAAAACTTCCAAGGGAAAACAAATAATGTAAATGCAGCTTTCTTGGTGGACAATTTTTTGTTTGTTTGTTTTTAATGGAGCTAGAAATATATAAAAGGAAAGTATTATAAACCTACTGTAGTAGAATTATATGCCATTGGATAAATTAAGGGATTTTCATACATTTGGGGTCTTGTATTTTGGGGAAAAAAGTTATAAGAAAAGTTCACATTTCATCTGCTTGGCTTTCCTTCACTCTGACTTCAGGGGAAAAGATATGTTTATTTGAATATTTACCTCAAGAATATTAATTGGGTCAACTTACTAAGTGATAGATTTATCAAGGAATGTAAAAACAAGTCGTCATGAAGGCAAAAACACTTATTTATCTCTTTCCTGGAACTGACTGAGGTGTAAACTTTCTTGTATTTTTATCTCTGTAATAGACATTAACTACAACATATATGCCAAGGAAGGCTCTTTAGTAAAAAAAAATTGCTTTACTGACATGCAGATGGATGATCAAATACTATTTTTGTTCCATTTCCTCATTATAGTTCCATTTTCTCTCAGCAAATAGTTATAACTAGATTTATCCAATGATACAGTAATTGCCAGACTAAAAAGAACATCAGAAATGCAATCTTTTGCTGTCACTTCAAAGGGATTCTATGCCTATAATAATTAAAATTAAAAAGTATAATTATTCAAGGAGCTCTGTTTTTTTTGAAAAATATTTTATTTCATTAAATTGGAAGTGAGTAGGATAGGAAAAAAAACGGTGTCATTTTCTCAACAGAGTATAATGAAATATAAAAATCAGTTATTAAACCTAGTCAAATCAAACATCAGGCTGAGAATACTAGATTTTCCATTTTGTGTATATGCTAAATAGAAGTGATTACTATTAAATGACTAATTATATGTTTGTAAGCCCTAAATGAAATACAAAGCATATATTAAACGCAAAATTTCTCCATGAGAGATACAGATGGTTTATTTTATTTTTTTTAAGATTTTATTTATTTATTTGACAGAGAGAGAGAGACAGTGAGAGAGGGAACACAAGCAAGGGGAATGGGAGAGGGAGAAGCAGGCTTCCGCTAAGCGGGGAGCCCGATGGGGGGCTCGATCCCAGGACCCTGGGATCATGACCTGAGCCGAAGGCAGACGCTTAACGACTGAACCACTCAGGTGTCCTGAGATACAGATGGCTTAAAAAGCAGTTACCAGAACATTATTCAAATCCAGATGTTTTAAAAACGTGAAGATGTTTATATCATTTCATGAAGATTGTTATAGCATACCCTTGGAGAAATTAAGTAATTATTTCTCTAAAGTTCTGGATATATATCCTGTAATATTATTATTTGTTATTATACCAAATAGAATACAATTATAGCATAATTACTGAGTTTAGGAGTCACTCTTTCACATTTTAATATCTATAAAATGAAAACACTGTTATAATTGGAAATATGCCACATTTTCATTGAATGCTTTTTTATAACATTTTTTCTACGTGCTTCAAAAAGTAATGATGCCTCTTGGAATCAATGGTGTTTTTTAGTTTAATTAAAAATGGCATGGGTGATAAAAGTGATTGTAAGAGAAAGAAAAGTGTTTTTATCAGATTGTTAAAAATTCTGTATTTGATTGTTTGATTCTTTTATGCTGACATATTTTTAAAATATAATTTAAAAATGATTTATATGAAATTTGTGTGCTTCATGTTCTCTAGAGCAGTTTACTTATAATGCAGACAGAAATCAGCTCTTATGTATTTGTAAGCAGGAAAATAATTAATTTGATTATGTAAACTGGCATATTGTGGATCACACTATGTAATACTTACACAATAACTTCATAAATTACTTACCTGAAAAGAGCATCAGATTTATTAATACCAAATATAACAAATGGGCTTCTAGTACTACTATCTCAAGCTAGCCTCTATGATTCCCAAAATAGTTGGCATAATATTAATTTATAATAAAATCATATTATTGAAGGAAGTGTGTGACCCTATAAGTGACATCTTAAACACATACATGAAATTATAATAATTATTTAAGATAATATTATTTTATCAATTTCTTTTGGTAGTATCTTAAATCGACCTGTATTTCCATCTATTTACTGCACAGAGAAAATATCTCATAGATGTCTTGAGAGAAGCTTAAGAGAAATTTCAGATGTAGAGGATATTTTGTTATTGAAAACAAATTATGACTTTGAAAAGGTGACTTGGGGTGAGTTCACTCATAAAACAAATATGTATTTTATAGTACAAGTGTAAGTGGAGATTTATCCAGAAAAATAAAAACTATATAAACAACTATTTTACCTTATATATAATTCATTTTAGGTTATAATAAAATGTTAATTATTAAAATGAACAAATGACAAATCAAGTGTTATTTATTTATTTTTTTGGAAGTTTCCTAACACCACTAAGATATCTTTCTCTATTTCAAATTGAACTTTCATAGTCTGATCGTAAAATGTTTAATTTTACCCCAAATATTTGAGGGTATAATCAATCTCCCAAGGCCCTCTTTTATTCATTCTATTGATACTGAATCTCTTTTGAAGGATTTATGATACCACCATCCCTATTGACTTTCTCTTTTCCATAATTTTAATGGCCAGGTCCTCAATTTTCAATGACTCTGTACACAACTTGGGCATTTGTCTAACATTACTTTCTTTGATTTTTGTAAAACTCAATTATATGACTCTGTGCACCTCTGACTCTTTCTACCCTTTTATTTTACTGTGCCCCAAGATGCTGATGGTTTAACTTGTCACAACCACTTAGTGACAGAAATAATACAATTGATAAATAATTTTGGAGATATTTACATTAAAGTCAATAAATATATGGGTATTAGTTTACTAGGGCAGCCATAACAAAATACCACAGACTCTCTAGCTTAAACAAGAAGAATCTATTCTCCCACATTTCTGGAGCCTGGAAATCTAAGATCAAGGTGTTAGAAGATTCTGGTTTCCTTTCTCCTTGGTTTGTATATGGTTGCCTTCTTGCTGCCTCTTCACATGGTCATTCCTCTGTGTACAAACACTCCTGGGGTCTCCCCTTCTTCTTATAAGGACACCAGTTATACTGGATTACAGAAACACTCTAATGGCTTTATTTTAACTTAATGAGCTCTTTAAAGACCTTGACTGCAAATATAGTTGCATTCTGAGGTACTGGGGGTTAGAGCTTCTATATATGAATTTTTGATGAGACACAATTCACTCCATAACAATATGTAATGCCAATATCTTATTATTATTGTTATAATGTATTTTATTATTCATCCAACATATTCACTGTGTCTGTTTTATTGCTAGTACTGCACTAGCAGTGAGAATAATACAGAGAAAAATACAAACATAATATACCAAATTTTTTTCATAATATACCAAAATTTAATGTAGAAGACTCAAATTTCTGATAACATTTAAGATAAACAACTAAACTCAGCTCCTTGAGGGATTTTTATTTTCCTCATGACTTCTCTAAAATCATCCTTTTTTGCCTTCCAATCTCCTTTTCTTGCTCTCACTCTTCTACTTACTGTCTAAATAGAAGAGATCTAAGAATCAATGCTATTGTCTTTTCTGCTTTCACTCACTCCTTAGATGTCTCCTGGCTATACATGACATCTTTGAGATATATGCCCTAAACAGGTCTATTAATTATACTCTTTTCTCCCAAATTGTTCCTTGTCTAATCTTCTCCATTTCACATGATGGCATTGATTGCTCAGACAAAAATCTTTATTTTTTTCGGACAAAAATCTTTATAAAAATCTTTCTTATTCTCCCTTTTCCTTAACATCCACATAAGAATAATCATTACACCCTGTCAGTACTAACTCCAAAATAGATCCAAAAATATTCTACATCACCTTTTCTTCATAATATTCAATACAACTCAGGAATCAAGCTACAATTGTCCTTAAGTTAGATCACTCCAATACCCTAAACTCCCTAATTCCAGAGTGTTCCTTATTTAATCAATCTGCAAAGGGAAGTAGAATAATATTTTATATTGTTATATACAAGATGAATAAATTATGGACATCTGCTTTACAACATAGTGTTTATAGCTACATCTCTGTATTGTACACTTAAATTTTGTCAAAAGGGTAGAGCTCATGTTAAGGGCACTTACCATATGAAAAAAAAGTGAAAAAAAATCACACCGTAGGTTAAAGAAACATTTTTGTATGATTATATCAAGAGAGTCAAGAAAAAAAAATGACAACATCCAACACACTTTTATGATGAGAACACTCAGCAAACTCGGAATAGAAGGGAACTTCCTCAACTTGACAAAGAATATAATTTATAGTTGCACCAAAACAATAGAAACCTAGGATTAAATCTAACCAAAGAGATGAAACACCTGTACTCTGAAAACTATTAAACACTGATGAAAGAAATTGAAGACAACACAAAGAAATGGAAAAACATTGCATACTCATGGATTGGAAGAACAAATATTGTTAAAATGTCTATACTGTCCAAAGCAACCACACATTTAACTCAATCCCTATCAAAATGTCAATAGCATTTTTCACAGGACTGGAACAAGCAATCCTAAAATTTGTATGGAACCAAAAAAGACCCCACATAACCAAACAGCCTTAAAAAAGAAAAACAAAGCTGGAGGCATCACAATTCCAGACTTCAAGTTATATTACAAATCTGTGGTGACCAAAACAGTATGGTACTGGCACAAAAATAGACATATAAGTCAATAGAACAGAACAGAAAACCCAGAAATGAACCTACAACTATATGGTCAGTTAATCTTTGACAAAGCAGGAACGGATATCCAAAAAGGAAAAGACAGTCTCCTCAACAAATGGTTGGGAAAACTGGACAGCAACATGCAGAAGAATGAAACTGGAGCATTTTCTTACACCACATACAAAAATAAATTCAAATGGATGAAAGACCTAAATGTGAGACAAGAAACCATCAAAATCCTAGAGAACACAGGCACTAATGTCTTTGACATCGGCAGTAGCAACTTCTTTCTAGATATGTCTTCTGAGGCAAGGGAAACAAAAGCAAAAATGAACCATTGGGACTTCATCAAGATAAAAACCTTCTGCACAACAAAGGAAATAATCAACAAAACTAAAAGGCAACCTATACAATTGGAGAAAATATTTGCAAATGACATATCTGATACAGAGTTAATATCCAAAATATATAAAGAACTTCTAAAACTCAACACCAAAAAACAAATAATTCAATTTAAAAAATGGGCAGAAGACATGAATAGACATTTTTCCAAAGAAGACACACAGATAGCCAATGACACATGAAAAGATGTTCAACACTGATCATCAGGGAAATATAATTCAAAACTACAAGGAGATATTGCCTCACACCTGTCAGAATGGCTAATATGAACACTACAAGAAAGAACAAGCATTGGCAAGGATGTGGAGAAAAGGGAACCTTCTTCCATTGTTGGTGGGAATGCAAACTGATGCCACTGTGGAAGAGTATGGAATTTCCTCAAAAACTTAAAAAACAGAAACTACTTTACAATATAGAAATTGTACTACCACGTATTTATTCAAAGAATACAGAAATGCTAATTCAAAGGGATACATGCACCCTGATGTTTATAGCAACCTTATCTACAATAGCCAAATTACAGAAAGAGCTCAAGTATCCATCGACTGATGAATGAACACCCCATACAATGGAATACTACTCAGCATAAAAAAGAGTGAAATCCTGCCATTTGCAGTGACATGGATGGAGCTAGGGAGTATAATTATGTTAAGTGAAATAAGTCAGTCAGAGAAAAAGAAATACCAAAGACTATATGATGTCACTTATATGTAGAACTTAAGAAACAAAATAAATGAGCAAAGGGGAAAAAAAAAAAAGAGCAAGAGAGACAAAGCAAGAAATAGACTCAAGTATAGAGAACCCAATTTGGTGGTTACCAGAGGGGAGGTAGGTTGGGGGGATGGGGGAAATAGTTGATGGGGATTAGCAGTGTGCTTGTGAGGATGTATAGAAGTGTTAAATCACTGTATTGTACACCTGAAACTAATATTATACTCTAGGTAACTAACTGCAATTTAAATAAAAATTAAAAAAATAAAAAGCAAAAGTTTAAAAAAAAATCTACAAAAAATCTACAGCTCACACCATATTTAAAGGTGAGGATCTAGATTCTCCTAAGATCAGGAGCAAAGCAAAAGTGCCCCCCTCTTTTCAGTTCTCCTGTTCAACATCATACTGGAAGTCTTAGATAGTACAATAAACAAGAAAAATATACAAATGTATACTGATTGGTGAAAAATAGTATATTTTTATTCTTTTAGCAGATGACCCAATTATTAGGGAATCAACATTATTAATTAAATCATTAAGGATAGTGGCACCTGTGTGGCTCAGACAGTTAAGTGCCTGCCTTCAGCTCAGGTCATGATCCTGGGGTCCTGGATCCAGCCCCAAGTCGGGGCTCAGCAGAGAGTCTGCTTCTCCCTCTTCCTTTGTCTCTCCCCCCTCCCACTTATGCTCTCTTGCCTCTCTCTCTTTCTCAAACAAATAAAAAAAATCTTAGGGGTGCCTGGGTGGCTCAGTCATTAAGCATCTGCCTTCAGCTCAGGTCATGATCCCAGGGTCCTGGGATCGAGCCTCGCATCGGACTCTCTGCTCTGCAGGAAGCCTCCTTCTCCCTCTCCCACTCCCCCTGCTTGTGTTGCCTCTCTTGCTATGTTTCTCTCTGTCAAATAAATAAATAAAATCTTAAAAATAAATAAATAAATAAATAAAATCTTAAAAAAATCAATCATTAAGAATCAATATCAACAAAAATAACTTCTGGAACTAATAAGCCATTATAGCAAAGCTGAAAGATACAAGGTTAATATAGAATAGCCAATTACTTTCCTATATACCAGCGATGAACAATTAGAACTAGAAAATCAAAACAAAATACCATTTACTTTCACATAAACAACCTGAAAAACATATATAAACCTAACAAAACCATGTATAAGATCTGTATGAAGAAAACTATAAAACCCTGATGAAAGAATCAAAGATGTAAATAAATACAAATGATAATAATTAAGAATATTTATGTTTGTGAGTAAAAAATAAATAAATATTTTCAAGATTGTCAGTTCTTCCCAATTTGATATGCAGATTCAACACAATCCCAATCAAAATCCTAGAGGTGAGACTGGGTGGCTCAATCTGTTGAGCATCTGACTTCAGCTCAGGTCATGATCTTGGGGTCCTGATATAGAGCTCCACATTGGCTCCCTGCTCAGCATGGAATCTGCTTGCCCCTCTATCCCTCCTTCATTTGTGCACTCCCTCTCTCTCTCTCTTTCACTTCCTCTCAAATACATACATACCTACATAAATAAATAAATAAATAAATAAATAAATAAATAAATAAATAAAATCTTTTAAAAAATCCTAGAAAGTTATTTTTCTGGATACCAACAAACTGATTCTAATGTTTATGTAAATGGCATAAGACCCACAATAGCTAGCACAATATTAAAGGAGAAGAACAAAGGCAGAGTACTGATACCACCTGAATTCAAGACTTACTATAAAGTTGCAGTAGTCAATAATGTAGTATTAGTGAAATAACAGACAAATTGATCCATGAGAGCCCAGAAATTGGCCCACACAAATATACCCAACTGATATTTGACAATGGAGCAAAAACGCTTCAATGAGGGAAAGGTAGTCTTTTTAAGAAATGGTTCTGGAACAACTGAACATGCAAAACAATGACTCTAGACACAGACTTTACACTTTTCACAAAAATTAACTCAAAATGGATCATAGACCAAAAAGTAAAACACAAGGATATAAAACTCTTAGAATATAACAGAAGAAAAACTAGGTAGACATTCTTGGGTTTGACAGTGACAAATTAAGATACAACACCAAAAGCATAATCCATGAAACAAAAGAAAGATATATTGTATTTCATTATAGTTAAAATTTTCTGCCTAGGAAAAATTTCTGTTATGAGAATGAAAAGATAAGACACATAATAAGAGAAATATTTGCAAAACACATCTGGCAAAGGACTTACATTCAAAATTTCCCAAACTGTTCAAACTCAGCAATAAGAAATCAAACAGCTTAGATAATAAACAAGCAAAAGATCCAGAGAGACGTCTCACAAAAAAAAGGTATACACATGGCATATAAGCATATGAAAAGATGTTTATCATCATATGCTGTTAAGGAACTGTATATTAACAATTAGATACTAGGGATTCTGTTAAGCATCTGACTCTTGGTTTTGGCTCAGGTCATGATCTCAGAGTCCTGAGATCGAGCCTTGCGTCAGGCTCCATGCTCAGCATGGAGTCTGCTTGAGATTCTCTATTTCCTTCTGCCCCTCCGCCTGCTCTCCAGACAAACAAACAAACAAAATTAAAAAAAAAAAAACACACAATTAGATACTATAGCACATCCATTAGAATGGCTAAAGTTCAAAACACTGGCAATACCAAATGCTGATGAGTATGTGGAGCAACAAGAACTCTCATTGCTGAAGGAAATGATGAAAGGTACAAACCACTGTGAAAAATAGTCTGGCAGTTTCTTTCAAAACTAAATTTAACCCTATTTATGATACAGCAATCACCAAAACTAAATGTAACCCTATTTACGATACAGCAATCACACTTCTTGATATTTACCCAAATGAACTGAAAACTTAACTCCAAACATCTGTACATGAATGTTTGCAGCAGCATTATTCATAATTTCCACATTTGTAAGCAACCAAGATGTGATTCCGTAGGTGAAGAGGTAAACAAGCTGTGGTGCATTTAGGCAATGGCATATTATTCAGCACTAAAAAAGAAATGAGCTATCAAGTTACAAAAACATATGCAGAATCCTTAAATACATATTGCTAGGCAAAAGAAGCTAATTTGAAAAGGTTATGTACTCTATAATTCCAACTGCATGATTTTCCGGAAAAGGCAAAACTAATATGACAGTAAAAGGATCAGTGGTTAACCAGGAGTTCAGAAGGAGAGAGAGACAGAGAAGGGTGAATAGGTGGAACACAGTGGGTTTTTAGGGCAGTGAAACTCTTCTTAAGATACTGTAATGGTGGATATATGTTACACATTTGTAAAACAAACAAAAACAGGGAATCTACAACACAAAGAGTTAACCTTAATGTAAACCGTGGACTTCAGTTGATAATGTATAAATATTAGCTCATTATTTGTGAAAAGTACACCATATTAAACCATATTAATGCAAGACAATAATAAAGACAACAGTGTAGGGAAGGAGAGAGCATATACGGGAAGTCTCTGTATTTTCACCCATTATTTTCTGCAAAGCTAAAAGTTCTCTGAAATATAAAATATATTAGATTTTTAAAATTTAAATTAATTAACATATAATATATTATTAATTTCAGAGGTAGAGTTCTGCGATTCATTATTTGCATATAACACCCAGTGCTCATTACATCATGATGTGCCCTCCTTAATGCCCATTACTCATTTACCCCATCCCCCCAGGTCCTCCCCTCTAGCAACCCTCAGTTTTTTCTTATGATTAAGAGTCTCTTATGGTTTGCTTCCCTCTCTGATTTCGTCTTATTCTATTTCTCCCTCCCTTCACCTACTATGATCTTCTGATTTGTTTCTTAAATTCCACATATGGGTGAAATCATATGATAATTGCCTTTCTCTGATTCATTTATCTCAGTATAATAGCCTCTAGTTCCATCCATGTCATTACAGATGGTAAGATTTCATTTTTTTGATGTCTGAGTCATATTCCATCGTGTGTATATATATATATATACCATATCTTCTTTAGCTATTCATCTCTTGATGGACATCTGGGCTCTTTCCATAGTTTAACTATTGTGGATATTGCTGCTATAAACACTGGGGTGCAGGTGCCCTTTCAGATCACTACATTTGATTCTTTGGGGTAAATATCTAGTAGTGCAATTGCTGGGTCATAGGGTAGCTCTATTTTTAACTTTTTGAGGAAATTCCATACTGTTTCCCAGAGTGGCTGCCCCAGCTTGCATTCCCACCAACAGGGTAAAAGGGATTAGATTATTTAAAAACATGGAAAAATGGGATATAATAAGAAGCTTATAAAATTAGAAATAAAACCGACATTTCATGAGACAACTACCAAGAATTCAATAAAGTAGTTTGATTATCATGATACTTAAGTAGGAAAGAAAAAAAAAAAAGAAAAGAAAGAAAGAAGGAAAAAAACACGAATATGCATGATATTGCACAAGAATGAGTTCCAGTACATAGAATGTGTTCACAAGTCATGTATATTTTTCTTCAAAATTTTTATTTTGCCCACCACTAATGTATAGATAATGGAAATAAAATAAATATTAAAATAAGAATTTTTAAAATTATCTTAGATTATATTGATTTTCAATTCTTAAAAAATGTTCTTATAGAATTTCCACTAAGCATTTGACCATTTCTGTTTTTAATTTCCTTCATTGTTTCAACTTTCCACATGACATTAAAAATTCCTTTCCTTGTTTTGTGTTTTTGTTAAAGAGAGAAAGAGAGTGTGTGTGCACGCTCATGCACAAGTGGTGGGGGGCAGAGAAAGAAAATCTTAAGCAGGCATTGCACCCATCGCAGAGCCTGATACAGAGCTTGATCTCACGACTCGGAGATCATGACCTGAGCCAAAATCAAGGGTCCATGGCTTTATCGACTGAGCCACCCAGGCGTCCCTTCTTGTTTTGTTTTTAAAGTTTACTGAACTTGCACTTTTCTATCAGCATTTATCCAATATTGTCCCATATTGTTCCCTGCCCTCTGCAATAGTTCCAACTACCAAGAAACAGAGTCTCTTTACCTCCTTCTGAATTTTGCTGGCCTTGTTTGACAAATAAAGTACAGAGAAGTGGTAGTATGCTTCTTCTTGGGCTAAGGCTTTGTATATTTCTACTCCCTCTGTTAAAATTCTAAAACCATGTGAACATACTTAGCCTAGCATGCTGAAGGGTGAGACCACGGGGCTGTAGCCCAAGCTTTCTAAGGTATCATTTGTGAACGACATTTATTAATGAGCCAGCCACAGCCAATCCACCAGCTGACTGAAGATACATGAAGTGACCCCAGCTGAGACTAGTAAGAATCACCCAGTAAGAACCACCTAGATGGTTTTCTAACCTGCAAATTAATACATGAGCTAAATAACGGCTTAAATTGCTTTAAGCCACTAAGTTTTAGAATATTATACAGCAAAAGTTAACTAAAACAGAAAACTTCAAAACACACAAATATACTAATGACTATCAAAACTTTTTTTATCATGACTTCTAAAATTTTTGTTACTTATTATCCCCAATTAGATATCCCACTAGCAATTTAAACCTTATCAACACTGAAATCATTGTTCCTTTTCCAAATGTTTATTTTTATATTTTTTCTTCAGCCATATTACTTAAAAATCATAAAAAAATTTTTAAATTTAAATTATGCTTCTTTAGCCTTAATATATCACGAATTGGATAATAAGTCGTCCCAAAGGCCTCATCCGAATGTCTTGCACTTTTTTTCTATTTATAGTGTAACAGTGTTTGCTCAGCACATGTTTAGCTATAACATGGATGATATAATCTCTTTTTAACTGCTCTTTTTATTTGCAGGTTTCTTACTTCAAACTTCTTGAAACAAATTTCTATATTGCAATCATTATTATGTAAAATTTATTTTTTCTTGATACGTTTTAAGGAAAATTGTATTATATCTGATACATAAAAACAAAATCCATTATGATCAGTTCCTAAACTACTTAGCTTTTTTTTCTATCTTAATATGATCCCTGAATCTCTCATCCTATAGTCTAACTACTCCAAAATATGCTCGTTTATTCCACACCTCCTTATCTTTGTAAATGCTATTTCCTCTGCCTAGAATTCCCTAAATTCAGTGACATTGTATGTTGACTGTCCCACTTTTTCTTCAAGTGACAGCTCACGTATTATCACCTATAACTACAGATGGAACATATTAGATAGGAATAAAAAATGTTAGTTTAAAGAGTAAATTCAATCACTGAAGCAATGTCTTTCATATTTTTTTTAAAAGCTCCTTTCAATCATTCATCCAAAAACATGTCCTGTACTTTTATGAGACTACTTTTTGTTTTCTATGATATTACAGTTAAAATATTATCATCACTTTGTTTTTCTCCAAAGCTTCCACTGCCTTCAAATAAGCTAATATAATATTAATTCTTTTTTTAATATACCACTATATTCAACTCAACTGTAAACTTTTATAATGCTTTAAAAAGACTATGAGTAAAATTTTCTTTCAACAAATAGATCTGATATTGATGGTGCCAAATTTTCTTTCTTTTCTGCCCAGTCATATAGTTAATATATGTCTTCTGCAGCTCTATGCTTTAAAGAATTCTCAGTGTCTTTTTTTCTAACTGTACTGACAAAAATTAAGACTCAACTGATTTTTTTTTCAGTGTAGACTTCCTTGAAAAGAGACCATTTTTTTGGTAATATTTAACAGTTGTCATTCCATCACACTTTGATATCAACCACTTATTCCACATTAGTTTTAAGCCCCCTATAATCAGCAGATGTATCATATCATACTGTCCTTGAGCTTCTAATTGACTGTCAGTTCTCAGTTCCATCTTCCTAAATTCTACATTTGGTGACAGTGCTTAGAAAACACTCAATTTTACTGATGCTCCTTAGGGATCGTCTGAGATGTTGGAAATTAGTTGATGTCATTTTTATTCTCAGTTTGTCATCTCTGTGAGACTAGAGTCATCACTGCACTTATCCAAAAAAATCAAGCAGTGATAAATGGCATACTAAAAACTTTAGGGATTATAGTTTATTTCTACACTTGATAATAGTTTGTTAAAAATCATAAATAATTGCAAACAATTTCAGTTTATTAAAGCCAGTAGCCACTCTGATCAAATCAATTTAGGTAATTATACATTTGCCATTTTTTAAAAAAAACTTGAGTAAAAGCTTTACTGAAAGATACTTATCTTTTGTGACTATCATTTTGAGACATTTCTTCTTATAAGAAAATCTGAAGATTATACTTAGAATTGACATAATTTTGATGTATAATTTACATTTATTATTTTACATGTCTTAAAATATCTTTTTTTCTAACTTTTAAATTTTACATCAAAATGCTTGCAGTAGTTGAATTTAGCAAACACCTCAATAAATTTCATGCTAAAGATTTTTATACTTTCAGCATTCGATTTATTTATTAAATAAAATGATATTCGTTGTATAGATTTCCTGGCCCTCAAACCCCAGTCAAAACTCACTTGGTTACTGATAGCCCTTTATTATCTCTCATGTAATTTAAAATAGTATTTTCTTACTTTAATATTATGAAATGATATTTGCTTGAGAATCACTTAATTTGACTTGTGCTTCTCTCCCAGGAGTGGCTACGCCCTCAAAGACAGCCTCCTCCCAGTGGCAGCAAGGCAGGAAGGAGGAGCCAGACACAAAGAGAGGGGCTGTTTGCAGGATGGGGTGGGGGAGGGTTCGCTATGTGGGATGAGGATTTGAGGGACAGCATCAGCTCCTCCTCATATTCATCCTCCAACCAGCAAACCAAGAAACACCCGCAAGATGATAGTAAAGTCAGAATGAGCAAAAACTTCAAACCAGTGTCAACAGGATTTAGAAGGAACTGACAGACATCACTTCAGACCTTCCACCTCACTGCAGTGCTTGTCCCAAAGGTGGTAACATCTATGAATGGAGATCCACCATTCTCAGGCCTCCAGGATCCATGTTTGAGGGTGGTGTATTCTTCCTTAATACCACCTTTACACCAGAATACCCCTTCAAGTCTCCAAAGGTTACATTTTGGACCAGAATCTATCACTGTAATATTAACAGTCAAGGAGTTATTTGCTTCGACATATTAGAAGATAATTGGAGTCCAGCACCAATCATTTCTAAAGTTCTTCTCTCTATCTGCTCCCTTCTTACAGACTGTAATCCTGCTGACCCTTTCGGGGGGGAAATATTGCCACTGAGTATAGGAAAACAGAGCAGAACATGACAGAATGGCTGGACAGTGAACCAAGAGATACACGACATAAAGTGGGTTTTCACAATTCTTATATTATTTGTCTGTCACAGAAAGAGCTGCTTGTTATTTTGAAGGGGGGTGGTATTCCTATAACAGATATTATTCAGTTGTATTTCCTAAGATTTTATTGTAACTTAAGGTATCTTGCTACAGTAGGCCAAATTGATAATAGCAACTTTTAAAACTGTCATTAGTTCTGCAATATTAGCTGAAATGTAGTACAGAGAATAGACATTTGGGTTCAGTTGCTTGTAGTCTGTAAATTTAAAATGGCTTAATTTTCTACAGGTTACACACATAGCCATCTATGTAGAGTCCTTCCAAGACTACACATTTTTTTCATCAAAAATATTGGAATTTCTTTTCCCTTCTTGGGAGGGAACATTGATATTTAATAGTAGTTAGAGACTGTCATCTTATAGATATAAAATGGATCCATGGCTATAAGACACCATCTATGAAATGAGTAGTTATGTATTTTATTTTATATGCACACCTACTTTCTTATGCCAAGATAAGAGGTTTGAATCATGGCTTGTGAAAACCTTAAGCTGTTAACTGAAGGTATGGAACAGGAGTTGCTTAGTGGATGGGTCATATGCTGTGCATTACTTAAGTCTCATTTGTTACTGTGCTGACAAACAATATTAGAACAAACAAAAAGAATCTCTTAATTTATTAAGAATCTCATGTATATTCTCATTTAATCCTCACAGATGTTTCCTAACCAACTGTCCCACGGACATACTCTTTTCCTGCCTTGAGCATTTGTTTTTATCAGCATCTACAAATATCGAAACACTGTCAGCTTAACAAATGCTTAAAAATATTTATGTGATCTAGAGCTAAATATCATTAAGGGATTTAGAGCAAAGATATTTTCCCTATATAAAATTGTTACTGGGGGCTCTTTTAATAATAATTACCAAGGTGTAATTATTATCAAGGTGTAATTATCAAGTTGGCTTGATACCAATTTGTGTATATTCCAGGCCTTCTTCCTTGGACTTTCAGTTTCAGGAGGGCAGTTTTTGTATTCTCACTATGGGTAGTACGATGATTTGCATAGAGTAAACACTTCAAATGCTTTGGCATAAATGATGAGTACGTATTATATGGTGAATTACAAATAATGAAAACATCATTGTAGCATCATTTTTATTGCAAAATTTCTCATATAAATGTGATTATAAATCATTTTTATCATTTAATATGTTGTTATTTTTGAATGAAATATTAAAAGAAACATATTTTCTAAAGCTCTGTTTCAAATGAGTGGAAACAATTTAAAAGATAAAAATACATAAATCTATCTCATATTTGAGCAGGAGATCTAAAGAGGATATTGTAAGAGATAAATGCTCTTATTTTCACATAGGTGCCTGTCAAACCTTATGTGGTTTTAGCATCACCTTGCCAACTCATTGAAAGGAAGGTTGCTGGGCCAGTAGCTCAATGATTCCAAACAAGGAAGTCTGAGAAAGGTCCAGGTCCCTCCATTTTAAACCTTAAGTGACTCTTGTAAGTATGATCCACAAAGCTTTTACTTGCTTGTTTTGTTGTTATTTATTTGGATGGGGAAAGAAGGTATACTGAAATTAAAAGAGTAAAGTAATTTAGGAATTATGTTACTTCATATAGTTAAAAATGTAAAAATTCGGGGTGCCTGGGTGGTTCAGTCAGTTAAGTGTCTGCCTGTGGCTCAGGTCATGACCCCAGGGTCCTGGGATCAAGTCTTCAGTCTAGCTCCCTGCTCAATGGGGAGCCTGCTCCTTCTCTGCCTCTGCCGTTCCCCCTGCTTGTGCGCTCTCTCTCTCTGTCAAATAAATAAGTAAAATGCAAAAAAAAATATTAAAAATTAAAAAAATGAAAGGAGTTATTTCCCTTTTAAAAAATGTAAATTGGCTTCTCAAAACTCTCGAGAAAATATATTTTTAGGAATTTAGAAATGGCTATTGAAAGGGAAAAAAATCCACAAAATAGTGAATAAGTTGGATTTGGGGAGAATTCTGAATAGTAAGAAACACAAATTGGCAAGGATGAAAGATGAAAAAGGAACTTGGAAGAATACTTGGAAGAATACTAGTATTTAATTTGTTTTTTGTTCTGATTTGGGCTTTAAGCTCTACTTTCCCACCACATTCTTGTTATCCTGAAACTTTCAAAGTATCACTGCTATAGTCTTGCATTTTTTCCCCCTAGAGAAATAAAAGCCGAGGAAAAGCAAACACATGGACAAAACAGAAGGGAAAGAGGACAGCTGTGGCAGGTGACAGCTAATACTGGGTCTATGAACAAATATCAGAGGTGTAGAGTCATAGAAGAATATAGCCAACTCTTGAAGCATCATCAGAAGTGAAGAAATGGTAGTGGAAGATTTTCAGTAGGACCATTTTATTTGGATTAAGAAGACTATAAAGACTATAAAAGGCTAAAGGATCAGGTAATGCAGGTTTTGAATATTAAAAGCTTATAGTTAAGTGTCTCATGGTTTGCCTCCCTCTCTGATTTCATTTTATTTTTCCCTGCCTTCCCTTATGACCCTCTGTTTTGTTTCTTAAATTTCATATATGAATGAAATCATAGAATAATTGTCTTTCTCTGATTGACTTATTTCCTTTAGCATAATATCCTCTAGTTCCATCCACATCATTGAAATGGTAAGATTTCATTTATTTTTTTTTTCGATGGTTGAGTACCAAACTGAGGGATGCTGCAGGGGAGGGGGGTAGAGAGATGGGGTAACTGGGAGATGGGCATTAAGGAGGGCACGTGGTGTAATGTAACTGATGAATCACTGAACTCTACCTCTGAAACTAATAATACACTATATGTTAATTAATTGCATTTAAATAAAATAAAATAAAATATTTAAAAAGCTGCAGTAGTAAAAACAGGCTTATGACAAAAAATAAAAAAATAAAAGCTTATTACATGTATTTAAGCATATGGGGAATGCTAGTTATCTGAACAGATGTGTATTTTTCCAAATATTTTTAATTAAAACATTCTTAGAAATAGTGATTCTGATTAAAGCTGGCAGATAATGATGAAAAGGGAAAGAGATATAAATAATAGTAGTTTGCAATGACAATCCAGGATACAGCAGCTGATGCAAATGAACATTTCACAACAAAATTCAGAAAAAAATGGATGGTAATTGGATAAGATCTAGAGACCAATAGAAATTCATGAACAAAACATATAAATGAATAAAGATTCCAACCAACCTGTTTTTCCCCACCCTATTTTCTTGGTACATTGTGCCTGACTTGAAAGGGGAGTTGTTTAACTAACTTCCAGAATAATATGAAGATTCCATAGTCATTGAATCTGATATTAAAATTGAGGAAATGGTTTGTTCAGTACCTCTATAAAACAACACTTTAGGGATGTGTATGTGAGATGTGTAGGTCTGATAAAGCCTCTGCATTACAAATTCAAAATGTGGCAGCATAGTTTATGTCCCATAGACTATTTATCCATAGTCTAAATACTTTAAAAAAGAAAAAAAAGATATTGTCTGAAACTTTGATACCTAGTCAGAGAAATCACAAAATCAGCTTTGAACTGTTACCAGGGATGACATATGAATATGCACTGAGAAGTGATGAGAAGCTCTAAATTGTTTATTTAGTGAGGAAACCAACTCACTTGATCTCATGCCTGGCAGTTTCTTTTCATTCTTCCTTTTGTCTTGTTTCTTTGTTTGATGCAGGTCAGGGAGCAAACGCTATTATATCCTATGCATTTGGTAAGCACATTTTTCTCTCATTATCACATCATTCTTTGTTCAAAGGATATTTGATGTATGTGGCAGCTTTTGAACCTTAAAGATGAATATAAAGAAATATTCAAATAATGCTTTGAATTAACATCAAATACACATCAACATTTCAGAAGAAAAACTGATCAGAAATTACTAAATGCCACAGAAAATTCATTCTGGATAAGGGAAAATAATTAGCCTTGGAAAAGTTACCATGTGTGATTAAAAGAATAAACAATCATAGGAGGTCTATTTAATATGGTTTATTCCAATTAAAAATAGCTACCTCTTATCAAATACTGCACAGTCCTCAAGATCACTAGCATTTTGCCTTACTCTGAATTAGTTTGTATTTTTTTACAGAAACTATATATTCTATTTTATTTTTAATTTACTAATGGAAATACTCATATCAAAAACATCTTCATATTTCTGCCACTGCTGCTTCAATTTGTTGAAAATTTTCTTCCCCAATTAAGCACAAAGATTAGTGTTGCGGGTTTTATGTTAATGAGGAAATAAAAAAGAAACATGAACTATGCTTCTCCTCCATAATTAAGCATAATTTTCTCCTAAAATTGAAATTCAAAGAAAAGAATGCAACTAAAATATATTAAGTTTATTTTAGGAATTACTAATCCAAAAAAGTATTAAAAGCTTCAAAACAATAAAATAAAATTACATTCTCATTGCTATTATTAAAAGAAAAAGAAGTTCCCGTTTTGAGCATAAATAACAAAGTCATAAACAAGTAAATAAGTGGTAAGCAAATCCTCAGACAAAAATGTTACTGAAAGAGGAAATGTTAAAAAAAAATTGCAAAAGAATTATGTATCAATATTGTGGAGTCTTAAGGGAAATCAGTATTGATCACTTTAGAGAAGTCATTAAATTCTGCACTAAATTTTGTGTTGGTTATTCAACACTAAGGACATTCTTGATCAATGATTATTAGAAGTAGAATGTTCTATGAATAGAATTTGTGAAGAGTATTGGTTGTGAGAAATGATTACAAGTGCTAATATGTGTACTAGTTTTTAATGATGATAAATTTATGGAAGTCACTTCAAAAATATAACAATTGTTATAATGGTTTATATACTTATTAAAAGTATATTCTTAAGGAACGGTCAATGAAATGAGAATAAGGAAAATTGAACTATTAACCAGTGAATGCAAAGACAATGTGACCTTTAATTTCTCAGGTTTTATTCTAATACTTTTCATTCCTTTTTAATAGAGATTTAATGATGAATCTGATATTCTTATGGATTGGTTTAGTTTCACTTGAAGTTTAAGGCATCCCTTCCACTCTATTTCAGTTTCTCTGTCTGGTACCATAAAACCCAAAAATACTACAGAGAATTCACAGCTCTTATTTCACAAAATTATCTTTATCTAACAAGTATTGGTGCTTCAAAAATAGCATTTTGTTAGTATTTTTTAGTTAGAATGGTCACATTAATACTCATTCTTATTTCACGTCTTGAGGGTTTCCTAAAATATGTACTTTGGAAATTCGATTAAATAATGAGTTAATTCATACATGTTTAAATAATGAGGTAATTCACCTGTGTGTGTGTGTGTGTGTGTGTGTGTGTGTGTGTTTTATTCACACATTCTTATGCTATTCCTGATAGGTTACTCAATGTATTAAAGAAAAAAAATCCTAATAATCCTAATAATTAAGCTAAACTTATAGGCGTTTTTTTTTAAAGATTTTATTTATTTGACAGAGAGAGACACACAGCAAGAGACGGAACACAAGCAGGGAGAGTGGGAGAGGGAAAAGCAGGCCTCCCGCGGAGCAGGGAGCCCGATGCGGGGCTTGATCCCAGGACCCTGGGATCGTGACCTGAGCCGAAGGCAGACGCTTAACGACTGAGCCACCCAGGTGCCCCATAAACTTATGGGTGTTGGAACATGTGGAAAATTATTTAGGTACACAAATGCCTTTTTTTTCCTGTATTAGAAGGAATAAACTATTATTTTGTTCAACAAGTTTCATTGGGCACCATTCGGTGCTAGACATTGTCAATAGGAAGAAAATAAATTAGTAAATAAAACAGTATATAAGTAAACTCTGTCCTCATAGTGTTTATATTCCAGTGTAGCAAGACATACATTATTATAATAAATAATAACACATTGGATGGATGCTAAGAATAAAAATAAGGTGAAGAAGGAGGACATTAAATGTTGGGGGCTACTTGCAATTTAAAGCAGTCATAGAAAAATTAAAGTAATCTGGGAACCCTTCACTGAGCAATTGGCAATTAAAGATGTAATGAGATGAAGATGGGAGAAGAAGATGGATATATGAAGAAGATCCTTTTTTCCAGGTAAATGAATCAGCATTGTGCTTGTAGTGAAGGAAGAACAGAAAGAGGGCAAGAGGTGCTGGAGGAAGTGAACAAGGGGGAAAGCAGAAATGATGTCCAACTCTGAAAAACAAACTGAGGGTTCTAGAGGGGAGGAGGGTAAGGGGACGGGTTAGCCTGGTGATGGGTATTAAAGAGGGCACATTCTGCATGGAGCACTGGGTGTTATGAACAAACAATGAATCATGGAACACTACACCAAAACAAATGATGCAATATATGGTGATTAACAAACAATAAAAATGTAAAAAAAAAAAAAAAAAAAAGAAAAGATGTCCAAGAGGTAATTACATGTGTTACAGGCTTCTGGTAGAGAGAACCTCCTAGGAAAAACCAGGGTGTTGGATTTTAAGTCTGAATGAGGTGGGAAGTCTTTGGAAGGTTTTGTTTTGTTTTGTTTGTTTGTTTTTAAAGATTTTATTTATTTATCTAATTGACACAGAGAGAGAAACAGCGAGAGAAGGAACACAATCAGGGGGATTGGGAGAGGGAGAAGCAGGCTTCCCACCAAGCAGGGAGCGCGATGCAGGGCTCAATCCTGGGACCCTGGGATCATGACCTGAGCCGAAGGCAGTTGCTTAACCAACTGAGCCACCCAGGCGCCCCTGTTTTGTTTTTTAGAAGCAACATAATTCTGGCTTCTGATGGATTAGGACTTGCTATTCTAGCATCAAGGAAACATACAGGTATGAATATCGTTCCCTAATCATTTACAGTGAGTACGTACAAGTATGATGAACCAACCAAGTATACAACCAACCACATTTAATGCTGCAGAATGTAAAAAAAAATGGTATAAACCTTAGCCAATTTTATGTCCACATTGGTTAGGGCTTCTTCAAAAAATTCTAAGCATTGCGGGGGCTCCTGGATGGCTCAGTTAATTAAGGCTCTGATTCTTAGTTTTTGCTCAGGTCGTGATCTCAAGGTCGTGAGATAGAACCCCTGGTCAGCTCCATGGTCAGCACGGAATCTGCTTGGGATTCTCTCTCCTTCTCCCTCCCCTTCTGCTCCTGCCCCTACTTGTGCTCTCTCTCTCTTGCTCGCTCTCAAAATAAATAAATAAATAAACAAACAAACAAATAAATAAAATTTACCAAAAAAAAACCTATTCTAAACATTACTGAGAAAATATTTCTGAAATAATAATAAAAAAATCTTCAGAAATCTGGCATAAAATAATCTTTTTCTTTGTCTAAACTAAAATGAAATTGATCTAAAAACACTTGCATAAGGAGACATTACTTTTTCTTTTTTTTAAAATTTTTTAATGTTATGTTAATCACCATACATTACATCATTAGTTGTTGATGTAGTGTTGCATGATTCATTGTTTGTGTATAACACCCAGTGCTCCACGCAGAACATGCCCTCTTTAATACGCATCACCAGGCTAACCCATCCACCCACATCCCACCCCTCTAGAACCTTCAGTTTGTTTTTCAGAGTCCATCATCTCTCATGGTTTGTCTCCCTCTGATTTGCCCCCCTTCATTCTTCCCCTCCTGCTATCTTCTTCTTCTTCTTTTTTTTAACATATATTGTATTATTTGTTTCAGAGGTACAGATCTGTGATTCAATAGTCTTGCACAATTCACAGCACTCACCATAGCTCATACCCTCCCCAATGTCTATTACTCAGCCACCCAATCCCTCCACCCCCAACCACTCCAGCCACCCTCAGTTTGTTTCCTGAGATTATGAATTCCTCATATCAGTGAGGTCATATGATACATGTCATTCGCTGATTGACTTATTTCACTCAGCATAACACCCTCCAGTTCCATCCATGTCATTTCAAATGGCAAGATCTCATTCTTTTTGATGGCTGCATAATATTCCTATATATATATATATATATATATATATATATATA
>NW_027397066.1:135514619-135575212 GCF_003265705.2 Callorhinus ursinus
ATATACCACATCTTCTTTATCCATTCATCTGTCAATGGACATCTTGGCTCTTTCCACAGTTTGGCTATTGTGGACATTCCTGCTATAAACATCAGGGTGCACGTACTCCTTTGGATACCGACATTTGTATCTTTGCGGTAAATACTCAAATGCAATTGCTGGGTTGTATGGTAGCTCTATTTTCAACTTTTTCGGGAACCTCCATACTGTATTTAAGAGTGGCTGCACCAGCTTGCATTCCCACCAGCAGTGTAGGAGCGTTCCCCTTTCTCTGCATCCCCACCAACATCTGTCATTTCCTGACTTGTGAATTTTAGCCCTTCTGACTGGTGTGAGGTGCTATCTCATTGAGGTTTTGAATTGGATTTCCCTGATGCCGAGCGATGTTGAGCACTTTTTCATGTGTTTGTTGGCCATTTGGATGTCTTCTTTGGAAAAATGTCTGTTCATGTCTTCTGCCCATTTCTTGATTGGATCATTTGTTCTTTGGTGTTGAGTTTGATAAGTTCTTTATAGATTTTGGATACTAGCCCTTTATCTGATATGTCGTTTGCAAATATTTTCTCCCATTCTGTCGGTTGTCTTTTGGTTTGTGGACTGTTTCTTTTGCTATGCAAAAGCTTTTTATCTTGATGAAGACCAAGTAGTTCATTTTTGCCCTGGCTTCCCTTGCCTTTGGCGATGTTTCTAGGAAGATGTTGCTGTGGCTGAGGTCGAAGAGGTTGCTGCCTGTGTTCTCCCTTAGGATTCTGATGGACTCTTATCTCACATTTAGGTCTTTCAACCATTTGGAGTCTCTTTTTGTGTGTGGTGTAAGGAAATGGTCCAGTTTCATTCTTCTGCATGTGGCTGTCCAATTTTCCCAACATCATTTGTCTGTTTCCATTGGATGTTCTTTCCTGCTTTGTCGAAGATGAGTTGACCATAGAGTTGAGGGTCCATTTCTGGGCTCTCTATTCTGTTCCATTGATTGATGTGTCTCTTTTTGTGCCAGTACCATACTGTCTTGATAATGACAGCTTTGTAATACAGTTGGAAGTCCGGAATTATGATGCCGCCAGCTTTGCTTTTCTTTTTCAACATTCCTCTGGCTATTCGGTGTCTTTTCTGGTTCCATACAAATTTTAGGATTATTTGTTCCATTTCTTTGAAAAAAGTGGATGGTATTTTGATGGTGATTGCATTGAATGTGTAGATTGCACTAGATAGCATTGACATCTTCACAATATTTGTTCTTCCAATCCATGAGCATGGAATGTTTTTCCATTTCTTTGTGTCTTCCTCAATTTCTTTCATGAGTATTTTATAGTTTTCTGAGTACAGATCCTTTGCCTCTTTGGTTAAATTTATTCCTGGGTATCTTATGGTATTGGATGCAATTGTAAATGGGATGGACTCCTTAATTTCTCTTTCTTCTGACTTGTTGTTGGTGTATAGGAATGCCACTGATTTCTGTGCATTGATTTTATATCCTGCCACTTTACTAATTCCTGTATGAGTTCTAGCAGTTTTGGGGTGGAGTCTTTTGGGTTTTCCACATAAAGTGGAAATGTTGAATGGCATGTTGAATGGCAGTGGTGATAGTGGATATCCCGCCGTGTTCCTGCCCTTAGGGGGAAACTTTCAATTTTTCCCCATTGGGAATGATATTCACTGTGGGTTTTTCATAGATGGTTTTTATGATATTGAGGTGTGTGCCCTCTATCCCTATACTCCTTAGAGTTTTGATCAAGCAGGATGCTGTACTTTGTCAAATGGTTTTTCTGCATCTATTGAGAGGATCATATGATTCTTGTTCTTTCTTTTATTAATGTATTGTATCACATTGATTGACTTGTGGATGTTGAACCAACCTTGCAGCTCAGGGATAAATCCCACGTGGTCATGGTGAATAATGCTTTTAATGTACCTTGGATCCTATTGGCTAGTATTTTGGTGAGAATTTTTGCATCCATGTTCATCAAGGATATTGGTCTGTAATTCTCCTTTTTGGTAGGGTTTTGTCTGGTTTGGGCATCAAGGTAATGGTGGCCTCATAAAACAAGTTTGGAAGTTTTCCTTCCATTTCTATTTTTTGGACCAGTTTCAGAAGAATAGGCATTAATTCTTCTTTAAATGTTGGTAGAAATCCCCTGGAAGCCATCTGGTCCTGGGGTTTTTTATTTTGTTGGGAGATTTTGAGGACTACTTCAATTTCTTTAGTGGTTATAGGTCTGTTCAGGTTTTCTATTTCTTCCTGGTTCAGTTTTGGTAGTGGATACATCTCTAGGAATGCAACTATTTCTTCCAGGTTATCTAATTTGCTGGCATAGAGTTGCTCATAATATGTTCTTATAATTGTTTGTATGTCTTTGGTGTTGGTTGTGATCTCTCCTCTTTCATTCATGATTTTGTTGATTTGGGTCATTTCTCTTTTCTTTTTGATAAGTCTGGCCAGGGGTTTATCAATCTTGTTAATTTTTTCAAAGAACCAGCTCGTAGTTTCGTTGATCTGTTCTACTGTTCTTTTGGTTTCTCTTTCATTGATTTCTGCTCTGATCTTTATTATTTCTCTTCTCCTGCTGGGTTTAGGCTTTATTTGCTGTTCTTTCTCCAGCTTCTTTATGTGTATGGTTAGGTTGTGTATTTGAGACCATTCTTGTTTCTTGAGAAAGGCTTGTATTGCTATATACTTTCCTCTCAGGACTGCCTTTGCTGTATCCCAAAGATTTTGAACAGTTGTGTTTTCATTTTCATTTGTTTCCATGAAATTTTTAAATTCTTCTTTAATTTCCTGGTTGACCCATTCATTCTTTAGTAGGATGCTCTTTAGCCTCCATGTATTTGAGTTCTTTCCAACTTTCCTCTTGTGATTGAGTTCTAGTTTCAAAGCATTGTGGTCTGAAAATATGCAGGGAATGATCCCAATCTTTTGGTACCAGTTGAGACCTGATTTATGACCTAGGATGTGATCTATTCTGGAGAATGTTCCATGGGCACTAGAGAAGAATGTGTATTCTGTCTGTTGCATTGGGCTGGAATGTTCTGAATATATCTGTGAAGTCCATTTGGTCCAGTGTGTCATTTAAAGTCTTTATTTCCTTGTTGATCTTTTGCTTAGATGATCTGTCCATTTCAGTGAGGAGGGTGTTAAAATCCCCCACTATTATTGTATTGTTGTTTATGTGTTTCTTTGCTTTTGTTATTAATTGGCTTATATAACCGGCTGCTCCCATGTTAGGGGCATAGATATTTACAATTGTTGGATCTTCTTGTTGGCTAGACCCTTTAAGTAGGATATAGTGTTCTTCCTCATCTCTTATTACAGTGTTTGTTTTAATATCTAATTTGTCTGATATAAGGATTGCCATGCCAGATTTCTTTTGGTGTCCATTAGCATGGCAAATGGTTTTCCACCCCCTCATTTTCAATCTGGAGGTGTCTTTGGGTCTAAAATGAGTCTTTTGCAGACAGCGTATCAATGGGTCTTGCAACAGAGCCATCTATGGGTCTGGCAGTCTGTGTCTTTTAATTCGGACATTTAGCCCATTTACATTCAGGGTAACTATTGAGAGATATGAATTTGGTGCCATTGTATTGCCTGTAAGGTGACTGTTACTGTATATTGTCTGTGTTCCTTTTTTGTCTATGTTGCTTTTAGGCTCTCTCTTTGCTTAGAGGACCCCTTTCAATATTTCTTGTAGGGCTGGTTTCGTGTTTGCAAATTCCTTTAGTTTTTGTTTGTCCTGGGAGCTTTGGATCTCTCCTTCTATTTTTAATGACAGCCTAGCTGGATATAGTATTCTTGGCTGCATATTTTTCCCATTTAGTGCTCTGAACATATCATGCCAGTCCTTTCTGGCCTGCCAGGTCTCTGTGGATAGATCTGTTGCCAATCTAATGTTTCTACCATTGTAGGTTACATAGCTCTTCTCCCGAGCTGCTTTCAGGATTTTCTTTTGTCTTTGAGACTCGTAAGTTTTACTATTAAATGTTGGGGTGTTGACCTATTTTTATTGATTTTGAGAGGGGTTTGCTGTGCCTCCTGGATTTTGATGCCTGTTTTCTTCTTCACATTAGGGAAGTTCTCTGCTATCATTTGCTCCAATATATGCCCCTCTCTCTCTTTCTTCTTTTTCTGGGATCCCAATTATTCTAATGTTGTTTTGTCTTATGGTATCACTTATCTCTCGAATTCTGCCCTCGTGATCCAGTAGTTGATTATCTCTCTTTTTCTCAGCCTCTTTATTTTCCATCATTTGGTCTCTTATGTCACTAATTCTCTCTTTTGCCTCATTCATCCTAGCAGTTAGCGCCCTCATTTTTTATTGCACCTCATTAATAGCCTTTTTGATTTTGACTTTGTTAGATTTTAGCTCTTTTATTTCTCCAGAAAGGGTTTCTCTAATAACTTCCATGCGTTTTTCAAGCCCAGCTAGTATCTTTAAAATCATCATTCGAACTCTAGTTCCGTCATTGTACTAATATCTGTATTGAGTAGGTCCCTGGCAGTCGGTACTGCCTCTTGTTCTTTTTGTTGAGGTTGTTTTTATGTCTTGTCATTTGTCCAGTGGAGAATAGGTGAATGAGAAAACAAAATGCTAACAGGGTAACAATATCCCCAGAAAATATACTCTAAACAAATCAGAAAAGACCTGAAACCGGGAGAAAAGAAAGGGAAAGAAAGGAAAAAGAAAAAAAAAAAAAGAAAAAGATAAAAACAAACAAAAACAGAACAAAACAACAAGAACAAAAAAACAGAATATGATCAAATATGATCAGGCTGGTACATAGATCAGTGCCACACACTAGATTTTGGGTGTATTTTGGTCTGTTAGAAGAAAGGGCTTCCCAAAATTTTAAAGAAAGATAAACTTACATATTTACAAAAATAAGGGTTAATATGATGAAGGTCTGGAATATGAACGTGTAGATGAAAATTATAAAAATTTCATAAAAGGAATTGATAAGATAAGAAGTTGTTTGAAAAAAGAAAGAGGATTAAAAAAAAGAGAGAGAGAAAAAGGAGAGAATATGATCAGGCAGGAGACTAGAACAAAGCCATACACTAGAGACTTAGGGTTGTTTTGATCTGTTAAAAGAAACTGTATCTCAAAATTTTAAAGAGAGAATAACTTATATATATATATATATATATGTATGCGAAAAATAAGGGTAACTACCATGAAGGGATAGAATATGACTAATAATGAAAAATAAAAATGTTTTTTAAAAAGGGGATTGATAAGATGTTGGTTGTAAAAGGGAAAAAGAAAAATTAAAAAAAAGACAGTTAAAAAAAGTTAAAAAGTTAACTTTGAAAGACTAAAAAGTCATGGTAAAAAAGCCATGAAATCTATATGCAGTATTCCCCTAGCGTTGGAGTTCTGCCCTTCTCGTTGATTGGTAAACTTGGTCTTGGCTGGCTGTTCTTGCTGATCTTCTGGGGGAGGGACCTGTTGCTGTGGTTCCCAAATGTCTTTGCTGGTGGTGGAATTGCCCCTCCCTTGCTGGGTCCGGGCTAAGAATCTGCTGGGGTTTGCTCTCGGGAGCTTTTGTTCCCTGCAAGCTTTCTGTACAGCTTTGGGAGATATTACTTTTTCTATTGAAGACATCTGCTATTTTTTGCATCCCCAAAAATGCCACATCAATGTGGACCCTCTTATTGGTGGATTCAGCATACTTTCCCTACTCTTTTATTTTTGATTCATTATAAGTTCTTATTAAAAGTAAGCTATGAATTGGACTTCGGGATATTATTTTGGTCATCTTTCTGCTATATCAAGGATAATTTATCTGATATTTCTGAACTGGTTCTGTTCTAAATTTGCAGCAGTGATAGATGTTTTTGTTCCTTCTATTTCTATGCCCCACTTATTATTTCAAGGGATATGTAAAAGTGAAGGCTATTTTAAAAGTGAAAGAGTTAACATATTAGCTCACAGTGTATGTTCACATGGTCATCTCTCTCCAAGGCTTTTTATGACATAACAATGGGATATTGTGAATCATCTAATATTGTTGTAGAGAGTTGCATTTTTACTTTCTTTATCCTCTGAAAAACATATTTTCCCTACACTTAACAATATGTGAAGATTAAACTTCCTTTATTATATAATATAATCATAAAACAGGAATGTGTACTTCTCCATAAAGTAACAATATTTACAAAAGTATATAATGAACTGAAATTTGAAGAGAGTGAAACTCCTGAATGCCCAAGAAATGCTAGCAAATTTCAAGAGAACTGCTAATTGAAAAGCACTTTTATAAAGATGAAAATGTTTGAATACTTTACTACCATGCAGAATATAACACCAAATTGAGCTTCAGACACCGGAAAATATTTAGAAATATATCTGAGATTAGTCCATCTGTTGTAGATTTTTAAAAACATGGAACATGTTATAAATATATTTTATAAATCTCCAAACACCCCAAATGGGTCATTTCCATATAAAACACTTATGTATATGGACATATATACATAAACAATTATTTTAATATGTAAAAAGTGATTACTTAATCATATGTGCTACCATATCATCCCTGATTCCTTAACCTCAATAAACTCACCTTGTTCTCCATTTTAAATTAGTCAAAAGTATTAAGAAAATGGTAAATAACCATCCAGCTTTGTCACTGAACACTTGTGCAACCTCAGGTAAGTGACAGATATTCTATTCCTCAATTTCCTCAGTAAAGTAGAGAGAATGATCACAAGTATCCCACTATGTTTTGGCAGCTGTTAGTTATTAATACAGGTAAGCCTTTGGAAGTATAATTGGCACACAGTAAGCTTTCATAATGGTTAACTTTTATTACATTTACCTCTGGTGAATTGATATAATTAGTAAAAAAAAAAGTTAAGAGGGATGATCTTTTGGATGGGTTGAGGGCATGGCATTAGGAAATGGAGTCTGCAAATTCAGAAGATGCTGCACAATTGTCAACATCTGTGGAAGACACAAAACAAGCATAACTGCATAATAATGCAATGACAATCTTTATATAATTTTGCTGAAACTATCTGCATTTAGAAAATCTGTAAGGAACTAAGACAAGAATGGAGAAAGGAACACTTGAGTCTCATTATCTATGGTTTAATCCTTTAGGTCTATTGACCAACTATGTAGTTGATATTTTGGAAAAGGGAGTCATGTCTTTAACTCTGAAATTGTAATTGTTTGGATTCAGGCTTGATAAAGCTTATGTTTTTAATATTTGTACTATAATGTAAACAGCGTAAGAAAAGTGAGTTCAAGGAAGAAGATATGGTGTTGAATTAGACAAACAATGCCACAGAGAATGTTTAATGAAAATTTAATAGGTGTTTTAGAAAAGAGAGGACCATATTCTAATATTTGATAGTGATCCCATCTGTGTGATGAAACTATTATAACCCAAATGCTTAACAATATTCATACAAATGGAGAAGCTAATGAGCTAGATTTTTCTGTCAATGGCCTTATATTTTCCAGACCTGCCAGGACTAAGAGATGTTGCAGCCACAGGCATATGCTATGAATAGTAAACTGGTGTCTTTCATGGTTGAACAAATTCTGCAGAAAATAAACTTGAAAGTGTAGAATCAGATTTGTGTCCTCAATTGAAAGCCAGGAATATCACAATTGTCATTCTTTGTTAGATATTTAGTAAGTAGAAATAGTTTTGAAAAATGTGTATGCAATTGTTGTAGGGTCTGTCAATGTTATGTAATGGGAGCCCCTTTTTTCATTCATGTGAAGTATGATTAGTTTGATTACTTGAATTTCTCCAATTTGCACTGAAATCTTTCCAATTTTTTTCCCTATATCATTTTCCCCTAAAATCTCTAATTTATCCTACCTCCAACAATAAAAATACAAAGTATATTTACTGAGAAATATTACTTTAAAACAATAAGATTTTTCATGGTGCTACTTGAAACAAATTTCATTATTTAAGCACATGTATTATCTGTGTTTATTTAATTTGATCATTGAAAAACTCACCTCTTTGGGGCGCCTGGGTTGCTCACTCGTTAAGTGTCTGCCTTCGGCTCAGGTCATGATCCCAGGGTCCTGGGATCAAGCCCCGCATCAGGCTGCCTGCCTGGCAGGAAGCCTGCTTCTCCCTCTCCCACTCCCCCTGCTTGTGTTCCTGCTCTTGCTATCTCTCTCTCTGTCAGATAAAGAAATGAAATCTTAAACAACAACAACAACAACAACAACAACAACAACAAAAACTCTTCCCCTTATTTCTTCAGAAAGATAAGTTGGTTTCACTTTAATTTTCAGTTAAACTCAGGGAATTATAATTTATGAGTAACTGTGGCCAATAACATTTTTTAATCAAAATTTCACTTTCTTTCACCTCTTCTCCCTCTGGGGAAGAGAATACTTCCCTAGCTCATTGATTTGGGGCTTCTCCATGTGACTAGCTCCAGCTGACAGAGTAATAAGATAGAAGTGACACTGTGCTGGTTCTACGACTAGGCATTAAGACTAAAAGTTTATGTTCATCTTCTTACTACTGTCAAGAGAACATTCTCTAGAGTTGCTGCCCCTCCAACCTGGACACCAGGGTAGGACATGCAAAGGAAAATCCCTCTGATTCATTGCAGACCTGCATTTGAAGCAGATCTTCTGTTTCTAGTCCACATACTTGTAAAGTATAAACACATGCTTTATGCAAATAAGTGTTGAGGTGATGAAAACAGCACTGTAGTGAAAACGGTTAACTAGCACAGCAACTACCTGCAAAGAGAGGAGGAAATATATCTTGGTAGAGAGTATTCTGGGATAGTAACTGAAATATTATAAATATTCCAGAAAAAAAAAAACCTTAACTTACAAGGTATTTTGTTAAATGATACCGTTATATAACACCTAGTATTCATCCATGATGTGCAAGTTTTAGAATTTATATTGGTACTTGTTACAACCATATACTTAGGATGAGTAGTGAAAATATTTTGGACTCATTCAAAAGCATACTTAATATTTATAAAACCATTTGTTATTAATCTTATTAACAATGTGTATTTTTAACATGTAAAATTTGATAATAGAAAATTATTGAAATAATAAATTATTCCAGTGGTGTATAGTGAAAAAATTGGCCTTGCCCAAAAGCAGTTTGGCATTTGCTCTTAGTTTGGGAGAAGTAATCTCTGTACCCTTGAAATTGCATTCCTTCTAAATTTGTGGTTATTCTGATATAATTATATATCATCTTTTATAAAATATTTATTAAAGACTTTTTAGTCAATTGAAAATTTAAAAAGTTATAAATCTTAATTTTATGCTCTTATATTGAAATAATAATCTTTGATTTATATCTGTGACTCCTTGTTTTCTTTTTATATTCTTTTATTAACCTTTTTTCATAATTCTTAAAAATCATGTGTCATTGGATTTTCTTGTTTAAATGAATTTGAGAAGCACTATTTATTCAAAGTATGACTTGTTTTTATTTTGTTAAAAAATACTCAGTTCTTTTTGCTTTTCTTATTCCCTTTATGATTTTCTTTCAAAGGTAAACTCTAAAAAGCATTCCTGGTATTTCAAAATAATTCTTTTAGGTTTTGATTTGAATTTTATTAAATATATAAGTTGAAGTACTTTCAGTCCTTCCACTTAAAATTAGTGTATTTTACCATTTACATGATTACAAATAACTGTGTTCCTTTCTTCTGATGACTCAAATATGTTTCTTATTAATATTATTCCTGTGTATTTTGTTGCTTTTCAGTAGACTTTCAGGAAATGTATTCAATATTGAACATTTATTTATCTCTTGCTTAACAAGTATCAGGTACTCCACTAGATATTAGACATACTTTGCTAACCTTACATAAAAACATTAATTCAAGTAAGATAAAGGTGTACACGTTCTATCATGAAAACGTATCACCACTTCCAATTTTTGAAATACTTTCATTGAACTGTAAAGTATTAATTGAATGTTATTATTTTTTCTGAACCTGGTTTTCTCTGAAGAAACATATTTCTCAGAAGCCTTCTAAAGCATCGCTCTTTTCCCAAATGTCCATCTATTGATGAATGGATAAAGAAAATGTGATATATATATAGATAGATAGATATAGATATATTTATATATATATACACACACATGTATAATATACATAATGGAATATTACTCAGCTATAAAAATAATGAAATCTTGCTATTTGCAACAACATGGATGGAGCTAGAGAGTATTATGTTAAGAAAAATAAGTCAGAGAAACAGAAATACGATATGATCTCACTCATATGTGGAATTTAAGAAACAAAACAAATAAGCAAAAGAAAATAGAGAGAGAGACAAACCAAGAACCAGGTTTTTAACTATAGAGAATACATTGATGGTTAGTAGGAGGGCGGGGGGTGGGTGGGGGATGGGAGAAACAGGGGATGGGGATTAGAGTACAAAAAGTAAACCATAAATTGTTGCAAGAAAAACAAAACAAAACAAAACAAAAAATCAAGGTGTCTGTATAAATTAAGACTGTGATATTATTTCTCTTCTATTAAGATATAGAAATCTTTTAATGTAATAATATGCCAGTTAATAGAGACTGCAGCCTTTATCCATGCAGAGCTATATACTCTACAGTCCTTCCTGGTTGGCCCTTTGGTGGTTTATATGACCAAAGCTTTAGAAATGGTTTCTGTTTGACACAGAAGTTTCAATTCTCATTTCTGGGAATTTATACCAAATAAATAATTAGGTACAAGATAGTAATCATAAGAATATTTATTTGCATATGAAAAATCTTAACTGCTCAAAATAAAGATTTGGTTAAACAATAAAAAAAATAATAAGGTGTGGCTCTTTTCTCTCACATTGGTCTATGACAAGATTAGCTAGGTGCCGTCCTTGATTTTTATTGCTGGTTCTACACATTAACACTTTTGCTTTAAATTATATCACTGATCTTTTTTTTTTTTTACTAAATACATCCTTGGCATCCATTTCATTCCCTATAAACACTTAATATTTTTCACTGCTATATTTCTTAGTGGTTCAATAACTACATAGACTTTTTCTCAACATGCCATCTATACAGTTCCTAACACTTCTGCTCACCGATGATTTTAACCCTAATTTTTTCTTTTTTATTTGCTCCTAAGACTTTGTTTTGGACAACAAAAATCTACTCTTTGTATCAATCAGGGTCCTGAAGGGCATAAGGCCCATTAAATTTAACATAATTCATGGAAGATTTATTTATTAGATGGCTATTTGAAAAGATATGGAAGGGAATAGAGGAATCTTAATCATAATGCAATAACATGAGGTTAGTAGGAACAGAGTTGTAGTATTCCTATGTCCCTAGGGATGAACCTAAACTGAAAGGGTATTATGTAGAGAAGACTATCTAAAGAGGAGCAGTGGTCTTGGATTAAGGTGCCAGTCTAAAAGATCTCACAGGGAAATAGTCCGTAGAAGATATATCTTGATATTTTTGTCCCTGTACTGTGATTTTATGTTTGGGTTATCCACTGGCTGGACCTAATCTGTCTTCATAGAGTGTGGTGACTATGGTCCATAGAGGTGAGTCTCCTGGGGAAGAGATAAGCCTGAAGAATACAGAGTAGTAGATCAGGAGAGGCAAAGAGAATAAATATGCCCCAAATTCAGTAATTTCAATTTAAGTAATTTTACTGTATATTTTTCTATCCCACTTTTATAAAATTCCAATTCCAATGTTTTAAGTCTAGCACCTAAAATCCAATGATTCTACAATCACCATCTTTTTCTCAATCTATGCATGTCTAAATTTACTTCGCCACCATTAGATTCCATTGTCAATCATAATATTCACAACCTTGCATATTTCAACAATTGATTTGCCTTTCACTTTCTGTTTTAAAGTAAACTGGCAAACTCCAACCCTGGTTAAGTCTAAATCTCCATTTTCTCTGTCTAGCTGTATGTAGTAATAAGAAATCACAGAATTATGATGACCAAATATATCATTAGTGCTTCTTAGCAACCGTATTGGTTTCCTAGGGTGACTATAACAAACTACCACAGACTTGGTGGCTTAAAACAAAAAAAATTCATTCTTTCACAGTTTTGGAGTCAGGTACTCCAAAATCAAGGAATTTTCAGAGTTGATTCCTTTTGGGGGCTCAGAGAGAGAATGTTTTCCATACCTATTTCCTAGCTTCTGGTAGTTGCTGGAAATTCTTAAATTCCTTGGCTCCATAGTAACTAAATGCAGTCTCTGCTTCCATCATCATGTGATGTTTTTCTTTGTCCAAGTTTCCCTCTTCTTCTTTATTTTTTTTAAGATTTTATTTATTTATTAAAGAGAGAGAGAGAGCATAAGCAGGGGGAGCGGCAGACAGAGGGAGAGGAAAAAGCAGGCTTCCTTGCTATATGTGGGGTTCCATCCCAGGACCCTGGGATCATGACCTGAACTGAAAGAAGACACTTAACTCACTGAGCCACCCAGTTTGAGCCAAGAAGTTTCCCTCTTCTTATAGGGAGTATAGCCTTATTTGATTAAAGACCTCCTTAATCCAGCATGACCTTATTTTAACTTGATTAGATCTATGTTAAAAAACAAACAAACAAATAAACAAAAAAACTGTTTCCAAATAAGGTCACATTCAGAGGTTCTGGGGGATATGGACTTCTGTGGGACATTATTCAACCCAGTACAGCACCATACAACTTCTCCTAAGGGCAATCATTCTGTCACTTTTCTAAATTATTATTCACTCTTTCTCTTCTTGCTTATTTTTTTTTTCCAGATAATGACCATGGTATGTATTTAAATGGGAAAATATAAACATAGAAGAAATTCCTACATGTTACCATTACTATGTCTATTGATAATTTGCCTCTTAACCCTTATATTCTGCCTTCCCTGGACAGACTGCCTCAGTTTCCATCTAAATTAAGCCTAACCACTTATCCAACATTTTTACATAAGGGGGTTCATAAACTAAGTTTTTCTTTCTTGAAAATGCTTTTTTTTTTTAACTGTCATTTTAAAGGATAATGTCATCCTCATATGAGTACATATTAAGAGTTATTTTCTTTCACCTCGTTAAAGTGTATGCACTCATCTTCTGGAAAGTTTTGACAAGAATGGAAAACTTTGTGAAATATCATATATTACCAGTGAGCAAGTGAATTGCTACAACTTTGGAATCTATTTGACATCAACTACTAGAATTAAAAATTTGCATCCTCAAGATATGTAGATATGCAACAAAAGAAGCATAGAAAAACCTCTTTTAAAAAAATATTTACTTACTTATTTTAGAGAGAGAGAGAGAGTGTGTGAGCAGGAGGGGCAGAGGGAGAAAGAGAATCTCAAGCAGATTCCCCATTGAGTGCAGAGTACTATGCGGGGCTTGATCCCATGACCCTGAGATCATGACCTGAGCTGAAACCAAGAGCCAGTCACTCAACTGACTGAGCCACCCAGGCACCCATAAAGTAACCTCTAATTTTACATAGAATCATTATCCGTGATCAAAATATGGAAACAATCCAAGTGTCCTTGAACAGTAAATGTGTATATATATATATATATATATATATATATTCTTTTTTTTGTATTATTTCCACCAATTATCCACTGACCCTTTCTCTGAGGAGAGAACACATACACTCTGCACTTGACCTCAGGCATGGACATGTGAATTGCTTGCAAATGGAAGGGGAAAGAACAAACATGTGCCATCAAAGTTTCATGAGACATGTGGTTCTTCTATTTTTTTTTCCCATTATTATGAGAAAAAAATATCTGTGATAGGGCTTGTTATTTCAGCCTGGAATGTAGAGGCCACAGAAAGCAGGATTAAAGGGAAGAAATACATAACTGTTGTAATGTACAGATATTTGGAGTTTGCTTCAGTAAGTATCTCTCTTATTCCCAGGCAGAAGCAGGTTAACACCAGATATTAAATATCCTTTAACACCACATATTAGAAGACCTAAATAAGAAAACAAACAAACAAAAACAAAAACATGATTTTGGAAAAACCTATAACAACTTTGTTACTTAGAATTTATTGCTTACTCCTGGCACAGTGTTAACCCATAACTCTAAACATCAGCCATAATGATTAACAGAGATCAGTGCTTCAAACTAAAGACGGCCATTTCGGAATACTATAAATGTATGTGGTTTGCATATCTGCCAACATAAAAGTCAAACATTGCTTTGGATTTAGGAGACATTTGAATGGCAGAAGTGTGTAACTAAGAACAAAACCAAAATAATCCACTTGCGAAGATTTGCCTCTCAGATACGGAAATGCAAAGAAGTAAAATTTTCTGTCAGTGGCAAACATCCATTTCCCAACTTTTCTTCATGTGTTACTTGTGGTTCTGAAGTAAGTCAAAAATTAGCATAATATTGAAAAGTATTACATAAATCCTAAGGAATTTTTGCAATATTATGATTAATAGTGCTTTTAAATTTATAATTATATAGTTCCGAATGTAACATACATTACGTTTTTTCTACATACTTATAAATTACCATTGAATTAACTGTCACCAGATATTTGTGAAAATTTGTTATTTTCTACTTCACCTTTTTCATATCATCTTTCTATCATCTATCGTCTATTTATTTATCATCATCTATCATCTATCTACCTATGATGTATCATTTATCTATGTAACAATACACTTGTCATAATAGTGGTGGTTTAAGAGTGAGAGGAGACAGAGTTTTGGGATCAATATATTCTTGAGTATGACTCACTAGTATTTGCCACTAATTTCCATGTTGATCAATTCATTCAAAAAATTTATTTGGCAATTATGGAGTGACTACCAATTACATTCCAGCCACTTTCTTAGGACCCTGAGAAAATGATGCAAGCAAGAACCACATAGTATATGTTTGTGGGGCAGGCGGAAGATATTAACAAAAAACCCACTACATAATTTTAATTGTAATATTTATAAGGAAGGGAAAATCTAATCTTGTTTGGTGGAATCTGGGAAGGTCTCGTTGAATGAGAGACACGTAATCTGAGGCAAGAAGGATATTAAGGAGTTAGCCAGGTAATGTAGCAGGAAAAGAATTCAAAGCAGAAGAATTGGCATTTGCGGGGCACCTGGGTGGCTCAGCCTTCGGCTCGGGTCTTGGTCCCAGGGTCCTGGGATTGAGCCCCAGATCGGGCTCCCTGCTCGGCGGAAAGCCTGCTTCTCCCTCTCCCACTCCCCCTGCTTGTGTTCCCTCTCTCACTGTCTCTCTCTCAATCAAATAAATAAAATCTTAAAAAAAAAATTGTCATTTGCAAAGGACAGGAAATCTAGAGGAGATCTTAGGAAGTTAAGGGAAAATCCATGCCTATGACAGAGGTTTGTCTATATTTATTTTATGCGGCTATAAAATTAATAAATTTTAGACATCATTGTCATACTAGCTTTGCAAAATGGACTAGATTCATCCAAATCATTTTCTCCATGCAAGCATCTCAGAGAAATTTAGGTAGCAAGGAGATTATGTGTTTTATTTATATTTGGAAAGATATTTATAAAGCTATTTAGGCTTTTGGCTAATTCTTAAAGGTAATTCTATAAAATTATTCCACTTTCAGACATACATATCCATTTATACTATCTACTGATTTTTGAATTTCATTTTGTGAATTTTGTTTTTTTCTCAACAGAAAATACTTATTTCAGGGCGCCTGTGTGGCTCAGTCGTTAAGCTTCTGCCTTTGGCTCAGGTCATGATCCCAGGGTCCTGGGATCAAGCCCCGCATCAGGCTCCCTGCTCAGCGGGAAGCCTGCTTCTCCCTCTCCCACTCCCCCTGCTTGTGTTCACTCTCTCGCTGTCTCTTTCTCTGTCAAATAAATAAATTAAAAAAAAATACTTATTTCATTAAAATTTTAAAACAGCATATTTTTTCAATTATATACTATCCCTTATTCTATTTGACATGTATTTTCTTTTTTATTTCTTTTTTATTTATTTGATTAGATTTCTGAAAGATGCTTCACTAATCATATCTCTGAGCAGTGGTGTGGCCAGGTCAAGCAATTACAAAATTCCAAAAACTTGTCAAATTCTAGATTCCAAAGGGTGTTGCTGGTAGTTTATGGATTTAATTTATATCAACAGCTGTAGCATGCATTCTTATTTTTCTCACTGTTGTGTCATATGGATCTATGTAAACCTGAGAACTTCCTCTGCCCTGTTTTACTTCACTTTTTATAACAGAAACTCTAGGATACAGTACCTCTCAATTATGGAGGTGTTGAGCCAGAAGGAGGCAAGTGACCGTCCCAAATGTCCCTACTGTCTCTGATGCAGCTGATAACATGCTTGCTTTGTAAGCAAGATCCTCTTAACTGTTTTCTGGATTTTCCAAAAGGGTATCAGTCTTCCTATGTTTTGAATTAGTATCTTTTGTTGAAAGAGAGTCTGGGGCTTCTTATTCCACCATCACTCTGATATAATCTCCAATTAATAGCTATTATTCACTCAGACTTTGCATGTTATATATATATTTTTTGTGGTTAATACAATTTGGAGGAAAATGTAGACTGCATATGTAGCTATATGAAAAGAGAGAGAAAGAGAGAAAGGGAGAGAGAAAATCTGGTAAATTAAGGCAGAATTCTTTTAGTATCCATGCCAGATGGTTAGAGATGAGGGGGCTTTTAGTTCCAGAGAATAACTGCAGGGCTCACTATGACCCCATAAAGTTGGCAGAAAAGAACATTTTAATTTATGAATGTAAACACCTCATGTGTTTCAAGGAATGTCATATCTTGAACTTAAAACAAGAGGACTTAGAGCAAGTCCTTCACTGGTAGATCAGAGCCTAGGATTGTAATATATTCTCTGATCAGGAATATTTCAATTATGGGCATAGAAAACCTACAGATTAACATTTTTATTGTATCTGTGGTTAAGGGTAACTCTCAGATTTTGCCATAGTTATAACCAATATAGGTTTGGTTCCCAATTTTCAGACTGAAACATAAAATTTTAAAGTTTATTTAACCAGAAATATATGAAGAAATGCAGATTTATTAAGAAGTTACAAACCAGGGGCGCCTGGGTGGCTCAGTTGGTTAAGCGACTGCCTTCGGCTCAGGTCATGATCCTGGAGTCCCGGGATCGAGTCCCACATCGGGCTCCCTGCTCAGCAGGGAGTCTGCTTCTCCCTCTGACCCTCTTCCCTCTCGTGCTCTCGATCTCTCATTCTCTCTCTAATAAATAAATAAAATCTTAAAAAAAAAGAAGTTACAAACCATAAAGTAAAATAATTATAGTAATTTTTTTGACTTAGAAAGAAACAGATTTTAGTTGAATTTTGAGCTCCTTAGTCACATCTTTTACTTATTGTGATCTAGGAGGTAAGATGGAGCACAAGAATTGAAAATTGTATCCTATTTTATTATTATTATTATTTTTAAAGATTTTATTTATTTGTTTGACAAAGAGAGACACAGCGAGAGAGGGAAGACAAGCAGGGGGAGTGGGAGAGGGAGAAGCAGGTGCCCCACTGAGCAGGGAGCCTGATGTGGGGCACGAACCCAGGACCCCGGGATCATGACCCGAGCTGAAGGCAGATGCTTAACGACTGAGCCACCTAGGCACCGCAAAATTATATCCTGCTTTAATCTCATCTCACTGTTTGCTACAAAACTTTATTAAGATCTCTAAATGTAATGTTTCTACTTCAAAGTTTAGGCAGATTTTAATAGTATAACAGAATGTGGTCTATCAACCAACTGCATCTGTGATGAGAATCACAGGGATTATTATTTTTAATGAAATATTTTCATTTTCCTTTGAACCAGCCATCTCAACTGTGGGTTGCAATGGGAGGGGCAGGTCAGGCTCCAAAATTTGACATCAAAGGTTCCCTAAATGAGAACCTCAATTTGGTGCATAGTGAATGCATCTTGGTCTCTGAAATGAGCTGTAGTTAGGACTCAGGTCCTCCTGGTCGGCCATGCTCTTACACATAGCTGCATTCCTAGGCCAAGTGTCTTCATTTGGAGGCCTCTTCATTTGGGGCCTTTGGCTGAGGCCTACCTCAGGCGCCTCTGCTGAGATCTCTTTATTGGAGAGGGGGTTGTCTTGAAGATACTTCTCCACTCTGACTCAGTTATGCAGTACTTTTTCCCTCCTAGACCTTCCTCCTTCCCCCAGTCCATGGGTCCATAAAACTGCAGAACCTTTTGTTCAGGGCTTCCTCTGCAGTGAGATGGCCCCTACCTGTGTCATTCAGTGTGGAGAGGAGGGGGAATTAGGGCTTTCTCTGGGTTAGCTTCCTGCCGGGAATGGCCAGCAATTCCTGTACAGAGGAATGACCGATGACTCCAAACTTTGCCGTGAAAGAAAGGAGAAGGCAAGGGGGTCAATGCTCAGAGATGAAGACCTTTGCTCTTCTTTGCTCCCGCTTTTATTCGTCCTTCAGCATAATTCGCAGGTCCTTATCACTGTTTCTCAAGCACGTGATGTGTGACAATGGGTCTTACTGGAACTGGGAGGATCTGTTTACCAGAAAGATAGGATATGCTAATCTGCGTGTTCTACTGTTCTGCTAATCATAGCCTAAGGGACAATGCACACATCTCTTAGATCACAGGGTGGCTGTTCTGGCTAAGAAAACTTCAGGAAGGGAACTCCCCGCGGCATTCCAATGGCAGAGTGGTCACACCGGTCTCTGTATTCCAAAGTCCCCTTCTCTGAAAGCTTCCCTGACCCCAGTGGCCTGTGTTACATTTTTAGCAAGCCAGATATTATGGCTGATTTCATGCTCTACATTAACCCCAAAGCCTCCTTCTTATATATACTATCAAAGTGAGTGATTAAAGTCTTGATGGTTACTTTCGAATTGGTTTGTTGTCTTAACGGAACACTGTAATACCTGGCAGCTCAGTTCTCTTGAATCTAGTTAAGCTTCTGACACTATACATTAAAAAGAGAGGTATCCTAGAGATAATAAAGGAATGTCATAATGGTAAAATAACCAATTCTCTGTGAAGAAATCACTATTCTACATCTTTAAGCATATAATATATGAAAAGCAAAAACTGACAACTTAAAAGACAGGGGTATCACCCACATACCTTTTTTAATAGCTAATGGAACAGATAAAACATCTAAGGATACAGTGCTTTTGAAGAACATAATTAACCAACTTTACCTAACTTACAGAAATGAAACACACTACAAATCAATTTTAAAAGTTATTTGGCACTAATAACTACAGCTCAATGTATGTATATCCTATGACCTCACTATTCTACTTCGAAGAAAATACTCTATAGAATATGTATATTTTTTCACCAAAGACATTTATTAGAATGTTCATAAATTTATAATAGCAAGAACCTGGAAACTACCCAATGCTTATCAAGAGTAGTATGGATTGGGGCGCCTGGGTGGGTTAGTCGTTGCACATCTGCCTTCGGCTCAGGTCATGATCCCAGTGTCTTGGGATCGAGCCCCACATCAGGCTCCCTGCTCAGCAGGAAGCCTGCTTCTCCCTCTCCCACTCCCCCTGTTTTTGTTCCCTCTCTTGCTGTATCTCTCTCTGTCAAATAAATAAATAAAATCTTTAAAAAAAAGTTGTATGGATAAATGATTGCAATATATATTTACCCAATCAATTATGCAATATATATTTACCCAATCAACAAAGAAAATAAATTAACTACAGCCACTCAGCAATTTGGATAACTTACAAATATGATGTTGAGCAAAAGAGGGCAGACACTGAAGCGCATATACTGTATGATTTCATTGATATAAAGATAAAAAAACTGGAAGAGAAGTCTGGATAGCAGTTATACTTTAGTGGAAGACACTAAAGGGGGCTCTGTGTGGGCCTCTGTTCTTGATCTAGGCACAGGTTGCAGACGAGGAAAAAATTTGAGCTCTTTAAGATACTTGTTTTTGGATGCATGTTATATTTTAATGAAAATTTCAAAAATGGCAGTGTTGGAGTTTAGGATTTAAAAATAAGTTAGAAATAATCACAGAAGAAAAGATACTGTATAGCCCTTACTATCTATGTGAAGTCCCTAGAATGGGACGTTAATCTTTCAGTGAGAGCAGAGTATGCACTGGATACAGACACCACAAATTGTATTTCTACTGCCGTCAATAAGGCACTTTTGACAATAAGAGTTGCTGATATAATCACTGCTACCGTTGTATCCAGAAAATTAATGCAGTTGCCACTGTTATACTCTACCCGCTCCTCCCTACCAGTTTCAACTAGAAATAGATTACTCAAACAACCCTTAGTTCTTCATGTCCCTGGGTTATGATTCAAACTGCTGGTGGATGATTCATAGCCCCACAATGCATCTTTAAAGGAATCTTGGACACTAAGTTCAGAGCTTCTGGGTAAAAAGATTTGCTCTGCCTCATGAAGAAGGAGCTTGTCCAGAAATAGGAACTGGGGGGAAAGGGGATATTAAATGGTGAATTTCATACCTTAATGCATTTGTTCCAGATTGTTCTATTTCAGTTTAGTTACTCTGAGACCATATTTCTTAGAACTCCCTACTGCATATATTCCTAAGTTAGAATTCACTAAAAATGAAGTTGAGGAAGATTTAGGGGGTGGAAAGAAGCAACAACAACTATGCTTTATTGGTTAGAGGTGGTGAGAGACAGATCCTCAGATCACAAAGAAGTACTAACTATGAAGAGCCAAAAACTTTCTACAGGCTTTTACCCTGGCTTCTTTAGCAATCAACTATTCTACTTGAACATTCCTAGCTTCCAGATTTACCAGCAAGCTCAGGGAAAGCTAGTTCAGTTGTACCAGGATAGAAGATTATATTATCAAAATGAGCTAATGTTATGATGTATATTGATTAAGACCTTGATCAAATTTTTTCTTATATGAAATATTTTATATTTAGTAAGTAATAATAACCTTTAAAATATTTTAAAGGATTTATAAAGGATTTTTAGGGCAGTGAAAATACTCTATATGATACTATAACGGTGGGTATGTATCATTATAAAATTGTCCAAATCAATAGATTACATAGCACCAAAATCGAACCCTGATATAAACTATGGACTTGGGGTGATAATGGTATGTTAATGTAGGTTCATCAATTATAGCAAATGTACTTCTCTGAAAGGGAGTGTTGATAATGGGGGAGTTATATGTGTGTGGGGGCAGGGCCCTAATACATACTATGTACTTGAGGTGATAATAGAATGTTAATGTAGGTTCATCAATGGTAACATATGTACTCCTGTGACAGGGGGTGTTGATAATGGGGGAGCTATATGTGTGTGAGGGGAGGGCGGTATGGGAAATCTTTGTACCTTCCCCTCAATTTTACTATAAACCTAAAACTGCTGTAGGAAACAAAGTCTTAAAAAGTAACTTTTGACAGTTTTAAAAATCAATCTTCCTTCTAAACATAAGTAGTTCACAAAAAATAGGTTAGTAGTTAAATTATCATCTGTTAAATTTAATGAGTTCTTAACTTTCTAACCATAAAAAATGTTCAAATACTTGCTATCTCAAAAAGGAATGAATAAATATGAATTAAAATTAACACAGAAGAATTTCTAAATGAATTTCATGTGGGCAACATTTATAGAATAACTGTTTTCCCTCTCTAAAGATGGTGATCAATATTTAAGAAATTAAAAAATTTACAATACATAAAATATGCAGAGTATGTTTATCTTCAGTTGTCATATCCATTGCAAACACATTATATTAAACTTTATTTAAGCTGATTCTATAAATAAATGTATCCCTTAACTTTTTGCAATGTTCCCCTGTAGCATCTTTATAATTTCCTGAAAATGTGGTCACAGAATATGACATTTACCTGAGGGCAATAGTTCTATTCCATTTTACAGCTACAGCTTAAGTGTCAGACGGTGAATATGAGAATCATAAAGCATTTCTCATCCAAAAAAGAAAGGTCAAATTTATGATCCAATGTAAATCCTCAGTCAATTGGAAATACCAAGAAATACACTCCTTACGTATGGGCCATTTTTTAAACCTGGATAGCAAAACAAGACCACGGTAAAAGATCAAAAATATTCGGTGAGGTTATGTGGACCTTAAAATATAACTTCTGATTTTGATAAAGAATGCATATGATCAATAACATTTTTATATTTTTGGAATGAGTTTATTACTCAATTTTCTTTATTATTTTTGTGCGTGTTGGGGTAATTAACCATTTTCAAGGTTTCAAATGATTGAAATACTAAACTACTTAGTTTTATTACCTCCTTAAGTTCTACTTACATGTTAATATACCAGAATAGTATTGTTATTTCCTTAAATGCTATGAAGTTGACATAAACATTGTTTTGCAGATCAAAATAGTTTTGCTTTGATAATGTAAGCAATCACTATCTAACAAAGACAATGCATTATAAGTATTGTGAGCATTATGAACTTGAATAACATATTGGCCTGACCATATTTTCATCTTAATTGATCATCAAAATATCTCTAATTGCTATCCAATGTGTTTTACACATGCATTTAAGAAAAAAACACATCTTTGGCTCTTTATGACAATGTATTATAATATGCATTGGCTTATCACAACTCCCCATCCATTATTTTCTTTTGACTTAGAATCATGTACATACCCTTGAAGGAGAGAGAATCATAAAGCATTTCTTGAAGGGGAAAGAGGATTGACAAAGGGGTGATTTTTTTCTTGAAAAAAGAAACTTAATGAGGTTTCATAAGGACAGCACTTATGTTAAAAGAAGATTGTGTGCTGTTTTCTAAATTCATTGAGTATTTAACAATATCCCACTTCTGAAACATTGGAAAGAAAACAAACTAAAATTTGATAGCAGATATTTCCTAGATGAGTTTGTGATGTTGTACACATTGTATGGGATGGGGGAGACTTAAAATTTGACAAGGTCTTGGCATTGAGGTACAAACAGCAAACAAAATATAGTCCCTATGGCTTCAAAACCTCACACAGTCTCTGAAACGCCAGAAGCACTATTTATTTCTTCCCTTTTGCCTTATTGCACACTGTCCCCAGATGATGTTGTGTGTGGTATAAATTAGACAGACAGCTTATTGAATCTGCTTTTAGTCCATCTTCTATAACACACAAGGCATCACTTTCAAGGTGTCACTTCAGAGAAATAAAGGCAGACTAGAGCAATATTTTAAGTCTGACTGGATAAAATATGGTTTGGAAAACTGCAAGTGCAATATTATTGGAATAGCTCAGCAAGATACACAGCACATTGGATGCAATTTTAACTGTGATTATTTGGTCAGTTTCTTATATTTGCATAAAATCAGGTGGAATAGATACATATCACTCATGAAAAAATTAGGGGTTTAGCATAAATGTATTCCATTCAGTTCATGGTTTGCCCTCACTACCATCACTACTTATAAATCATGACATATGTGGATCTCTGAATTTTTGCTGCATCATGGAGCCGGAAGAAACTCAAATAATGGTGAGTTTGGAATAACCGACTCATCCTGTGTAGTTGATGATTATTATGAGACAGGCTACATATAATCTACATTTATAAGTAAACAGTTTTAAAATTACCTTTAGGAGGAATGGGTCTGAAAATCTTGCATATCCAGTCATAGCAGGTAACATTTCCCTACAGACAGAGATTGTAGGAAGAGTAAATAAGTGATGGTCTAAATTTTTATAAAAGTACTGGGAGTTAGATAACAATGGACCTAGTGTTTAAGATACTCAGACCAATGAAGGAAAAGAGAAGTTGTTTTTAATAAATTATACTGCATTTTGAGAATAGACATCTCATTGTAGCTTAGCTTAGATTTCCTTCCAGAAAACCTGAGATAAAGAAAAATAATATGAAATGGAGAGGAGAGAGATCAGTGTGATTGCATTGTAAGATAAACCTTCTCTTTATCAGCCTTTATTAACTAATTAGGCACCTATCCATGGACAAAAGTGCCTCTGTGGGAGTTGTGGGACCCAGCACCATATACCAAGCAACCCAGGAGGAGTCTTGCACACCTGTGCATCTGGTAATAGGCAGATAGACCTTGGTGTGGGCTGCAATACTTGCCTCATCCCATCTCAGCCATGGTCAGGGAAGACCTGGAGAATGCTAACTCGGGCAGAAACCCATCAATAAGAAAGAGTTCGTAGAAATCCAACCTTTCAAAGGAGATATTACAGCACACTATTGGAGGAAATAAATAAATACACATGCACACACACACACACACACACACACACACACACACACACACTTAGGATGCATTGGAGATGGTAAGAGGAACTTTGCCAGTGGGCACTATCTACAAGGTGACATTGTATGGAACAGCATTAGCTGGTGGTAACCTTGTTTTTTATTTTTTTCTTCTCTGAATTACTAAAGGAAAAGGAGACCCAAAGGGAGGGATGATGGCTGAGTTTCCTCTTAGAAAAGAGTGCTCAACAATCTGGAACTCTGTGTGTGTTTGTGTAGGTGATATGCACCAAACTTAGCAGTCTTGCTGATGTTATGTTGCAAACAAACCTATCTTCTCCTTTGTGTAGATAAATATAGGGTAGGGTGGTGTGATTGTTTCTCAGAGACAGGTAAATGCAACACAAAATTGGGTTCATTTCCTAGGGCCAGCAATTTCCTACATTGTGCCGTTAACAAGTAGGCTGGAAAGGTTGTTATTATAATACCCTGTTTGGCCCTGCTATCCTTATGGGACTTCAGGTCTGTCTGACAATCATGATTTCCAGGTTTCTTTCATCTTCTGTTGCCCTGGTCAGACCCTGAATGGCTTCTGAAACCCCACAAACTCTGCCTTTAGGGGAATTGGCAACTCTATTTTGGAGCAGCAGGATAGATTTTGGCAGCTCAGTGTGTCCCTGGAAGTCCCCACCTGTGGCCCATTTTATGTATACAAGGCCCAGATACAGGCCAATTCCAGGGAGCCTGGCTGCCAAAGCTCACTCGCACCTGCCCTCAGCCTCTAAGACCTCCCAGCCTGTGTGAATAGCACCCCTCCCAACCCCACCAGCAGTCTCTCTTCCAACACTCCTGATGTGAAGTAGGGAAGGTTATTGGAGCCAGATCCCTTAAGGCCCTTTGTTGGGAAGACACACAGGGCCTCTCTGGGTCAGGTCTCCTGTGTATCTCTCCTCAGAAGACTCCCTGGCCCAGCCAGGACGATAAGGCAAAGGAGTTCTGGAGAGATCTGGCGTTAGGAGAATAGACTTCCTATCTTCACTTTTTTCCTATTCCCAACCTATCACTACACGTGTAGTATCTAAATCTTGATTCCTCCAGGAATCTTCTTACAAGGTGGATTTTTCAATGACTCATCATCTTTTCAATTTCAAACAGCAACTCATAGATTTGATAAATTCAATTTGGAGTTGTTTTGACTAAATCCTTAATTTCTGATTCTTTCATCCATCAAAACCCAAAGTGAGAATATGATCAGTAAATTTTTCACTGTGTCTCCATCAATCTCATTGACTATAATTTCTGGTTGCCTCACTGATCCTTTTCTTGTATAGTCTGATATATGGTATTTGTAACTTCTGGTTGTAAGAAAGTTCAAATGGAAATCAACATTTTCCCATGGGCATTTCTTTTAATTCATCAATCTAATTAGACCATGTTTTCTTCCCAAAGGTGATACCATTAAAATGTGGTAATATTTAAAAGTAGAATTCCCATTCTCCTGTTTTCTACAATATATCTGGACCAAGAAGGAAAAACATTCTCTCTTCTTCTCACTCTGTCACTTTTCTGGTCATTATTTTCCACTCTCAGTCAACAATTCTTCCTTGAGTGTTGTCATGTGGATCATATTTGATTCCATATTACTAAAATAGATAACAAACATATTTCTTAGGAAATTTTGCATGTAATTTAGTCCTTTTTGAAACCACCATTTCCAAAGTGAATTTCTCTATCAGACTTCAATGTGTGCTATAGTTCATTTTCTTTTCTATGAGATCTCTCTATATTTTTCATAATGAAATCAGGGATACACTGTATTATCTAAACTCTGTTGCTCTCTTCTTTCTGTTCTCTTTAAAAGACTACTTGTCACTTTCTTAAAGGATAAATATACACACACACACACATATATATATATATACATATATATATAATACACTTACCTGACAATTCTCCTTTTGATCATTGGTTGCACTTCAAAATCTGGCAAGGATTTTAATTTCTCCATCAAGAGTCCATTTCAAACATCAGCAATTAAATAAGTAACCAGGGATCCCATATTCTATAGAAACAGATCTAGGGTCTGTGATTTTTGGCAACACAACCAGAGGTTATGGTAATTTTTTTTCCCTCATGCACAGCATTTTGCTTTTCTATAGAAATACCACTTTATAAGTTTCTTGGAATTTATCTCATATAACTTGGGATTACATTTTTATGTCATTTTCTCCACACCGCTTCAGCTCTTTTTTGCCTTCCTTCCAGGCACCAAGAATATAATAGGGCCCTTAATACTATTAACTGAATGAATAAAAGAATAAACTGTCCATGCCTTCAATAGGCAACTGCAATCTAGTTGTTCCATCATAAAATTCAATTTTATAAATCAAGTCCATTACTTCTTCTGAATGTCCTTTGTTCAAAATGTTCTAATGTTATTATTTCAAGTACATTGCTAGACAATGTACTTGTATTTACTGTTGTCAAACCAGATAAAATTTACTACTCTGATAAGAAAATATTAATCTTCAATGTGAAACATAAGTGAGGAGAGGAGTGACACTTTATTGTCTATTCAAAATTAAAAATTTAATGTTCGTATGTGTGATGATTTCAAAATACCAAATACAGTGAAATTGAGTGGTTACATGGATAATTCAAAACAGCTGCTAATACAAAGGAAAAATAAATATAGAATCACTTTCAATACTAAAATCTGTATTACTCAGAGTTCAATGTAACTGGTTTGAGGAGCCAGGAGGAGATATATTTTAAGAGATTTATTGCAATAAAGTGGCTTATGTGGTTATGGAGCTATCTAAAATCCACAGGGCAGACCAACAAGAAGATCAGGCTGGATCTCTTGGGCATGACCTGAAGCTACTATATATTAGCAGCATTTTTCCTTATTCAGGAAATTTTCAGCTCTTCCTTTAAAATTTTTCAACTGACTGAATCAGATTCATTCATATTATTCAGGTTCATGTTCCTTCCTTAAAATCAACTGACATGTATTTTAATCACATCTACAAAATACATTCAGAGCAACACATAGATTAGGGTTTGATTGAATCAGTGGGGACTGTAGCTTAGTCAAGTTGATACATCAAAAGACCATCACATGTATTAAAAAAAAGAGGGTATATTCACTTTAGAGTTTTATCCAACTGTCCTTGATTTAATATGATATGAACTGATGATATTTGACTTATTTTTTTTTCACTTGTATGTACTTCTTTTGGAGATGGAATTACATTTACAAACTTAGATTGGCTTTAAAATATCTTTTGATGATTTAAAGAAATATTTCAGGTGATAGTGTATTTTTATTTTTATTAAGGCCTTATTTCTGTTAACCTGCCAAGCAATGGGGTTTTCACATATAAAAGAATCTTCCCTTGGGAAAGGTAGGAGACAAAGACCATATTGCAACCTAAACTATACTCCTAATAGCATACCAGTGCCTTTTTTACTTCCTAAACAATGCCATGATAGTTTTTTTTGTTTTTGTTTTTGTTTTTAGTATTTCTGTATTGTAACATGTTACTTTACCAAGTCAATACAGTTCTTTAAGACTAAAGTAACAGAAGGAATATACGGGGTAAATTTTGACATGAATGTGAAAGATATCCATTGTACACAATTCTATCATTCAGAAAATAAAGAAAATCTTTATTTTTTTCCAATAGACAATTTGCAGCTTTGAGAGAGAAGTATTTCACTGTCAACAATGAATTAAGAATATGATACCTCAGATATGTAAGTTAGTTGCAAAACAAAAAGCAAATAATACTTTGAAAATGTTCATAGTGTTTGCAATTTGTATTTCTTAAAATCATTAAAATAACATTTTACTTTCAATGATAGGATTCAAAAGAAAAACATAACCACATACCAAAATGTCATAAATACCTTCAAAAGTAAAATATTTAACTCAAAATAGAGCTAAACATAAAGTAATACATATATATTTGAATTATATATAAACATACACATAAAATGTACATATATATGCATATGCATATAGTATGTATATTACATATGTGTATATTACACAGAAACATATTAAGGAAGGTTATATTCAATATGAAGATGGAACTTACTTGAAAGACATTATTTTTACATTTCAAATTAAATGTATATTGGAATTTCATAGAATTAGAGAAAAAATGTCAGCCAATTAGTTAATCAGTCAATAGAAGAAAGAAATACAATAGAAGAAAGAAAAATTGAAATCCATTATTTAGACCAATAAAGGAAAAGTAAATATCAAGTAGAGAATCATAGAAAAATAAATGGAGAGTTTTAAGGAAAATGTCAAAATATTCAAAAATAATGATAATTCAGTTCTCAAAAAGAACATTTGGTTTACTTAAAATGTATTAATAACACATTACATAATAATTTCATTACAAAGAAATGATCATATAATGATTAAAAAAGACCAAAATATGTCCCCCTAAAGCAAATGCTGAACTTGAATATGAACAAATGCTATCTCAACTTTTATCCCATGGGGTAAAAACATAGGGAAAAATGGTATGTCAATCTTAAACTTTTCTCTCCATCTCTAAGGGTGGTTGTATAGCTCTAATGCTAGAGCTATGAGTCTGGAGATTTCTATTCTGTTAAATTGCTAAACACTGTAGAGATGGCCAGAAATGGTAGTCTTATAACGAGCAATAGTTAGAATGGATATAGTCCAACACATTTCAATTAGCAGGTCCATTTGTGATATTTACTCTTGATTTAATTAGATACTTATTGAGTGTCTGCTTACCTTCCAGGTATAGCACCTAGTTTGGGAACATGTAGATGAACCAAATTCACTTCTAGATTTTTAATTGCTCAGGACTAGTGAAGGAAAAGTCCACTCTCCACATATAAACAGCTAAGTATGTAATGAAAGCACAAATTTGGATATCTTTTGGAAGAATCAGAGAGCTTCTTTTTTTAAAAAAAAAAGAAGCTGGTCTGCTTCTCCCTCTCCCTCTGTGATCTCTCTCACTTTCACTCTCTCAAATAAATAAATAAAATATTTAAAAAAAAGGGGGAGGGTACCTGGGTGGCTCAGTCAGTTAAGCGTCTGTCTTTGGCTCAGGTCATGATCTCAGGGTCCTGGGATCAAGCTCCACATTGGGCTCTCTGCTCAGAGGTGAGTCTGTTTCTCCCTCTCCCTCTGATCTCTCTCGTTTTTGCTCTCTCAAATAAATAAATAAAATCTTAAAAAAAAACAAAAACAGAAGCTGAACTGAACTATGAAGAATAAATAAAATGGGCTAGGTTAGGAGAAGGAAATAACATGTATGGGTGCTGAAGACATGACATGAAAACAGGACTCTACAGCTGAAAAATAGAAGTGGCTTGGTACTGTATATTATTCACTAACTGGCAAAAAATGAGGCTGCATAAGACAGCTATGACCATATAAGGAAAAGCTTCGGGCGCCTGGGTGGCTCAGTTGGTTAAGCAACTGCCTTCAGCTCAGGTCATGATCCTGGAGTCCCGGGATCGAGTCCCACATCAGGCTCCCTGCTCTGCGGGGAGTCTGCTTCTCCCTCTGACCCTCTTCCCTCTCGTGCTCTCTATCTCTCATTCTCTCTCTCTCAAATAAATAATAAAATAAAATCTTTTAAAAAAAAAAAAAGAAAAGCTTCAAAATTATCCTAAAGAACTTGCTGTGTGTGTGTTGGTTTTTAATCTCTATTTTTCAGGAGCATAGAACTGAATTATTCTTTATCTAATTCATGATATTACTTTATCATTGGCCAATGCATGGTTCACCTGCATGTATGAGTGTGTGTGTATGTGTGTGTGTATATGTTTGTGTTTAAGTATATAAATATCTATAAACTGCTGACCAAACATGAAAAACAAAACAATGACAATAATTCATATCCTCTTATGTGATACAACCTTACTCAATTCTCCTATCTCCCACCACCCAAGATAACCATTATCTTAATCTTATCTTTATCATTATCTTTTTTAAAAATTTGGTTTTGTCACATACAAGGCATTTCTATTAAGTGTATAGTCTAGGATATATTGACTTTATGAAAATGGTATCATACTTTATGCAGCCCTTGGGGTTTTTAAACAAAATGTATTAGTAGAATTCATCCATATTATCAAGATTAGCTAGAGATCATTTACTGTGAACACTGTAAAATATTCCATTGTTTGAATATCCCAGACTTTATTTATCCATTTGCCTGTTGATGGGCACATTTTTGCTATACTGAACAGTGCTGCTATTAATGTCCTTGTATCCTAGAATATATATGTATTGTTTTCCTTTTGTATATACTAGAAGAGAAATTCATGGATAGTAAAGGGGGGTGGGAAATGTTAAAATTTACAGGATTATGTCAAATTATATTTTGAAATGTACAAAATGGACATATACAATATCTGCAAAGTTCCAACAACAATTCATAAGAGATTGTGATGAATCATGCTCTTTCAAGTACATGGTATTGACATACTTGATTTTTGCTACTTGAAAATGTGTAACATTGAATCTCATTCTGTTTTCAATTTACATTTATCTGATCACAAATATGATTGAATACCCCTTCATATTTTCACTAACCGTATATGTTACCTATTCTGTAAAGTACTTTCTCATGTACTTTTTAAATTTTTATATTAGGTTGTTTGTCATTTTCATACAGATTTGTAGGAGTTCTTTATATTTTTTTATTGGTTGACTGTATTGCAAATATCTTCCTCTAGTTTGTAACTTGTATTTTCAATTTCTGTAAAGTGGCTTTTGATTTAGAGGCTTTTTCATTTTAATGCAATCCCATTTGTCACTCTTTGCTTTATAAATGGCAATTTTTGCTTTATTTAAGACATAATTTACTATCCCAAGCTCAGAAATAGAATGAATTGACTTTGTATCAAATTTTTAAATAATACTTCTTATTTCATATGGATTTTACTTGATAATGGCGTGAGAAAGGAATCCAACTTAATTTATTTCATATTAATAATTATTTTTCTGCTTTATTTAATTTTTTCCCATTTTCCTCACTGATCTTCCAAGCTAATTCATCATGTTTCAGAGATATAAAAGTTGTCTCTGTCTGGCTCTCTATTCTCTTTGGTAAGTAGAATTATTCAATCTTATGTTATGCATATATTATATTCTACTTACAAACTATACTAATTACTGTATTTTCACAAATCTAGATATCCTATAATGCAATTCCTTGCTCCTTACTATTCAGACATATCTTATTCTTGTCCTATTCCTCTTTCATATAAATGTTTGAAATATTATATCAAGTGTTATAAAAACTCTGTTACTATTTTAATTTAAATTGAGTTGAAATAGAAAATTTATAAAATAATTAACTGCAATGTTTATTATCTTATTCATAGATGTAGAATTTTTCCTCATTATTTTTATTAATTTTCCCCAAATGTTAAATAATTCTTTACATAGAATCATTGAGAATCTCTTGTTGTATGTATTTTGAAATAATTTATATGCTTTGGTATTATTTTAAATGGTATTTTTATTAGTTCATTTCAGAGGTATAGATTTGCAATTGACATTTTGTATGCATTATAAATTCAGCCATATTTGAACTTTTCTATTATTTATAATCATTTTGTTTATCATAAAAATGAATACTATAAGTCTTTTTGCAAATAATATTTTAATATCCTCCTAGCCAATGTTTTTGTTTTTTTAAAAAATTTTTTACTGCATAGGTCCCTCAATAGGAGATGAAAAAGAAGCGATTATATTGTCATTCTTAGCTTTTTACTCATGTTAGTGGGAATAAATATGATCATATCATATTTAGGATGATACCACACTAAAAAGTGACTTTTTATTCCTTTACTGAAATAGGGTTTTTTAATGAATTGATACTTCATTTTGTCAAATATATGTTTATTAAAATTATCTTTTTTTCATAATCTCTTTATGTGTAAATTTCATTGTAATTTATTTATTTTTTTAAATTTTTATTGTTATGTTAATCACCATACATTACATCATTAGTTTTTGATGTAGTGTTCCATGATTCATTGTTTGCGCATAACACCCAGTGCTCCATCCAATCCAATACGTGCCCTCTTTAATACCCATCACCAGGCTAACCCATCCCCCCACCCCCCTTCATTGTAATTTAAATAATAAACCATTCTTCTCGTCCTGAGATAAACCTAACAGAATCAAATTTTCATTTTTTTCTACATTTTTATATAATGTTGGAGTCAGTTTGCTACAATTTTGAGAATCTTCTGGCGTTAAATGACCTTGAATTATTTCTGCTTTTATAATAACTTTTTTTTCCTATTCTTTCTTGTTTGATAACAGGACTGTGCTGCTGACTGCCCAACCTAGGAAAATGGCATGTCTATCTAATTATTCAAGACTTTTATAATCCCTCTCACCAATGTTTTGTTGTTTTCACTGTAAGGATCTCACAGATACTGTGTTAAGTGTATCCCTAAGTTTTCATGATGTTGCTGCTCTTTCAAGTACTATTTTAAAATTTTAACTTCAATTTGTTAATTGTTAATGTACAAAAAAATAAATGAATTTTTGAATATTGACACTGAATCCTGCAAACTTAATAGCAATAGATTTTTTTTTTTTTTTTTTGGCTGGGTACAGTATACTTTATTGATGGTACATGACAAGGTAGGGCTCCCCAAGCCCCTCCCCTTCTTCAGGGGGTCTGGGATGGAAACGGTGGAGGTCGGGAGATTCTCAGTGTTTTGCGGGGTAAGTTGGGGCAGGGACTCCCCAGCAGCTGAGGGCCTCTCTCTTCCTCTTGCTCTCGCTGGGGCTGGTGGTCCAGGGGGCTCTTACTCCTTGGAGGCCATGTGGACCATAAGGTCCACCACCCGGTTGCTGTAGCCGAATTCATTGTCATACCAGGAAATGAGCTTGACAAAGTGGTCGTTGAGAGCAATGCCAGCCCCGGCATCGAAGGTGGAGGAGTGGGTGTCACTGTTGAAGTCGCAGGAGACGACCTGGTCCTCAGTGTACCCCAGGATGCCCTTGAGGGGGCCCTCTGACGCCTGCTTCACCACCTTCTTGATGTCGTCATATTTGGCAGCTTTCTCCAGGCGGCAGGTCAGATCCACGACAGACACGTTGGAGGTGGGGACACGGAAGGCCATGCCAGTGAGCTTCCCGTTCAGCTCAGGGATGACCTTGCCCACAGCCTTGGCAGCACCAGTGGAAGCAGGGATGATGTTCTGGGCAGCCCCTCGGCCGTCGCGCCACAGCTTCCCAGAGGGACCGTCCACGGTCTTCTGGGTGGCAGTGATGGCATGGACGGTGGTCATGAGTCCCTCCACGATGCCGAAGTTGTCATGGATGACCTTGGCCAGAGGAGCCAAGCAGTTGGTGGTGCAGGAGGCATTGCTGACAATCTTGAGGGAGTTGTCATACTTCTCGTGGTTCACACCCATCACGAACATGGGGGCGTCGGCAGAGGGAGCAGAGATGATGACCCTCTTGGCCCCGCCCTTCAAGTGGGCCCCAGCCTTCTCCATGGTGGTGAAGACCCCAGTGGACTCCACAACATACTCAGCACCAGCATCACCCCACTTGATGTTGGCGGGATCTCGCTCCTGGAAGATGGAGATGGACTTTCCATTGATGACAAGCTTCCCGTTCTCAGCCTTGACTGTACCGTGGAATTTGCCATGGGTGGAATCATACTGGAACATGTAGACCATGTAGTTGAGGTCAATGAAGGGATCATTGATGGCGACAATATCCACTTTGCCAGAGTTAAAAGCAGCCCTGGTGACCAGGCGCCCGATACGGCCAAATCTGTTCACTCCGACCTTCACCATCGTGTCTCAGGGACGCGGCTGGCACTGCACCAGAATTCGCGGCTGTCTGTCGAACGGGGAGGAGGAGAGAGCAATAGCAATAGATTTTTAATGCTATATTCTTTGGAATTTACTTTGAAATTATCTACAAATATAGTGTCATGTTATGTACCATTCATTCTTTAGTAGGATGTTCTTTAAACTCCATGTATTTGTGGTTTTTCCAAATTTTTCTTGTGGTTGAATTCAAGTTTCATAGCATTTTGGTCTGAAAATATGCATGGTATGATCTCAGTCTTTTTGTTCTTGTGGAGTCCTGATTTGTGACCTCGTATATAATCTCTTCTGGAGAATGTCCCATGTGCACTTGAAAAGAATGTGTATTCTGCTGCTTTAGGATGGAATGGTTCCTAATATATCTGTTGAATCAATCTAGTCCAGTGTGTCATACACTTTCCAGGGCCTGGTGCCTCAGGAAATGTCTCTGGTGTATGCTGTGTGCATTCTGGTGCTCTATTTTGGCTGTTCTTTCCCTTAGGTCAATCCTTTGCACTTTTTCCTGGCCTGCAGTGCGGAGTGTTTGGAATCTTGGCTATAGTGTGGCGAATTTTAAGTAGGTGTGCTCTGGTCTGCTTGTTAAAAGAGACCTGATGCTACTTCCACTAGAACTGAAGCTTTGCAGAACTCTATGGTCAGTAGACATGGTGTGTGCACGAGTTTGTGCTGGTCTTCTGGGGGCAGGTCCCATCGTACTGGTTCTCAGGCACACTTGCCAGAGAAAAGCAGCACAAGCAGAGTACAGGGGGGCAGGGCTTGGTGTCTGCAGTTGAAGCCACCACTGTTGGCACTGTGCTATTTACTATAGTTAGTTTATGCTAAGGAGTGGAGAAGGAAAATGGTGCCAGCCATCTCCCTAGTCCCTGGAGAGGGGAGTTTGGGCCTGCCACTGTCCAGGAAGCCCTCCCCTAAGAGCAAAGAGTCTCCCTTTGTGTGTCCCAGGCATCCCTCAGATTGTTGCTTTCATGCTGTCTGTGTCCCAGTCATCTGCCCACCTGACAGCACAGTGGCAGCTTGGGTTCTATCCCAGGCAGGCTGGCTGAGTTTTGAAGCTCCAAACTTTAGGGACCTGGAGAGGTGGGGACCCACACTCGTCCCCTGGGGGAGGGTTTCATAGTGCTGGGAATGATGTGGGTTTGTCCCAGAAGGGCAGTCACACCAAAGTGCAGGGGCGTGGAGTTTGGAGTAAAGCAGAGCAAAAAGCCAGTGTCCAGGTTAGCTGACCTCAGCAGGTATCTCTGTGCCTATGCTGAGGAGTGGGGGAGGGAAAAGGTGCCCGCTGGCTCTTTCATCCCGAGTGAGGCAATGCCACCTCCCCCAGATGCATTCCAAGATGGGGAAACCATTTCTCGCAGTGTGCCCCAGGGGAGCCTCAGATTGCTCCATCTGCTTCTGGGCTCTCATTTTCCCAGTCAATGGCCTTGGGGAAGTGTTTTCCTTGTGCAATCCCCTGTGTGCTCTTCTCTCTCTCTCTCTCAACTTTTTCTGTGACCAGGGCTCCCTCCCTTCTGCCGTACCCAGGATGCTGTTTCTCCCCAAACCACATCACAGCACTTCTTACCTTCTATGATGTGGCCTCTTCTTGCCCTCTAGTTGTGTAGTTATTTTTTTTTTTTCCTGTCAGTTCTCAGATCAATTTTGTGGGTATTCAGAATGATTTGATATTTATCTAGCTGTTTTTGAGGGACAAGGCAAACTTAGGGTCTTCCTACTACTCCACCATCTTAGTTCCTCAACCATCCTGGTTTTTTAAATCTAATGTTGACCATAAGCTCTGGGAGCAGATATTTTTCTCTCGTTTTTGATCTCAGAAATAAATCACTTCGTATTTCAGCAAAATGTGTAATGCAAGCTATAAGAACTTTACCTGCTTGAGGAAGTTTCCTTCTATTCTTGCTGTATTTAAAAGTTTATTTTCTAAACGTAGCTTATGAAAAAAGGGTGCTAGATTTTTTTAAGTACTATTTCTGAATGTACTGAGATGGTCATATGACTTTACTCTCTTTTATTCTGTAATTATTATGGATTGTATTGATGGACTTTCAAAAGTTAAATCTTAACTTATTTTCTTATTTACATTTTCTTAGGGATATTTGGAATATCTTCATTTGGCATGATGATAATTTGAGCTTTATAAAACAAGTTAAAATACTTCCTTTTTCTCTATTATTCTAAAAGAGTTTGTATGAGAATGGTATTATTTTTTCCTCAAATATTTTATAGAATTTACTATCATAGCCATCTGGGCCCAGAATTCTCTTTGTGGAGAGATTTTATTACAAATATAATTTTTTCAAGACAGCTGTTCACAGTTCTCATTTCTTTTTAAATCAGTTTTGGTTTTTGTTTCTTTCAAGGAGTCCATCCGTATGAATTGTCAAATTTGTTGGAATAAAGTTGTTCATAATATTTTCTTTGATTTTATTAAAGTATATGGGCCCATTGTGATATTTTCACTCTCATTATTGGTATTGCTTATTTGTATCTTGTTTGTTTTTATCTTGATCAGACTAATACCTTATCAGTTTTATTAATTAAAAAAAAAAAACTTTTCAGGGGCACCTGGGTGGCTCAGTCCTTGAGCGTCAGCCTTGGACTCCGGTCATGATCCCAGGGTCCTGGGATGGAGCCCCGCATCCAGCTCCGTGCTCAGTGGGGAGCCTGTTTCTCCCTCTTCCCCTCCCCCTGTTTGTGTTTTCTCTCTCTCTCTCTCTCACCCTCTCTCAAATAAATAAATAAAAATCTTTAAAAAACCTTTTCGGATCATTGATATTTTTCTTGTTTAGCTGTCCATTTTCTACATCATGTATAGGTACTAATATCTTAATTATTTTTTCAAAAATCTTTAGGGATAATTTGCTTTCTTTTTCTACTCTAAAAGGTAGATGCTATGATTCTTGATAGTCCTCTCTTCTCTAACATAAGAATTTAAAAGTATAAATTTCCCTTTGAACACATATAGTTGTATCCCAGAAATTTTGATATATTATGTTATTTTTATTCAATTCAAAATATTTTCTACTTTTCACTATAGATTTCCTTTGTTCCATGAGAAGTGTGTTGTTTAATGTCCAAATGTATGAGGATTTGTCAGGTAAATTTATGTTGCTGATTTCTAATTAATTCCCTTGTGATTAGAAAGCATATTCTGTATTCTTTTAATTTATTGAGACTTTTATTGAATAATGGCTCAACATATGTTCTATGAGAGTGAAAATACTATGGACAATATTAAAAATGTATATTCTGTTGTTTTGTGTGAAATTTTCATTAAATATCTAGTAATTCAAGTTAATTGACAAAATTGTTTAAATCTTCTATATACTTAAGTTTTTTACCTACTTGTCCTACCAATTAGTGAGAGAGGAGTATTGAAATACTCAATTGTAATTGCCAATTTCCCTATTTCTTTTTTCAAATTTGTTGGTTTTGCTTCATGTATGTTGAACTCTGTTATTTAGTGCAATGTTTTTAGGATGGCTATTTCTCCTTAATAAATGAACACCTTTATTGTTATAAATATCCTTCTTTATCTCTGGCAATATTTTTTTTCCTGAATACACATTACCTGATACTACTATAGCCTTTTCATCCTTGTTTTTACCCCTCTGTGATAAATAATATTCTTTGCTTTATTTTTAAGCAATTTATATATTTATATTTAAAGTGTGTTTCTTATAAACAGCATAAAGTGGATAATTGTTTTATTTATCTAGTCTGGCAAATTCTGTTTTAGTTGGATTGTTTTGGACAATTTAGTTTTAATGTAATATTGAATACAGCTTTATTTAAATCTAACATTTTGCCTTTTGTTTTTTGCATTCCCACGTTTTTTTTTTAATTTTCTTCTCCATTTTTATTAATTATCAATTCTTATGACTGTTTCGTCTCTATTATTAACCATTAACTATACTTTATTTTAATTTTTACTTCTTATTCTGTGACATATAATATTCATCTTTAACTTATCACAGTCTACCACAAATTATATCACCTTACCTCTGATATAAAATTCTTGTAGCAGTATACTTCCACATACCTACCCTTCTTTGTGCTATTGTTGGCATGCAATTTAAGTCTACAAATGTTATAAACTGCATAGTACTTTATTGGTGGTTTCTAATTTGTGCTCTAAGCAATTATATTTCATGTTTCTGAAGCTCTTTTCTACTTAATTCTCTCTTTCCTGAACTGTGATCCAAACCTTTCTCTCTGAACCTTTGATCTCCATATCCTAAACTCAGTGAGGCCCCCATGCCTTGTTTGGGTTCCCCCTCATCCCTCATCTTTGGTTTAGAAATTACCTCTGGCAAAGATTGACAGTAACTGTGGGGGGATCTCCTAGATATTTTATCCTTTATAAGGATCACAATCCTGCACTGATTCTTTTCCAGTCTCAAAAAACAGACATTTTATATATTTAGTCCAGTTTTGTAATTGTTTATGGTGAATGGTTAAATCCATTCCTTATATCATTATGAACAAAAGTTAAACTTCATGATGGCTGTTTTAAACTACAGTGATAAACTTGACAGAAGATTGAACGGTAAGTAGAAATACATGTTGATAAATACTAAATATATGGAGGCAATGTGATTTTTAAATTCCAAAAGAAAAATGTATTATTGTTTAGTGTCTGTGTCTTGTATAGGTACTATGTCCTACATTAAAAACAGCTTTTAATGATGTTCATGGAAAGGCAGGATGACACCTGGTCCAACAAAACAAGAAGGATGCTCTTGGTAAACACTATATACACTCATGTAGGTCCTAGGTCAACCACTGAGGAAGGCTCTGAAATCAGCTTACTGAATAACAAGGACAGTCTTGGTTATCTGCATTGCCTGTAGAACAGCAGAATGTGTCTTAAGCTACTCCAAAACAAAATATATTTTATTTCCAAAAAAAATACAAATGTCATGTTAAACTTTAATCGTATATTAGTTTACTTGAATATTATACATCTATAGTGCTAGAATAGAAGATCTCTTTAGACCTTTTTGTATTTTTTTTAATTTTACCTGCCATAAATAATCATTACATATATAAATGTCTAATACATAGTAAGTACTTAATGTATATTTTAAATATAGGAAAGTGAAACATCAGGAATAATTTGACATGGCTAAATCTGGCCTTGACTGAAAAATTTCCTAGTTGAAAGCAACCCTGCTTTATGATCTATGTATCTAAAATATAGATACACACAGAAAATATGTTGATAATTATAAATGAAAATTTTAAATAATCATAACATTATGATGGGATCAGTCACAGAATTTTTGAGCATATATAAACTTACAACACTCAATTTATATTTGCTCAAATCATTGCTTTTCAACCCTCAACATAACCACATGAAATTCTCTATTCCAAGAAAATTATTGTAATCAGATTGCATCATTAAGTTTGATGGAATATGAAAGGCAATTTTCATTCAGTACTTTTCTCCTGCACCTACTCCAGGTAAGGAAGGAAGGAAGGAAGGAAGGAAGGAAGAAAGGAAGAAAGGAAAGAAAGAAGAAAAAGAAAGAAAGGAAGGAAGGAAGGAAGGAAGGAAGGAAGGAAGGAAGGAAGGAAGGAAGGAAGGAAGAAAGGAAGAAAGAAAGAAAAGAAAACCTGGGACAATTAGCAAATCAAACTCATGGATGAATTCAGTTCAATCACTCTTTTTAATAGTATGGAATGATTTCATGCTACATCTTTTTCATGAAAGAGATAACAGAAAAGAAAATTGAACATGACAATTCCACTTTTATGGCAATTACTAAGTGAGAAAAATGTTTCATGTAAAAATTCTTATTTTTCTTATTGGAAATGGGAGTCTGAGGTTCTCATGTTGGTTCCTTTTCTGAAATTACACTTTGGGTCATCTCCAAGATAAGATCAAACAATCTTATAAATTAATTCCTTTTGCCAATACTTGTGACTTGAAATACTGTGTAAAATGATTTCTTTAATATAATATATTTAGAAAACTAGATTCTATCAGTACAAATGCAATTATTGGTATTGAGAGGAAAAAAGCAAACCAAATCAACAAGCAAACTTCTCTTCTATTAGGAATTAAGTAAAAAATATACCTGTATTTTCCTTAACCTGTTTATTTCAGTCATGTTAGTTATATAAAAGTAAAAGGTTAAGAATGTTTAAGATGGTATTAAATTCACATGATAATATAGTAAGGGTACACGAATAAACGTACTGCATTTTATCAAGATTCTTTATAGATTCAGCTTCTAAAATATTTGAAATAGATTATATAATGAGGCACAAAGAAGAAAGTCAAAAGATTTATATTTGTCTCGGTCACTTTAGGTTTAAAAGGCTTAATTTCCTCAAAAGTAAAATAAGGATAAAATATCTATTTACTGAATACATATTTAGATACTTGTAATTTTAAAATTAGATTACATTCATGAAAGTGCTTTAGTGGTTTGAAAAAAATATATGTAACATTTAACATAAGGTATTATTAGTAAAGTCTATAACACAAATACAAAATCTCTGAAAAATTTTTGTTCAAATTAGAAGAAAAACATTTTAATATTTGAAATCAGTCTCATATTTTACTGGACTTTTAAAACTTTAACTGCTATTCATGGTAATTCTCTATATTTTGCTACTTTCCTTTAAATGTTCTCTGTTAGCAATGAAAAATTAGTATTATTTTCTCGGGAATATTTAATAAATAGGAATTATTTTCTTGGGAAAGACTGGTTTTCTCTAATGTATGTCTTTCTAGAAATACATGAAAAAGTACTAATCCTTAGGTTTCTATAAAATTGTCATTACTAAACTTACACATAAAATTAATCATAGTTTGAAGACCTCTCTGCATTTTACCAAGTTTCATAAAATATTACCATATATCTAACAAGAAGATCTAAAAGTATTACCAGAATAAGTTAACTTTGATATTGGCATACTTCCTAGTGTTTCCCCCTATTTTGATGAATGGTTTTTGAGATATATATAAATATATCTCCTATATAGAAGTGCATATTTGATGTAAATGTTATATAGTTGATAAATATATGTGGTGTGTATATATATTATATATGTAATATGTAGTATGTATAACATATATATTATATATGCCAACTCAGTGATTTATTATATTTTGTTGTTTTATTTTTTTCATTTTATATCAAACATTTTATGTGCCAGGTGCTTGAGTCAGGAGGATCCCTCTAAGTTTCTGACCTGTCATATTCCCTGATTTGTAAATCAGGGTTTTTATGGGACTGGCTTATTATCAAATGGCAATGGCCACTTCTTTGGAGGGGAATCCCCTGAACACTATTAAAAGTCTCGTTATTTCCTTACCCTCCCTATCTCATAATACTAGTTTATTTTTTTCACACATTTATTTGTCTGTTTGTTTACTTGCTGAATGTCTTTTGCCATTACAAAGTGAACCCAATTATGGAAGTAATTTGTATATGTTATTTTTTCTCCATCACCAGAACTTATTTTTTTATTTTATTATATGGCACATAAAAATAATTTTTTGAAAGGGTGAATAAACAAATCAGATCATCACCTAAGATAGGAAATTTAAAAATATACTCCATATTAAAAAAAAAAATAGTTCACCACTAAATGTGGTCACTTTGTCCTAGGGCTACCAAGTTATAGGTTATATGGGTTACAGGTTATATATCTTTTCTTCTGCTTATATGTAAGGAATAAGAGATATAAACAATTCATAAAAAAAGCTGAAGATGAAATTTTAAAACAAAATAAAATAAAAAAATGAGTTTTTCCATGAATATCTAAAAAAATGTTAGTGTGACTGATAAAATGATAAGTCTGATAAAATGATAAGCTGGTATAAGATTCAGTCTTTATGTTCAGAAGCAAGTGAGGGCAGTGGAATGTAATCACATCAGGAAGTACTATAATTTGTTCTTAAATTATTTTAAAGGATAATAAGAATCACCTTATAAATTGTAAAAAAAGCCCTGTAAAAGGGCTCGATGTAAAGCTTTATTACTTAAGATTGATCATTTATCACCTAATCAAAATTGGATAGCAATAACCCAGGAGGGATAGAACTAATTATAGTATTTTATAAACATCTTATGAGTAAGTAACTTGATCACCAAAATTAAATCTACTTGTAAAAGGAAACTGATAAACCAGGTTAGCAGTATTATGTCATTTTGTTCAGTTACATAAATTCTTCCCTGATAGACAAATAAAATTCTCATGCCAAAAGGTACAGTACATTATTATTATTCTATGTTATATTTTGCTTACCTATAGAATTGTAACACAGCCCTTGGCAAAACAATGAAAAGGGTGAAATTTCTCATTGACCTATTCTCAACTTCCATTTGAATGACTTTCTTATTTTCTGCTCACTATGTAAACAAATAGGCATAACTATTTTCCAGAAAAACCATTATTTACAAAAAGAAATCACTGCCCAAGTTTTACTATCCTCGCTTTAGCATCTACATATAATTTATAAGAATGAAAAATAGAATTCGATCTGGTTGTTTTCTATTTTTTTTTAACTTTTGTAGACATTGTTAACATAAACATCCTTCTAGATGAACCTTTGCTTTTATGTAATTATTAAGTGCAGGTATGTATTTAGAATTAAGATAGCTGGATCAAATTGTACATGCCTTTGAAAAATATAAAATACTGCTCTCCTTAAAGATAGATTTATACCATTATATATAGATATATATAGATATATATATTACTATTTGTAGTATATATGTAAAGTGCTACCAGTATTCTGCACTCTATTATATATATGAGTAGAGAACACTGATGTGTGTGTGAGCATGCGCACGTGTGTGCGTGTGCACGTGCACGTGTGTGTGTGTGTGTAATTACACATATATAATGGGGTGGAGAACACTGGTAGCGCTTTACAACTTTGCAATACGTTATTTGGATAGACATTTTCTTGTCATAAACAGAGAAGTTATTTTTTTGTTTTCTTTATATTTTACCTGGATGGCGGGGATTTTTTTTTTTTTGAAGGTTTCAAATGTACTTTATTTCTTCAATTATGCCATATTTTAATGGGTGCACAGTGCTTTTACTTGGAATCAATTTTGAGTTGGTTTCGAAACATCTCAGCTGGGATGATTGATTGGTGATCTCTCCATTCCTTTGGGGTGACTCTGCCAAGTGGGAACAGATTCCATTCTATTCCAATTTGTGTTCCCATCTGTACCCATACAGCAACACAGAAAGTGACTCCACTAGCTAATACAGCGTTACCATATTTGTCATAGCAATCATGTGTCCATTTCTGGTGTCTCTGTCTTGCCATTGTTTGCTGAATGCTTTGAACTCAGAGACGACTTAGAGCATTTTTGGCCATGGGAAACATCATGAAGCTGAAGTTGTCTTGTTTTTTCACTAATGAATAGATAAATCAGAAAAGTGAGAAAAAAAGTAACCCAATATGTTTCTACATCTAAAGAGAAGCTGAAATTCCTAGTATCTGTGTACTTATTTGACTTTACATATGGATTACTCTATTGTATGCACTATCCCATAAGACCTTTAAGTGTTTATGGAACTGTTATAGGTAAGGTCTCATTTTATGTACTACACTTTCAGTAGGAGATGCCACACTCCCTATAATATTGTTAGTTACTGAAATAAATTAACTGAACCCTTCAGTCTTGTCATTATCTGGTGATTTCTGCTTTTCTGTAACACTAGCCTCAATGTCCTGCCCTGAATTAGAAGCTACAGACTAGATATTCTAGAAGAAAAATCAAGAGATATCATTTTAAATATGTTATTTTCTGATAAGCCTATAATGAAGGTCCTTTTTCTTTTTTTCTTAATCTGCAACCCTTAATTTTGCAGGTTTCAGTTGAACTTTTATAATGGGCTCAGGTTAGAAAAACCACTGCTGTCCTTTGATAAACTGCATTGGGTTAAATTTTCTTAGCCCTGACTACAACACACTTATTTGCAAACAGTGTCACTGCCAGAGTTTATAAGGATTCTGTTGAAATATTATATATAGATGACCTCATTTGCAAAACTACTCAGAATGGTTGCTGGATGTTTTATAGTTACTTTGTTTTCATGTGGATATAGTTCCCTGCATAGGTCAATATGAATCATCTGTCCTTCAAACCAGGGTATAATTACATAAACTGGGTGTATAAAACCGATGATAGAGCATTATAGTTAAAGATAAATTTTAAAAAGATAAATTGCATTTAATTATTTTAAGGCACCGGTTAAGGAGGACAAAAAGTTTGCATTTTATATATGGAAATACTGTCTGTAAAGTTCTCCCCCAAATTTAAACCTGTATTTGTTCCATACCTTGGAGATTATCTGTCTTTTTTTTTTTAAGGAGATTATCTGTCTTATAAAATATCTATAACAGAATCTATATAAATAAAAAATGGCAAATAGAATATGCTTACTAGAAACGCTCAAGTTTAAATAAATATTCTCCCACTGAAACTGAGTCATTCTTATAATAATGATAATGATGAGAATTTGCCTGGAAAATATATATTAATAAAGCAAAAAGTTTAAAGAATAATGTCAATTTATGAACAAATATCACGGATAGTTTTGGTTGCCCTGATGTTATATAAATATATAAGCTTAAATCTACAAATATGGAAAATGTAAAAGGAAATTGACTCTAACCCAATTCAATTAATGACATTAGCATAAAACTCATGCACACCTTTCTTTAAAAAGATAAATCTTTAAAATTTACCTGTTTTAAAAAGGGGGCTTTGAGGGGCACTGGGGTGGCTCAGTTAAGCATCCGCCTTTGGCTCAAGTCATAATCCCAGGGTCCTGGGATCAAGCCCTGCATCAGGGCTCCCTGCTCAGTGGGGAGCCTGCTTCTCCCTTTCCCTCTCCCATCTCCCCCCACTTGTGCTCTCTCTCTATCTAAAAATAATAATAATAATATCTTTTAAAAAATGAAAAATGTGCTCCAATCCTAGAAGATGGCTTAACTTTGTTTTCTAATGTGATTAGTTGACCCTACGGGAACTAAATTAGCATTCTTGAAAGAGTGAACAATTCTCTGATATATTTTAATGAGCTTTATAGGTGTTCTTGGAAATTCATTCAACAAAATGTCCATCTTAGGAAGAACCTTTAAAGATCTCTAACCATACTTGCAAGGGATCTAATGATCTTTAACCAGGACTTTTTTTTTTTTTTTTTTTAATGCAGCCTAACAACTGATTATATGCAGTCTTTTTACTTCCACTATATGTTTGCCAAAAAGGGATCTTTGAATTAGCTTTTACAGGAAGCTTCTTCACTTGAAGCAAATTTGAAATAAAATTTTGATTCATGATCAAAATAAATTAAGACTTGGTTATCTTTTATTATCACGTATTTCACTTTTATTGAAAATTAAGTATCTAAATCTTTTGCCTGTATATGTTTTACAATATTATTTCCAAATTGTCATTTTTTTCCTAAACTTTATTTTATGGGTTTTCCCTTTATAACATTTTTATTTCTTTGATTTGCAACAGTTAAAATTGTTAAAGTCATGCAGTCCTTGCTGTGCTTACAAAAACAAAAATAACAACAAAATACTCTTTGTCATCTGAATTGATATGGGCTATTTCTTAAAAAGTAGAGTGAACAAATACGACAACCTTTCTCCACACCTATAGTTCATTAGTGGGTTAAAGGCTTCTCAGATAATAAAAACGACTACAAAGATAACATAATTAAACAAGGTAACGATTTTTTTTACAAGTTGGTGTAAACTACGCTAAAAGTCACGCACCATCAATGTGACTAAAATAAAGATTATTAAAAAAATTAAGAAAGTGATATTCAAAATCAGAATCTTTTTTTTTTTTTTAAGATTTTATTTATTTGACAGAGAAGAGAGCACAAGCCGAGGGAGCGGCAGGCAGGGGAGAGGGAGAAGCAAGATCCCCGCTGAGCAAGAAGTCTGATGCAGGACTCCATCCCAGGACCCTGGGATCATGACCTGAGCCGAAGGTAGACGCTTAACTGACTGAGCCACCCAGGCGCCCTCAAAATCAGAATCTTCGGACTCTCATTTGATCTTTGGGAGTAGAACATTAATTTCAACCCAACTTTAAAGAAAGTAAAAGAGTGGTGACAAAGAGAAAAGGAGAAAGAGAAAAAGAACTATTTTGAAGTGTTTATATACCATGCAAGATAAAAACAAAACAAAACTGTACTGATACAGAATGATAAAAGTATCATAAAATACTAAAAATAAAGGTTTTCCAAATATAAATATTTTACCTTTTAAAAATGTATATCAGATGTAATTGATCATAATTTAATGCTTCTTAGAAATAAGCCTTTATGTTTATGTGGCATTGTGCAAGGAACTTGATTTTCTGATATAGCAGTATTATAGGTAGGGTTACATCTATAAAAAAAATAAATATTTCAAAACACCTGGGTGGCTCAGACGGCTAAGCATCCGCCTGTGGCTTGGGTCATGATCTCAGGGTCCTGGCCCCACGTGGGGCTCCCTGCTCAACAGGGAGCCTGCTTCTCCCTCTCCACCTGCCCCTCCCCTTCTCATGTGTGCTCTCTCAAATAAAAAACAAAAAACTTAAAAATAAATAAATAAATAAATAAATAAATAAATAAATAATTCTACCATGTTGCTCAAAGACTGAGAACTGTTTCCTTTCCTCATATGTCTAACAGTGCTTTCTTCTGTCATGCCCTTTGCTCTCTTCTCTTTCTCTCCTTCCATACTTTTTCAATTTCTCCCTACATTTATCTGTTCTTGCCTTGGCCAAAGACATACTTCATTTTAGGAAGAGCATTTAAAGACCTTTACCAGATTTGCAAGGAATCTGATTATTTGTAAACTTTTTTTTTTTTTTGGTGGTGGTGGTGAAGGGAGGAGGGGTCCCAGCTCAACAGCTGATTGAAATACTTTATTTTTTTAAGATTTTATTTATTTATTTTCGAGAGAGAGAGAGAGAGCAAGCATGAGTGGGAGGGAGGAGGCGGAGGGAGAGGGAGAAGCAGAATCCCCACTGAGCAGGGAACCTGGACTCAATCCCAGGACCCTGGGATCATGATCTGAGCCAAAGGAAGATGCTTAACCTACTGAGCCACTCAGGCTTCCCTGAAATGTCTCTTTTATCAATTATTTTCCTCTCTTTTTCATCATGCATCTTGCTTTTCTTTTTCTTTTTCCTGAAACTGTGTTATTCTTTTCTTATAACAACTACAATTTTGTTCTATTCTTTGAGCTCAAGGGTATGAAGTTTGGAATTTGGAATTTCTGATATTAAGTTATCCTTTACATGATCACTTCATTTATTTTGTTTATGTAGAAAAGCTATTAATTTTCATAGTGTATTATGTTTCCATCCATTATGTAAATCTCTTTCATTAGCTATGTTGTACTTCAATATATTGTCTTACAATTTTTTAGTAATGATAAGATCTACAAATAAAATAATGACTGCCTCTTAAAAGTTATTTGTGAAAGTTCCCTGTGTGCTTCCATCATCTAGACCTTGCATATGAATGCTAAGTAACAATAGAGTAGCAGGCATTCTTGAATTTCTTGAGAAATTAATGATAAAGTCACCTTTTACCCGACCCTAGCATTTCAAAACCAAGAAAAAAAAATCTGCTTTTCCCAGAAGTTTGTCCTTTGGCCTCCATTTAGAGGAAGAAGGGGTCAAGTGAGAGCTTTAGAACAAGACTGCCACATCCATAGTCTCTGTCTCATGTTTAGGTGTTAAGAAAAGACCAGAAAGTCCACCCAATGCTCCAGCCCCAAACTCAAAACCTTCCATCACCATCTGCCTTGAAGACCAATAATAGGAATCTGATGCTTCTTACCTGCTTCTTCATTCACCCAAAAATCAGCTTTCCTCATTTACTCCATTCTAATCACCGTACACCCAGCAAAGTCCCTCTCCCAACCCTTCTCTTTTCCCCGCTTACGAAAACTTTTCTTTCAGTCTTGGAAACCCATGATTAATCACCAGAATAAGAATCAAATGAAGCAACTTATTTCTTAACCTTTACACTCTGAATAAAATCTCACTTTTGCTGGGGTCATTTTATACCATGTAGGTCTTATGGGATGGATATATTCCCTATTCCTCACGTTTACCAGAACAAAAGGTAAATAAGTACTCTAAGTTTCACAAAATGATTATCTGGGGGACTTTAAAAATAATGATGCTGAGGATATGCCCAGACTAAATTCATCAGGATTGTTAGGGATGAGAGGAAACACCAGCATTTATTAGGCTCTATGAGTGATTCCACCGTGTAGATATATTTGAAAATTGCTATCTAGCTTCTTACTGCCATTTGAAATTTATTATCACTCCCCTATCTCTAAAAGCCCCCACTCTTCTTTTAGTTTCATACATTTAGACTGTTACTTGTCCTTTCTATTCAAATCAACTCCTGACCACCAAGGCATTTTTCTTCATTTCTCATAAGGTTTCATCTCCTGGATCACTATAACTGTCTGTAGCCCTATTATTTCTTTATACTCATTAATTTCAATATCTATGTTGATGGCTGTAATAAGGCTTTGTCTTCCCCTTTACTTGAATTTCTCTTCTCTAAAGTTCTTGTCTTTCACTCCACCTCCGCCACCCACTTGCATCGGCATTTCTAGCTTTTAATTAGCAATAACAAAAGTTCCTCCATAATTTTAATTTTAAGTACTGCATTTTTCAACCCCATGCTTTGGTCTTCCCAGTGCTCTTTCTGTGGTATCCCAAACTGAATGGTTTAGTTTTTCCTAAATGATCTCTATTGATCCTAGATTTTATTGTACACCTCAATTACTTCATCACCAGGGACTACATGAAGATAGAGAAAAGAAATGAGTCCAAGACACAAGTCCTGGGTCACTCTAACATTTACAGTAAGGAAGTTGAAGGGATACTAACCAAAAGAGAAAGAGACAAAGGTGGAGAAGGGGTGGGGGAGAGATTGAGAGAATGAACATCCAGTGAAAAGCCCAAGGTAAGTCAAGTAAGGAAAATATATGATGGACGAGAAAGTGATTATTCCATCAATAGCTGCTGATAGGTAAGCAAGGTGAAGACTTAGAACTAAACATTGGGTTTGGAAATGTGACAGTAAATGTCTGTGAAAAATGCTTATGTAAACCTGTGATTGGAATGAATCTATTAATGAATATGGGGGAAGAATTTGGAGACAGTGAATATAGATAACTCACTTGAGATTGTCTGAAGATCTTTTTATGTTGATGAGAATGACATGTCGGGGAGCAAGAATTCCTATCTCCTCAAAGGTCCTTCTGGATGGACTAAGGATCAAACTGACGTGAGACAGATTAACAGAAGCAAATCAAATTTAATAGGCATGCATATGGGGCATCCATACAGACATGGAAACTACAAAGATAGCAAGCAAAATGAGGTGTGCATGTCATTCTGAACTAAGGAGAAGGTGGTAGGGGTTTGGGATTTCAGAGGAAAGGAAGACACTTCACTGGGAGATGAGAAGAGCAGGTATTTGGTTTAATTACATTAAACATAAAACATTTAATTATGTTTGCCCTGCCATACAGATCGGTCACTCAGATAAAATTTATCTCTGCTAATAACATCTGTTAATAACTTTGTTATTAACCCTTATTCTGGGAAAGACCCCCCCATTTAGATTCTTCTGTGTGGTTTAAGGAAGAACAAAAGTTCCTCTTGAGCCTGCGGGGCTCGAGTGCCTTCAGCTCAAAATATTCCCTATGCCAAAGTGGCACATTCTGGGGAATGGGGTTGCTGTCTTGAACCCCCTCACTTGGTAGGAGGGGGAATTGCTGGAACAATATCCTTTATTAAGTGAGAGATAAAGAGATTTGCTGATGACCTTAGAGGACACTGGATAATTAGTGACAGTCTCTATCTTATTACATTTTATACCAAATTCATTATCTCTCTTTCTAACTAATTCCTCCTAAATCCCTCCAATGGCTCATAGGGATGTACTTGGAGACATCTCCGAGTCCTCTTTTCCTCACCTTCCAAGTATAATTCATCTACAAGTCATATTAACTCCAATTAAAAATATACTGAGAATAAAACTATTTCTCTCCACCTGCGCTGCTATTACCCTGATCCAGGATATCTCCAACTCTAGCCTGGATTGTGATGGTATTTTAACTAGTCTTTCTGCTTCCCCACATAAATCCTAGTCTCAGCAGAGCAGCCAATGATTCAGTTTAACTATGGGTTACATAATCTTAGTTCTCTGCTCAGAACATTCCGATGCTTTTTTTCTGTCAGCAGAGATGCCGAAAGGCCTTACACTGAACTCTTACCGCCTTTTATAATTTGTCCACAATCCATTTTCTGTGTGTGCTTACTCACCTCCAGTCACACTGACTTTCTTGATGTTTTTTGAATTCACTAGGCAGATTTATACCTGCTTCAGGGTCTTTCTCATATTTTTCTCCTTGTCTAGAAAACCCTTGATGAAAAAATTCTATCTATCATTTTCTTCAAGTCTTTGCCAAAATGTCCCATCCTCAGAAGCCTTTTTGGACTGCCCAATTTCAAATGGTATGCTATACCAGTCATGCCCTTCTATCCTTCACCTTTCTTAATGGCAACTATATCCTTCTAACATAATACTTACTTTAAAGATTTATTTTCTGTTTTCTATCTGCCTCATACCCACTAAGATGTAAGCCCTATTAGGACATAAATTCTATCAGATTACTTTTTTTCACCGCTATAACTTAAGCCTTTAGGTGCAATGCCTGTGTCATATCTTTATAAAGCTAGTTGCTGTAATAAAAATCGTGTCACATGAAAATCATTTTGAAACGGGAAATAACAGTGTCAGTGTCTAACTGGATTCCTGTGTTTGCCAAGTAGGTGCTAAGTATTTAGGGCATAAATATTTATTAAGATGCATGGGCATAACAACATACAACATGAAACTATTAGACATTTATTTTTGGTGTAGGTATTCCACACACACACACACAAATACCATGACACTAAGAAGTCTCTGGGTTATAAGAGCTCTGAAACTTTTATGTTCTATTCTCTTAAACCAGAGAATTAATTGTTAAACAGCCTGGTCAGCCATGGGTTTGGAAGAATTTCTAATTACCTGATCCTGATAGAAATCCCACATTCTTGCTTCTGGCATGTTGTTTTATGTCTCCAGTGAACCTTACACTCTAGGTGCTGTCAGTGCATGAGAAAGATTGGAGAGCTGGGACTTCATCAAGTCAGAGAAAAGGTTGTACAAACACATTTATTCTCTGCTAATAACTGTTTGTGTAATAAACATCAAAGCTTCCTGAAGGTGACGCATGTCCAAATTAGCTTAAATAAGTGTACAGCATCTGATTGAAATCTAATCATCCTTAGGAAAACAACGAAAATATTCCATCCATAAGTAGCAAGCTATCTAAAAAAAAAATCGTAGAATATTACACTTTCTATATCTAGCAATTATAGGAATGGAAGCTTTATGAACTTAGTAGCTGGCATCAGAATTCCTTATAGAAATGGAAAATCTCTATTGGAATACTTTGAGAGCTTAGATTGTTGTGAGCAGTCCACCTCATAAATTAATGATTTTGTATATGGAAATACAAGAATACAGGAGGAGAAAAGGAGAAAAAAAAAGGAGAAAAAAGAGAGAAAAGGGAAATTGAGTATATGAAATGCGGCAAAGGACAAAAATTGTATGTGCATTTGAGGAAAAAAGATGTAGATGAAGTGGTCAATGGATGTTCAGGGGTGGAAAATCTAGTGTATCTTAAGAATCATAACGCCTATGGGGCGACTTGGTGGTTAAGCCTCTGACTTCGGCTCAGGTCACGATCCCAGGGTCCTGGGATTGGGCCCCGCATTGGGCTCTCCACTCAGCGGGAAGCCTGCTTCTCCCTCTCCCACTCCCCGTGCTTGTGTTCCTGCTCTTGCTGTGTCTCTCTCTGTCAAATAAATAAAATCTTAATAAATAAATAAATAAATAAATAAATAAATAAATAAATAAATAAAATCTTAAAAAAAAAGAATCATAATGCCTAAAGTATTTGTGTGGATATGATCTACAATACTTCCATATGTTTACAGATATTGAATCAATTCTACTTTATTCACAAATGTTCTAAAATTTTTGGATTCATTTTCTTCTCTTTATTTCTTTATATTTAATGTAGATACCGAGTAAAGGAAAACTTTTTCTTTTGTGTACATCAGATGCTGAAACATGAGTCCAAATATAAAAGGGACGATAATTATCATTGGTAGTTTTAAATTCAAGGAAATATTAACTAGTTGGATTTCTCTAGATTGGAAATGGCTGAAAAGATATAAATGAAATCAGAATTATACAATTTTCACAGTTTGTAATTATAAATATTTCATATGATATTTGATCAATCCTATTTCCTTAATAAACACTAATTCCCATGAAAAATTTCCGTGTGTCTGTTTGGCTCATCATTTTAACATTGGCAACTCTCACTCTGTCTGCAACATTGAAAGAATTAAATTAAATTAAATTAATATTGAATGGTGTTAATAATTTTTGTGGATTTGTCAAGCCCTCAGCTTGACACTTGATACTATTTATAGACTTGTTATAGTACAACAGATGAATATAATGTAAGCCAATTTCTCATATTTAAAATACAGTAAGAGCTCTTGATAGTCATGGACTATGATTTATTAATCACTATATCTCTAACACTTAATTCAGTGCCTGACATTAGTGGGTTCTTTATCAACATTAGTTTATTGAAATGAACTGAAGGAAAAAAAAGTATGTGATCATTCCCACCCACTGGCCTCTGACTTCTGTCCTATTTCACATAGTTTATGAGCAACTCATTCTTCTCTAATTATTATGGTCCCATATGCTTTAATCCATACGAGAACATTAGCTAAATTTTAAATGGACTATTTGTTACGCAATATAGTTTAAACATTAATCCATGTATCAGAGTAGTAATTTTAAGTCATGTGGTGAAAAACACTCATTTTTGAACATGAACAAATTTTATCATTAATAGTTAACTGATTATTTTTTTCTAACTCCGTATTGATTGTCAGAAATGGAGAAGGATATTTTGTGTTGCAAATTTATAGCATTAAATAACAAGCATTATTCTATCATGAATAGGATAAGATAGGATGGATGAAAAGGATAATGAATAGGATAAAGCTAAACTCTAAAAATTCTTCTTAATTGTTAATAATATTTCTCTCCAGATCTGCCCATGACCATTTTAAACCCCTAAATGAATTATTTCCTAAAAAAGGAAGCAAAACAAATGCAGGTTTTCAATCAAAACAGTGTGTGCCAAATTATTTTAAGATCTTCCTTTCTGATCTGTAATGTTTAATTTTTCTCATATATAAAATTCCAATGAAAATCAATAAGATGACTTCTATATATTTTTCTAATATAGATGCTTATGCATGTGTTATATATAAAAATCTTTAGAGGGTCGCTTTTCAAGTATAGACACTTTACAATTTGAGCAAAAATGATAAGATATCACAATAAATTTAGATACCAAATGTGAAAAACAGAAACCAACTTTTTGTATTCCCTCAGCTTTAAAATCACAAAATATTTTAAAATAAATTAATAAACCAGTTGAAAGATCTTTTTTTTTCTTTTTCTAGAATTATGAAGTGTTGAAAGTTTAGATTTTTGTTTTTAGTTATGGATACACTTTCTAATTTCAACACTGACTATGTTTATAACAGCTTAAATTGCATTAGGAAACTTTTTATGTAAAGGACCAGATAATAAGTACTTTAGGCTTTATAGACCTTACGATCTCTGTTGCAACCACTGGACTCTGCCATTATAAAGGGACATCAGCCCTATACAATGATAAGCAAGTGGGTGCGCCCATGTGGCAACAAAACTGCTTACAGAAACAGGTGATAGGTGGGGTTTAGCCCACAGGCTGTAGTTTGCCAACCCCTCACTAGGGGGATACCAAAGAACAGTGTTCACTGTAAATATTTAACCTGAGCCTGCTGTGCCACTTTTGGGGCAAGAAAAACAATTATAAAATCAAAATAGCAATTTAATGTAGTTATGTGAACAACTACTGTTTTTCAATTGACCTCCCATACTATTAGGATGAATTAACTTTTTTGGGAAGCGTGTCTCTCAAAGATGTTTAGTGTTAACTCAGCACCACTGAAGATCTTTGAAGGGATGTTGCACCATCACGATCATTCTTTTGGTCTTTATTTGCATAATATTTGCCCTTAATTTTACAGAGGTTAAATTTTCAAATTTATGCAATAAGGTTTATGATCTTCAGAAAAGATTTTTTAAATCCCTTACAATAAAATTTCACTGAAGAAAATCTACTCCATCAGATAAGCAACTTGGGCATAAAAGAAAAAAAAAGGAAAAGGGAAATGGAGCAATTATCTGTGACCTTAGTCTGTATTGTTCTAGTTCAGAAAAATAGTTTCTGAAATTCTTAGCAACTTGCTTAGTAATAAAATATTCTTTATGAATATTAAGTCCTATTAAATTTTCATTTGCTAAAACGCCATCTAATTGCAATAAACATTTATTTTTGGCAAAATCAACTCTATCTCCAACCATACAAAGGGTAGACAGTCCCCAAAAGCCTGCACATTTCCACTGGAACATGACTATTCTAATTTGCATGTTAGAAATTAACTAAGAGAAAAGAGTTTAATGTTGATTCTGCTATTAACATGCATTTATATTATATTATAATATTATATAATTATAGTTATTATGTTAAAACATGGGTTTTGAAATTTTAAAGACAAAAATATTAATATATTTTCCATGAGACAGGTCAAATAAATATTAACTCAATTTCCCATTGATTTCATATTACTAATCCTATTCTTTTATACCACACTGACTTGTTTATAATGCTAATGATTAGGAAAACAAAACAGATAAAAGAAAATGCTCTTAATTTTTCATTTTTTAATAATCATTATATAAATACATGACAAAGCGTCTAGTTCATCAGCATAATGAACCTAGGGGTGATCCTGTGTGGAAAAATTCACTTATCCTGTGAAGCTTTAAATGAAAAAAGAACAGTCCTTGGCATTTAATCAAAATCATGAGTAACAAAGAGTAATCATTATACAGAGATACTTCAACCAATCCGGAAACAGCTATCTCATGACATCATTTCCATTTCAATAGACAAAAATAGTATTTTCATGGTCATTTTATTAACACATGTTATTTCTAAGACCATGGAACCAATAAAACAGTATGAAAAGTTAATGATGTTGAACAAGTATTATAATTTAATGGGTACATTCACAAATCTCCACCATTTAGCAGTCAACTCATTTATTGAAGCCATCACCATTTTATTTGCATTTTGATATATTAACTAAATATCAATATTAATTCAATGCTAGCATGTCCACTTCTTTAAGATTCTTTCTTTTTTTTTTTTTTCTTTTTTTTATCCCCCCCTTTCAGGGCAGGCTGTCATAGCGGTTCTGGCCTCCATATAAAGTGGGCCTTTTCTTTTGTTAGGCTTCCAAGCACCCATGTCACTGAGCCCCTGTTAAGAAATTAGATCTTTGAGATCTTGGACTTGAGCTCCTTGGGCTTGAGGCAGTGAAAAAAAAAAAAAAGATATTAAATCTTATGGTATAAGACAGAGCCCTGAATCAGAACTGCAAGTTTGGAGGGCCTATGACAATCTGGGGATTTGATTTTCTTAAAAAAATAAATAAATATTCTCTCTATATGCCCCCACCCCAAATTTCAGTATCCCGATATTTCCCTACAGTGGCCCTGATTTTGATATCTCTAGCCTGGCAATTCAGACCTTTCTGACATTCTGCCACTCTTAACAATTAAGCCGTGTGTCTGGCTTTCAGCTGGGTTGGCCCTCCAACTACAGAAGAGTGTCACATTAATGCTGTCCCAGAAGTTCTACTGAGTAAGGGACAGGCAGGGCTAGGTAGGGAGAGATAGGTATGGGGCTATGTGACCAGACTCGTAGCGGGGTATGTGATCAGCCTCACCAAAAATCCCAGAAATGCTGAGGTGTAAGGAAACCAAAGGTAAGGGAGCATAACCAGACCACCTCTTTTGTTTTAAACAGCAGACATGAGATATTCAAAGGAGAATCAATCATGGTGCTATTAGTGGTGACATCAAGAAGGTTTAAGTTCCCTAGTCGGTTTTCTATAAAAGACCGACTATAAAAGCCCTCAGCAGCAACTCATTCCTGACCCCTCTCACTCTAGAGAGCTTTCTTTCTGTTCTCGCCTTCACTTAATAAACTATCTCTTCACCCTTTTGTGTCTGCAAGATTCGTTCTTCCATTTTGTGAGACAGGGACCCTGCAACCCTGTAATGCTATGGCATCTTGCACTTTGTTTTAATTTGCTGGTTGAATGATCTAAGGCTGTCATTTTTATGTCTTAAGTGCATCAGTCACTTATTACAAGCCACCAAATTCTACATCCCTTGTGTTTGCTACTTTCTCCATACCTCTCAAAGACGGGGATAATGCACAAATTAGAATATCTCTTTACACCTATATTCTATCACAAGTCTCCCCAGGTGAAAATTTCACTGCTACCAACAACAATACTGTCAATCTTATCCTACATACTACCTGTGATGTGGTCTTCTTTGCAACCCAGCTGGAGAATGACCACTTCCAGATAAATACCATCCTTAGAGTTTGATTCCAAGGACTGTGTCATATCAAGTGTCTCGGATTGGATTCCTTAGCAGTAGAGTTTTGGGGATTTATGTGAAAGTTATTTATTGAAGAGGGTGCTCTGGGGAAAGGGAAATGATGGACATAGAATACAGAGGCAAAACTCATTAAGATTGTCTTGTCTGGAGAGTAGCATCCTTCTGGTCGCACATGGTGTCTCAACATAGGTTTATACATTTTGAGACAAAGGAGGGACACCTCTATCAATCAGTTATTGGGTATTGACTGCCTAGGCAAGAGGTAGAGTGTTTAACTTCTCAGGGTCAGTTATCCCAGACTGAGAGTGATTTTTCTAGAGAAGAAGCATCTCTATAAGCCTTATCAGCCAACATTCACAACATCTGGAAATGGGGATACAAACCCAGGGAAGTTGGTCACTTAGCATTCCCCCAAAGCCTTTATCTCTGAAAACTTCTGGCTTTTGGATACAGGACCAGAAAATCACCTCAGTTTTCTCAAAGAGCATCTGGAAGAAAGAGTATCTCCAGTAAAATTTTCTGTAATTCAGAATGGATTTCAAAGATGTCAGTCCAGAAAGGACAGAAAAGTAGTAACATAGAGTTGAAGATGAAAATACTTATAAAACTACTTTAAAATATACTATAAACTCTTATTAAGTATGCAGAACTTTACACCATACATTGTTTCCAATATGCCCCTTTATTAATTTACATGTCGTGAACATTACCATAGACGTATAGTGACTGCCAACTGTGTACCTTTTACTGTACAGATCACCAGGACAAAAACAATAAACAACATGCCTATGTTTCTGTAGTTTACAACACAGAAGACTTATATTTAAAGATGTAGATTTCAGCTGTCAATAGACTATAGTATTAACTTTAACTATATTCCACTGGAGAAAATTTGGAGGGATAGAAGGAAGCCCAAAGGAGGGAGGGGTTAGTTTTACTAGGAGAATAAAGTAATTCATTAAAAATGACACATAATCTTAAATGCATGTTGAAAAATAAGACCTTGATATTTAAACAAGTCAAACTATTTTGGGAAAATAAAGGAAACCTTTCTAGGAAAAGATATCTTTGTAAACAAGGACATGCAGCCAAAGAAATAATAATAGCCTTTATCTTTTAATAAACCTGAAAAAGTTTTCTCATGGTGCTTCTATTCTTACTCTACATATTTCTTCATTCATTCATTCATTCATTCATTTGCCAATACTGATATGCAAAAGTCATTTTTTATGCTTATATTCTAATGAGGTTGGGATTTGACAGAGAACTTATTTTATTTTTATTTTATTTTTTAAAATATTTTATTTATTTATTTGAGAGAGAGAGAGAGAGAGCACAAGCAGGGGGGGAGCGGCAAGCAGAGGGAAAGGGAGAAGGAGAAGCAGATTACCTGTCAAGCAGAGAGCCGGACGTGAGGCTCCATCCCAGGACCCTGAGATCATGACCTGAGCCCAAGGCAGACACTTAACGGACTGAGCCACCCAGGCGCCCCTACAGAGAAGTTATTTTAAAATAATCAGTATTTTAATCCAATTTTTATATATTATACTCATTTTTATATGGTAAAAAAAGATGCTATAACTCTCTGAGTTTTAAGTCTCAGTATGCTAAGCAAATCTAGTTGGCCTTTCTCAACACTCAGTACAGAGCAGTAGCTTGGAAAATTATTTCTAAACCTGCTTTGTATTGAAAAGTTAACAAGTTTACAGGGGAGCACATTTTCCTGTTGGCCACAGAAAAGCCACTCAAATCTCATGGAGTTTGGACTCTGATATTATTCATTCTTATGTTACAAGTTAATTCCCAAAACTGGTTTCAGTTTAAGATAAAACATGATGTTCTTTCTCATTTTGACCTTCATGATTTGTATGGAAATTATCTGTGTCTTAAGAAAATTTGTTTGCAACAGACACTGTTTCAGAGCTTTCATAAGAGGAAAACTGATGTTTATGTGTGAACAGTCATCAAGTAACTAAAAATGAGCATAATTTATTAAATTACTATTATTTGCAACATAGTTCGTCAGGTACTTTTAATACACAATCTCCCAATTCTATATAAACCTGCTAGGAAGGAAACAAACTGGCCCTGGGTGTGTCACCATATTCTTTCCCACTCTATGATTCCTATATAGGTTATTTAAATTATGTTTGTGACAAGTTTAGTCACAGTTGATAAATCACATTGATAATTCAAAAATAAAAATAGTTTAAATAATCATACAAGAAAGTTGACTAGACAAATATTTCTACTCTGGTTATTCTTGTCAGAGACCTTCTAAAATTTTTCTTCAAATTTTCTAAAACTACTTTGGTTTAAATGCTGTATTTTAAATTACCATTTCTTGTCTTCTGAAGACAGGCACAAAATGTCATATATTGTATGAATCCTTTTATATCATGTGCCCAGAATAGGCAAATCCATAAGGACTGAAAGGAGATTAGTGGTTACCAGAGGATGGGGGAGGTGGGCATGGGAGTAATTACTTATTGCACAGAATATTTTTCTGGAGTGATGAAAAAGTTTGAAACTAGAGAAAGGCGGTGGTTGCCCACTATTGTGAATGTATTAAATACCACTGAATTGTCCACTTTATAACATTTAATCTTATGAGAATTTCACTTCAATAAAAAAATATATATATATACAGAAGTTATTCACCTACATTTTAAAAATTATCCAATTAAAGCTAGATATTCTAAAGGTTATTTTTCTTCACTTTTAATTTTTTATTTTCAATATTAATATTCCTTAAATAAGAAACTATTCTCACATACAACAATATCATTTTTTTAAAGATTTTATTTATTTATTCGACAGAGACAGAGAGAGCAGGAACACAAGCAGGGGGAGTAGGAGAGGGAGAAGCAGGCTTCCCGCTGAGCAGGGAGCCCGATGCGGGACTTGATCCCAGGACCCTGGGATCATGACCTGAGCGAAGGCAGCCACTTAACAGCTGAGCCACCCAGGCGCCCACAACAATATCATTTTTAGATGATTTTTAACGGCACTTTGCCTGTCTACTTATGTTTTTACAATACCATTCCTTATCAAATACAGTTCTACTCCTTTTCCAAAGAGAATATTCTTATTTATTTTTTGACTTGCTTATTCACTGTCACTTGGAAAAATCCTGTCACTCAATTTCCAGAATGCTAATCATTTCTTTGACTTTCCTGTCTTCCTAAAATTATACTGTAAGAATACTCATCCTCTCCTGTCATTTATATCTTATCATCTCTCTCTCTAAATTTATCTAGGGACTCCTCTTTGCCATATATATTATTTTAAAGTCAAATTGCTACATTTTGTGTAAATATGATATATTTTGACAGAAGCATTCACTCAAGAGTTCAAAAAGCTTGAATGCATAAGTGGAGTGGAGTTACACATAATACAAGAGTTTATTTTAGAAAAACATTTAAACTCATCAGGCAATGTATCAGCAAGATATTATTAAGTGCCTACTTTGTACCTAATCTGTGTAAGTCAAGATCCTGGACTAACAAAGCATTTATAGAGTTAACACTAAAATGATGCCAAACGATTACAGAAAAGGGTAAGTGCTTTTCAGAACAGTTTGACTTCTGAACTTTTACAATGGTGTGATATTTTTGAAAAAGACAAATAAGTCTCCCTATTTGAAATAGGAAACATCTTGCAAGATATCATTTATATGAAAGAAATATAGATTAAGTTGAAAGATTGGAGACGGGTTAACCAATTAATTGCCAGGTGTAATAGAAGAGAAAGGAAATGAAATGACATTGCATTAGGATCTACAATGTACTGATGACCGAAATAGGAATCTTACCATATGTAATAAGTTTAATTTGGGTAAGCTTGGACACTATACATATATATATATTTTTCTTTTTATT